>NC_080090.1:44380000-44680000 GCF_950005125.1 Chionomys nivalis | reverse complement strand
CTATACTTTTCCTAATAGTATTTAAGTATATGATCTTCTGAGTTCCATAATTTATTCAGCCACTTATTTAACAATGGAAATCCAAACCTCCATCATTTTAGCTGAGTGTACACAATGAATAACTTTGTATGAGCTGTATTTCTGAATACTTTCTTATACTATTTTTGGTGGACACACTTGTTTTGTTCACATCTGTGAGCATCTGTAATGTAATCTCTAAATTGAAGTCTACTTAGATTACATCCAGGAATGAGATGAAGACTTGTTTACCCACTGCGCCCCTCTTCTGGCTCATCAGCACACCATTTATCTCTGCCTGGGCTGTCGAGCCTGATTATGTTTAAGCATATGAACCAGCTTCCTTTGGTTTCTGAAGACACATGACAGCTGGTGCCCAGGGTAGCTTCCCTCATAAACTAAATCATGTATCTTAAGAAACCGCTCTTGACATTAACTGATTTAATAAGGGTTGCCTTCTATATCTCAAATTGGGGGGGAAAACATAACAAAAATTGTTCCACAATGATTGCTTTTCAGAAAACCGCCACCAATTCAATCAAAACCTGGTCCCAAAGTCTTGGAATTCATTATGGCACAAGAGGAATGCCCCATTGCAACCAACAGTTGATAGTCTAAGGATGCCTTGTATTGGATATTTTTTATTCATACTTGAGAGAACAGTTTAAAGGAAAAGAAGGAGTTTGGCTAATGATTTCAGATGTGTGGGTCCCTGTTGCTCAGCCTCATGCATTTGAATAGAATACTGTGAGAATTGAATGCATGTAGAGGAGGCTGTATGCCTCTTGGTGACAAGACAGTATATTGAAAAGGGAACAGGAGCTCAGGTATGGCCTTTGTAGGCCTGATATGAGTAAACCACTTCCCTAACCTCTGTCTTAGCTCCTGAAATTTCCACTGCTTTCCAAAATTGTACCTCTTACCTGGAACCAAGCATTGAACACAGAAACCTGTGGGGGACATTTTATGTCCAAACATGACACATCCCTACCCTAACATTTTGGAAATATATTTCTTCAGTCTTTGACTCTTTATTTTGGATATTTATTGAAGAGAAGAGAGAGAACCTAGAGAAATTATGCAGAACTTTTGGTTCCATAAAAATGCATAATATACATATATATGTGTACATACATATATGTTTTTTATTTATTATATATGTGTGTGAGAGTTTTTAAAATGGTGCTGCTAAAAGTTGTATAATTACCAAGAGAAGAAAAAAATTCGATCTATATCTCTCACCTTACATTCAAAGACATTTCACTTAAAAGCTGAGACACTGAAATTTCCAAAGGAAAACTTAAAGAAATACTACAAGGTATAGTCATAGTAAAGAACTCTTTGACTAGAACTTTCAAAACAGAAAGAAAGGAAAAAAGAAGGAAAGAAAGAAAGAACCCCCAAGAAATGACAAACAGAATTCTGCATGAGATTCTAATGTTTCTGCACATCTAAAGAAGTTGTCAACAGAGTGAACTATAGCCTAAAGCTTTGCCTGGTATTCCTCTGGCAGCGCACCGTTGCTGGGTCACCTCTCCATCTAAGCAGTGAGTGTCCCATTCTATAGAATACTCTGGTTGACACTCTACTTCACTCTAAAGAGTCACTGTTGCATGGAGCCTGAGTATGGGAGGCAGGAATGTCTGTGGAGCAGTCAGACTGTAGTCAGGCTGTAGGCAGAGTCGAAATAAAGTGGGTAAGTGAATCAGTCCAAAAATGGTTAGAAAGAAGAAGCTGAGCTGCATCTGAGGACTCGCTGTGGATGGCGGAGAAAAAACAAGGCGGGAGCTGGCAGTTTGGCTTCAACACACAGGTGGATGATGGACTCTACACTAACACAGAAGAACAATGAAATGAAAACAAAAACATGGTTCATGGTTCTGATGTCACCATGTTGAACATCAAGGGCCTTATAGGAAAGCAACATAGTCTAGAGATAATTGATTCAAAAACTCAGGACTCAAGAGAATTTAGGCTGTGTTTATACTATTATTCATTTGGGGTTTAAAGCATGTTAGTCTCACCTGTGTCTGTGACAGGGAAGAGTGACTACAGGAAATCAGTGATCAGACCTGGCAATGGCTTCAGGTCCCAGGCTGGTAGGCATCCAGGTAAAGATGTCACTGAAAAAACAGAGAGGAATCCTTGACTCTCTGTAGCCAGCTTCAAATCTACTATTTTTTTAAGTTTTTAAAGCCTTGTAAATGAACAATAAATGGACTGCCAATAAATCTACAACTGAATTCTGTTATTCTTATTACAATGTAAAGTCTCAGCCAGCACACCATTGCTGGGTCACCTCTCCATCCAAGCAGTGAGTGTCCCGTTCTCTAGAACGCCCTGGTTAGCCTCTTCAGTATTTGTGCTTAAAGAACAAGTGGCTCAGGTCTGACCTTCTAGCTAGTGCACTCTGTATTTTTAGCCCATCTGCTGGGAGGGTTAGGGAAAGAAAATGGTAGGAAGGGCTGGCAAGGAAGACACTGTGATATGGCAATCATTTAGAAGTCATTAACTCAGACTGGCTATGGTTATCACATGGAACAGTCTTCAAAGTCTTGGGGTGAGAGGGGAAACAAACCCATTGTTTTTTGTGGGAACCTGTGGTGTTTTCCCAAATGATAAGTATTGTTTCATATACTAGAAATACAATGGTCTTTTTTTTCAAGTCCTGCTGCAGGTTAATTTAATACTCTTGAAATGGTTTTAGCTGAAAATGCCATTTTGGTTTACCTAAATTAATTTTCATCTTCACTTATATTTTATTCTATTCATTAACTGTTCTGCCAAAAAGTTTCTCTTGAATGCATTGAGAAAAAAAAGTAGCAGAAATCTATTTTCCAGGAAAGCCACCTGATATGAAAAATGGTAACTTTTGTACCATTTAGGGGTTGATTAAAAGCGTGTGTCTAGGAAAGACATTTTCCTTGTCTTTGACTTTCTGTGAGCACAAGCAAGATTCCCTTTAATGCCATGTGCAGGCAGGCATTTCACCCGAGGTGCAGAAACACACTTCTAAATTGGATTAGGGTCACTGCAGCCTGGATCTGCTGTAATTCCTGGGGGACACAATGTCCAATTAACAATGGAACGCTTTCCAAACAGAAAGGAACATTCTTTCCTACAGCAAGTTCTCCTGTTCCAAGGTGAACCTTAACTTTGCTGTGCCCTTTGCTCTGTGTTCCACGATCCACTGAGCTTCTGGGCATTTCCTGTCAGGACAGGGCTTCCTGTGGCACCTGCTCACCTCTCTGGGGCCACTCAAACTACAGCTAAAAGCTGTCCAGTCTATACTAACATAATTCATAGGAGGTTTGCAGCTGGGTTAAATGCAGAGACTTGGCAAAGTGTTTGTTAATATGCATGGCCACTGGAAGAAGACACCACTTGCCTCCCCTACACCATTCCCTCTTATGAGTAAAAGTTGAGCATGTAAACACGCCCTGGTCTGAACCAGGAGATGTGTTGTCCACATCCTGGCAGAAATAAAAGCCATGATGACCCATCTGTGGGTGAGATGAAGACTTGGTCTCAGTCAATAATCCTGGGAATTCTGTTGAAGGTTTCTTAGATTTTGTTCTTTGAGGGAAATACAGACTCCAAAGGACAAAGACTATCCCAATCCCCGTGGATAACTAGACATTGTTTTATGAGCTATGGACTCCATCTTGCTTTCAGGAGGTAAGCTATGATTTCTTCAGAGAAGCCATACCAAGGGACATGACATTTTCAAGTTGCAGTTAGTCAATCCAGAAATCAGTTTTAAAGACCTGTAGACTTAAGTGTGTGAAAAAAAATAAATGTCCTTATTGTAAAGCCCTTCTAATGGATTTTTCAAAGGAGGAAACTCTGGGCAACAGGATAATCAACAGATGCTATCTATGTACTCTTAGCTTTTGTTTTTATTATTTATTGTGAATGACTTCAGTCAATATCAGCACTCTTAGACCAATCATAAGGAAGTTGGCTTGTACCGAAGATTATCCTTTCTTTCCCTGGTGCTATCTACAAAATAGGAATTCCAGGAGCCCTTTCTTTCCTGCTTAGGAAATGGGTGGAGAAGGTAGCTGGTGTTTGTGTTAATACTCGTTTTCTCACCAAGTCTCTACCCCTCAAGGAAAACAGCATGAACAGTGATAAATCTGGCGTTCAAAGTCTTCAGTCTGATGACCTGGCATACTGAACCAAGTGCTGCGCCAAAACCCAGCTCAGAGACACTGACTTTGAACTCATTCAGCAAACTCATTCTCAAGCTCTTCTCTGTTGAACTTTGCTCCCTCCAGCTCTCCTACCAGCGTGAGTTGATATCTGACTTCTATACTATTGTGTGGTGATTTTAAAGAAAATGGCCCCCAAAGGTAATTGAACTATTAGGAGATATGGCTTTGTTAGAAGAAGTGTGTCATTGTGGATGTGGGCTTGGAAGTCTCATCTATGTTCAAACCACACCTAGTGAAACAGACCACTTACAGTTCCAGGGGAGAAAAGTCAGTGATGGCAGAATGGAGGCAGCAGGTTGCAGGCATGGTGGCTAGGGCTGCTTACATCTTAAATCACAAGCAGAAAACAGAGAGCAAACTCAAATGGTAGAACATATCTTGAATTTCTTAAAGCCTTCCTGCAGCGACATATTTCCTCAAGCAAGCCCAGCCTCTGAAATATCCCAACAATTCCATCAACTGGGAACCAGGTGTTCAAACATCAGAGCCTACGGAGGACATTTCCCTCCAAACTACGACAATGACACATGACTTGTAAAACTCCAATCCTTTTGGACTACACGCATCTTGGTTTCCCTAAGGCAATTGGAAGGGCATAGAGCTGCCTCTACAGAAGTCTCTAACTGTTCCTGAAGACCATTTTTACTCTGTCAACAAATCCCTTATTTCCTTAGGGATCAGGTTTGTTCTTTGTAGCAACAGGTAGAATAATTTCATTCTCCTGAAATGAGTTTGACTTTTATGATTTTAATGTGGTCAAAAGGATGAAGCAGAAATGATACTTAATAACTTCCAAGGCCAAGTCATAGGAATCATTTCATTTGTTGCCTGGCCTCCTGTCATGGAAACCCAGACAGCATGTAATAACATGTATGACTACACCAAAATTCTCAGACTTTGAAGAAGCCCTAGCTGAGAATGTTCTGTTGGCTAGATAGAGGCTGGGAAGTCCGCTTCTGTTCCTTCTGTTCTAAGGAGAGCACCAGACAAGTCTGAACAGAACAAGACAGCTGGACCACCTTCATCTCCAGTAGAGAAGGTGTACAACACAAGTATTAGTTTCTGTGTATCTTCAGTTATATCAGTGACCCCAGTAACCACCAGCTAGCTGAGTCAGGCCACTATAGAAACATTTGTGATTTCCACTTGTCGCAAGAAAGCTGTGTCTGTTGTAGTCAATGTATAGGATGAGACCACTTCTTCCATCCTAAATAAGTGAAGAGAGCTCATGATGATTGGCATGTCTGGGGATCTAAGTCTCCATGTTTGCACATTACAGTGTTCAGAAACAATCTTAGATAAATGATCCAACTGTGTTCTAGAAGCCAATGTGAGGCCAACCTGAGGTTCTGTCGCACAGGGAGGCAGTTCTTCTCAACGTATGGTTCTAATATATAACAGTATTCCTTTTATCTCTCTGATCCAACCACATATGAACCAACCCATCTGCTATGAGAAATTAGTACAGAGGATCAGATCACCACACTTTTGCAAGAATTCTTTGGGCGCACAAAGACGGTCAATCTAGTGATTTGCAGTGACTTGAAAGATGATACCTTGATCCCATCAATGAACAGGTTCCTGACCAAACCCACAGAATAACACGGTGCCCATACTTAAGCAGGAAAACCTGCCCTTTCCAAGTCATCCTTCTTTGGGTAGTGAAGGAATCCACCGTTGTTTCTGTGGCCCACAGGCCTTAACTTGTATAAGTGTACTGCGTAGCTATTGTTTAAATGAGCATGCCTCAGCTCCTCCATCTGGTCTCCCCTCTCCACGCATGGCACTTTGACACCAGGCAGGTATTTTCAGACATATTCCCTCTGCACTCCCACAATGCTATTCCTAACACAGTGAATAGGCTCACCACACAATCATGGGCTCATAATTCTATTTGCCTTCCTTTCTCACTTAGTCATTTCTTGTGGACTTTTCTATAGGTACAAATGTTCGTAGCTGGGGCTGGAGAGATGGCTCAGTGGTTAAGAACACTGGCTGCTCTTCCAGAGGTCCTGAGTTCAATTCTCAGCAACCACATGGTGGCTCACAACCATCTGTAGTGAGATCTGGTGCCCTCCTCTGGCATGTGGGCATACGTGGAGGCAGAATGTTGTATACATAATAAATCTTTTTAAAAAATGTTCTTAGCTGCTTTGTCTTTTTCTGAACAGCTGCACAGGGTTCTACCACCTCATTCCATCCTGAGAGAAATGAAGAAAAATATCTGCAGAAAAGTAAAATTGCTTTTTTGTAGTAGGCTTTTATTTTATTCTTTGGGGGCCAACCACCCAGCTCCATAAATACATGGAGACTTATTCTTACTTATGAATGCCTGGCCTTAGCTTGGCTTGTTTCTTGCCAGATTTTTTTAAATTCCCACCAATCTTTGCCTCTTGGCTTTTACTTTTCTCTATTCTATATCCATTTCCTTCCTTCTTATTCCGTGGCTGACTGTGTAGCTGGGTGGCTGCCGCCGCTGTCTTCCTCTTCTTCTCCTTTTCTAGTCCCCACTCTTCTTTCTTCTCCTATTTATTTTCTCTGCCTGTCAGTTCTGTCTATTCTTCCTGCCTTGCTATTGGTATTTCAGCTCTTTATTAGACCAATCCGGTGTTATAGGCAGGCAAAGTAGCACAGCTTCACAGTTAAGCAAACACAGCATAAAAGAATACAACACATCTTCGCATCATTAAATGAATGTTCCACAGCATAAACAATTGTAACACCTCTTATACTAATATTCCACAACATGTTTTTACTTCAGTGGTTCAAAGTGATTGATTTGTAACAGATCCAAAACAGAACAGACCAAGAAACAATGTGAAAATGGAAAAATTAAAGAATGGGAAACACCTGAAGGTTGGATGCTGCGAATCCTGTTAGATGCTGTGTAGATTCTCCATCGAAGGTATGCATCCTGCAGGAATCCTGCAACTGCTATGTGGATCCTGCATTGTAGGCACATGCCCCATGTGAATTCTGTTAGATGCTGTGAATCCTGTGTTGGAGGCATGCATCCTATGTGACTAGCCCATGGATGATGTGTTAATCTTGCAGATGTTGCGTGGGTTCCAAGGGTGCTCAGTGAATTCTGCAGTCGTTTGCTCCATACAAGGAAGGAAAAAATGAATGACCTGGCAAGATGAAGAGCTGTGGTGTTACTGTGCCATGTCCTAGCTGGAGCTAAGAGCACATGAACACTAAAAATATGTCTCAGTTGTTATTTAACTGAATATGGGTGAATCATTAGAGTCCAAGAATTATAGAATGTCTTTTGTTCCAGACAGACCGTGCACCGATTTTTGTAAAGAAATAATCTTCAAAGTGGAACCGAATACAGGAAAGGCCTCTCGGTTAGCCTTTACTGGACAGCTACTAACTTTTACTGACAGTGCCTTTATTCAAAACAGCAATAGCCACTGAGTCTACCTCCCTTCAGAAAAGTCTTTACTCTCTGAAAAACTTTTATTTCATGCAGTTGGCATTAGCAACACTGGAAACAGCAAATTACCCCTGGGTCTAAAATTATGGTCTTTGTGGCAACAAGCAGAGATGTGTATCTATAGCTGGCATTTTTAGGTATATCATGAGGGAAGCAACATACTATCTTAGAGCCATCAATTACCAAGACTCTTCCATTGGTTTTAACATTATGAAAGAACCAGTTTAATATCAAAAATATTATGGTGACATTGGAGAATAATTCTTTCTTTATATCAAATTAATGCCAAAATATGTAGAGGAAATGGTAACCTCAGTGGCTTGTGTATGATCCACAAATACAAAACATTCCTTCCTTCAGCCTCCAAATAAACATAGATGTGGAAAGGAAGAACCTTGAGCTATACTTTATGGGACTGGACCCATTGTAATTTGTTTTTGGAAACTTACGTACCCATGGCACGTTCATGTGTGCACATACACACACATACAGCACACACGCATACATGCAGAATTTATTATTTAAATGAATATTCTAAATCATCTTTCACAGCCTTCTACTTTCTAATACACACTGCAGAGAAATATGAGCAAACTGTTTTTCATGCTCAAGGCTCTGGGGCTGTCTGCTCCTACACTGACTGGCTCCACGCTGCTAGGGATTAGTGTCTTCCCTTGTGTTTTCTTCCTTGTTCATAAAAATGTCTTCTGTGTGTCATCAGAAACCAGTGCTTATTACCTCCTGTAAATTGACATTTTTAATCCATTATGAATTGAGGAGCCACGAAAACAAGCTTTTAGAAGTGGCTCCAAAGGACACGTCTGCTTGATGCCTTCAAGTAGCCTGCACTGTTCACTGCTAGAATTTGGGCCAGCTGTTGTAGATGCTCAAAGTCTCTCTCTCTCTCTCTCTCTCTCTCTCTCTCTCTCACACACACACACACACACACACACACACACACTGACAGTTGTTGGATGAGTGCCAGAGGAACCCAGCCTTCTGGTAACACGACACAGCATCTTCCTCTCTCTCTCTCTCTCTCTCTCTCTCTCTCTCTCTCTCTCTCTATCTCTCTCTCTCTCTGTGTGTGTGTGTGTCTGTCTGTCTGTCTCTCTCTGTCTCTCTCTTTCCCTCTCTCTCTCTCCCTCACACACACACACACACACACACACACACACACACACACACACTGGAGGTTGTTGGATAAATGCCAGAGGAATCCAGCCTGCTGGGGACACAACACAGCATCTTTCCTTTTCCAGAGCTAAGTCCCTGTCATCGAGACGTCCACATACTACAGCATGTCCCTTTAACAAAAAAAAAAAAAAAAAAAAAAAAAGACCCTGCCCAATGATTCTGTTGAAATCGGTATACAGAAGGACATGGAGTCACTAAAGGCACAGCCAGGAGAGCTGGCTCTGGACATTCCACTGACATGAAGGGAAGCTCAGGTTCCTTGAGGCTCCTTTGGTTGTCAAAGAAAGAGAAGGAATAATAGGAAGTTTTCAGGATAAGAGTGTCCACATTGTCTTCTATGGAACCCTGATTTTACAAGATTCCTTCATGGAGCACTTCATGACTAGAACAAGAGACTTGCAAGGCCTCCACATGTTCCTCAGCCACTTAGCCAGAGTCCAGTAGCTTTTGGTCACCATGTTTATTATTGCAATAGAAACTAAAACTAAGAAGCTGGTTAGTATTATTTTAGAAGTACATTAAATATACTGAGTGTCTTTCGTCTAGGATTCATGTTAGTTCAAGTCTCATGCCAATAAACAGAGTACTATACACTATATTTTTAAAGCTCATAAATATATTTAGTGTTTATTAAGCTTCTATTATATGCCAGTCAGTGTTCTATAGATCCAATCATGATGATCTCTTCACTCAACTTACAGATAATCCTGGAATCCAAAGTTTTAGCCCCTTCAGATCTCCCTCTTTTGATAAATCCTAAATGTCCATTTTACCCCAGTAGGCTCAATTATCGTTGCCATCATTGTACTTGCTCTCTCAAAGCTGCTTCCCTAAGAGCTTTGTTTGCAAACAGGTGATAATGTGGACATGTAAGGAGCTCAGCTCAGTGCCTTGATGATAAAATACAATCTTATGTTATTTGCCTATTCAATGAACTAAATGAAGATATTCAAAGAATCCCACAGGCAATGGAGCATAATTTCACAGACTGTCTCTATTAACTCTCCAATTGTCCACAGAGGGGCAATTATATTTTAGAGGAAAATGCACACAATGTCTTTTGCAAGAAGTTTATACAATTTACAAGTGGAATTTAGCACAGAAAAGCAGATAGAACTAGAGTTCATCGCAAAGGACAACTGTCCTGAACAGTAACTCATACAAACAAGATGCACTTTATCTCCAATACTCCACATACTGAGAAGAATCCCATTTGGATAGGTATTTCAAGTATGAAAAGTTCCTGGAGAAAGCAAGGAGCAAGCTCTTACAAGGATCTTGGCAGGCTAGACACACTTCACAGACACAGGCCTGAAAAGATCCATTGGCAGGCTAGACAAACTTTACAGCCATGATTCTGAAGAGATCCATGGGCAAGCTAGACAGACCTCCCAGCCACAGGCCTGATGAAACCCATTGGCAGGCTAGACAGACCTCACAGTCACAGGCCTGAAGAGATCCATGGGCAGGATAGTCAGACTTCGCAGCCATGGTCCTGAAGAGATTTATGGGTAGACTTGACATTTCCTGCGCAGAACACCCTAATATCCCAGGCCTGTGTTCTATGCAGGAAATGTCAACATCTAACAGGAATTTGGCAAGAGCAGCCTAGTGATGAGATGCATGGGCTGGGAGAGATGCAAGAGGAGAACCATGAGAATCAGAAACACAAGACTTCTGTATATTCACTCATGGATTCACACTTAGGCAGAGCCTCTGAGAAATTCCAGTTAATCAGACTCTTTACATTCCCAAAGGTTCTTGATTCAGCTGCACCAGGAACTCACCCTATAAGAGCAGGTCATTTGCCTGCTATAGATCACAGTACTCCTTGCACAGTGGTCAAACAGATTAGGGAAAGTCATTCAGCCTTAAATTATGATGTAGGGCCAGGAGGTGGTGTGGTAGCAGAGTGGGTCCTGAGTTCAAACTCCAGCATCACCACCACCATGTTGTATTTGTTTAACTCTGAGAAACAGTGTCACTTTGCCTTTCTAAAACACCTGATGGTCTCATAAAGCACTGACTGGCCAATACCAAAGCAGGAAAAAGGATAGGCAGGGCTGGCAGGTGGTGTGGGAGAATGGTCTGTATTCTGTCAATTATATTTTAAATAAATGCTGATTGGCCAGTAGCCAGGCAAGAAGTATAGGAGGAACAACAAGATAGGAAGTAGAGGCTGGTCTAGTAGAACAGGAGTATTCTGGGAGTAAGGAAGCTGTTTCTGCAGTCCTGACCCATCCACTGAAGAAGCAAGATGTGACTGCCTCACTGAAAAAGGGACTGAGCCATGTGGCTAGCATGGATGAGAATAATGGGTTAATATAAGTTGTAAGAGTTAATAATAAGCCTGAGATACTGGACCAATCAGTTTATAACTAATATAGATCTCTGTGTGATTTCTTTGGGACTTAATGATTGCGGGAACTGGGCAGGACAGAAACCCCATCAACAGGTAGGCAGAGAGAATAAAAGGAAGTAGCTAGAAAAGAAGGGAGCAGACATCTAGTTACACAACCAACAATTGAGAAAGAAGCAAAGAAAGTATACAGAAATAAAGAAAAGCAAAAGCCCAAAGGTCAAAAATAGATAGGAAATTTTTAGTTAAGAAAAGCTGAAAGCTGGCTAGAAACAGCCAAGCTAAGGCTAGGCATTTATAAGAAAAAATAAGATTTCATGTGTGATTGAGAACTGAGTAGCAGACCCCACATAAAAGTCAAAAAAGTAAGAAGAGTAAAACAACCAACAACATTTTGGCACCCAATATGAGGCTAGAGGAAAAGAAAATCAAACAACACTGAAGTTGTCCTATGGTACACATGGCATGCCTCATTGAAAGCATAATATAAATTATCAAACCCAGAATACAACAGGGTTCATAAACTTAGCTTTAGAACTTCTGTGATAAAAATTTACTTTCTATTTTTAATCAAAACTAACAGCTAATTTTACAGCTGCTTTGACTTTGACACTAGCCATTTTTGTTTGTTTGGTTTTTAGTATACTTGATTTTTCAAGATCTCATTTTCACTGTGGTGAAGTCATAGGGGAGGAGACAAGCCTTCCAGGAAAGTGTGTATTAATTAAGGAAAGACCCAGGGCACTTTGCTTCGATTTACAAAATTGTACACCACTGAAAAATTGAGATTTATCAAGGACAAAAGTTGCTGCACAAATCAATAGTTCCCATGGTTTAAAAAAAAATTCTCAGCTCTGTTTGAGATTTCTTTTTTCATTCAAGAGCACAATCATTTATTGTACTGGTGAGCCCATGCTGAGCAGGAACAAAACAACAACTACCATGTCAACAAGAGTCCCAGAGTTTCCTGACTGGCACAAACAGCACAGGCTGTGACAATTGTGGGGACTCATCTGGCAGGTAGACATAGAGGACAGATCTCAAATGTTACCCTGCCAACACTCAACTGTACTCTCTTGATGATACCCTCCTGTTGTGAAAATCCTGCTGTTAATCCCAAGAGGGAAACTTTCTTTCCTCTTAGCATTTTATCTTTATTTTCCATTGTGTAAAAATTAGTATATACTCTGTTAATTCTGGGATGAGATACCTTTAAATACCACAGTGAACTTTATGTACATGCACATCCATTTGCAGACACACTGTGTGCATGCATATTCATGGAGATTGATAGGTAACAAGCAACAGTCCACTATCCTGCTGTAACTTTAGAAGAGGTCTTTAGATTTGATTCATTTTTACTTTGGCTATGTGTACATTAGAAAACTTAGTTAACACTTAGCTGCAGTCATTGAATGTGTGCTTAAGATACCAACTTTGTTCTTGCCTTAGAATTTTCAAATCCATCCTTTTGTAAAAATCAACCACTGACCACCTATGCTTTAAGAAGGTTACTGATAAAGTCAGTTGTTGGGACAATATTGACATGTTTTAAAAATTTATATTAACATAACAGTCCACTGTGTCACCTACTACACTTCATATTTTGAACTATGTAATAAACCCATTATTATGCTTTGTTTGAAAGTGTAATAAATCCCAGCACTCGGGAGGCAGAGGCAGGCAGATCTCTGTTCGAGACCAGCCTGGTCTATAAGAGCTAGTTCCAGGACAGGCTCCAAAACCACAGAGAAACCCTGTCTCGAAAAACAAAACAAAACAACAAAAAAAAAGTGTACTGAAGAGGAACTGTATTCAGCAGTGTGAATGTAATACATTACTTATTCATTTCGGCATCAACAAATATGGATATGGGAGCTAAACATGTATGTAAGTAGGCTTACTGAGTAGAGAAAAGAAAGAGAGAAAGCCAGATAGAAAGGAGGGGATTGCTAAGAAATTAGATCATACCCTTTAATAAAATATAAATAAATAATAAAATAAAAATAATTAATAAAAATGAATAGCCATGTGTGTAAATGGAAGTTTCTGTCCCGCCTGGTCCTACAGTCATTCAGTCTCAAAGAAACACACAGAGGCATATATTAATGACAAACTGTTTAGCCTACTAGCTCAGGCTTACTGTTAACTAGCTCTTGCAAATTAAATTAACCCATAATTCTTGTCAATGTTTAGCCATGTGACTTGGTGCCTTTTCTCAGTGAGGCATTCTCATCTTGCTTCCTCTGCATCTGGCTAGTGACTAACTCTCTGCCTTTCATCTTCCAAGAATTCTCTTAGTCTGGTCACCCCACCTGTACATCCTACCTGGCTACTGGCCAATCAGAATTTTATTAAACTAATACAAGTGACAAATTCTTAAAGTGTAGAAGCACATTATCTCACAGCATACCCCCTTTGTTCTTTTCAAAACAAGAACTCTGAATCTAATCTCCTTTCTCTAGTTTTTTTCTTACCATTATCTATAACAACTTGTAACCAACATGATAAACAAAGGCAAACATCCATAATTTTTGGGGAATGTGGGCAAAGTTTTCTAGGATACTTCCTGCTGACTGGGGTTGCCGATAATCTTATGGGGACCTAAAGAAAATTTAGGACTTTAGTCAAGTCCTATCTGGAGTATTCAGTCCTGACTGGATCATCTCAGCCAGCAACTTTGATGCTGTTCTGGATGCAGAACTCAGAAGAATCTGCAACAAAGGTATTCTGAAACATTGAATCATCTGAAATATCCATTCCCATTGGAGATTTTTTTATCTCCACTTATTTACTATGATCAAACCTTATTTTTCTTAACCCAGGAAGAATCCATAGCCTTTCATTTCCTGTGGAAACAAAAGAAAAAACCTCTTCTTCAGAGTAACATATCTTTTAGAATAAATTTTGAAGTCCAGGCATTTTCAAAATATTTAGGTTGTATTAATGTAGCAGCATTTATAATCAAATATCTTTTAGCAGTTGTTGCTCCTTCCTGAGCAGTCAAACAATTTAAAGACAAAACAATAACATAAAATATCCAGTTTTATGTGTATTTTCTATCTTTATGTGCCTTTTTTTACTCTATTCCTTTTATTCTTATTTTAATTTGTGGTTTTTTTATTTTGAGACAGGATTTCTCTGTGTATCTTTGGCTGTCCTGGATCTCACTATGTAGACCAGGTTGGCCTTGAACTCACATAGCTCTGCCTACCTCTGCCTCCCAAGTACTGGGATTAAAGATGTGTACCAACATGCCTAGCTACTCTATTTCGTTTTTAAGGACACTCTCTATCCTTTTATTTTTTTTCTCCCACTACTATGTTTAAACGTATTTTTAAACACACTGTAAACCATTTAGAAGGTTTTTTTCTTGGTCCGAATCTGTCTTTACTGTATATCTGTATCTTTTTTCTGACCACATGAGTCTTCAATCTGCTAAGCAATATGGCTAGAATTAAAACTACAGCTTTGGCACCTGACTCCACCCCATTTTTTTAGCTTTCTGAGAGTCTAGCTTTATGGTGGAGGTTGTGGCAAGAGTCACATTTATTGTCATAACTCTGTGGGGCTTTTAGGTCCGTGTCACCACCAAGAAGCCTGATGTCAGCTGCTCATAAACACCATTTAAGTGTTTGGTGGCAGAGCCTCTTAAAAGAAGTGCAAAGTTTTTGTTGCTAACACTGAGTCAAGAAGCTTCTCTTAAATGGGCTGCACCTCTGTTCACTCCCAGAAAACAGAGCCTACTGGAAAAAAGATGGTTACCAAGAAGCTGTGCTTGACTCTGTTTTTGTCTTTCTAGACTCCTTTTTTAAAGCTTTTTTAGATTTCATGTGGAAATTTTTGCCCCATGTTGTGTGCCATTTGTAGACAGAAGTTTCTGACCAGAAGTCCTGGTCCCACAGCCATTCAGTCCCAAATAAACACACAGAGGCTTATATTAATTCTAAACTGTTCCTGCCTGTTACCTCAGACTTACTATTAACTAGCCCTTACAACTTAAATTAACCCATAATTCTTATCTATGTTTAGCCATATGGCTTGTTATCTCTTCTCAACAAGGCATTCTCATCTTGCTTCCTCTATGTCTGACTGGTGACTGCATCTCTGCTTTTCCTCTTCCCAGAATTCTCTTAGTCTGGTCACCCCTCCTATACTTTCTGCCTGGCTATTGGCTAGTCAGCATTTTATTAAGCTAATTAATACAAGTAACAAATCTTTATAGTGTACAAGAGTATTATCCCGTGCCGGGTGGTGGTGGCACATGCCTTTAATCCCAGCACTCAGGAGGCAGAGGCAGGCGGATCTCTGGGAGTTCGAGGCCAGCCTGGTCTACAAGAGCTAGTTCCAGGATAGGAACCAAAAAAAGCTACGAAAATCCAAAAAAAAAAAAAAAAAAAAGAGTATTATCCCGCAGCACAAGTAGATTTACTGTATAAAGAAGAGGAAAGAGAAAACCAAGAAGAAAGGCATTAGAATATGGCTTATTTATGAAATACCCTTGAAACTTAAGACAATCCTGAAAACCAATGCATTTATTCAAATTAAAGATAGAAAGCTAGAATTAGAGCTGGAAATATGGACACGCTTACGTTCACACACATACACACACACACACACACACGCATGCACAATGTGAACAGCAAATCATGGTCAGATAATGAGTCAAAGAGAACTGTGTAAGTATGGTAGGTCCTCTCTATAAAATGCTTGATTCATTTATAGGAGTAATGAAACTAGGCAGGAACTTTGCAAATTCTGACCAGAGATGCAGTAGGATATTTCGTTAACAGACTCACAGTGGACTGAGGGAAAATTTGAATGATCTTTAAAGTAAGAGAACTGGTCTATTGATCACTATGTGATGATACATTTGGGATCTTTAAGTACATGAATATATTTCATATAAATGAAAAGTATCTCATTATTGCTTTGAATTATTTCCCAAAATTGACCTCTAAATCACTCAGTTACATCAGTCACAGTTTGAGCTGTCACCTTGCTCTCTTGGTAGCATTCTTTAATAATCAATCTAGATTAAGTCTCTGAAAATATAATTTTTTAGCATTTGTGGAGGTTTTTTTTTGTTTGTTTGTTTTGTTTTGTTTATTTTTTTTTTGACAAATTGCTAAGCCAGAAGTTAGGAGAGGGCAATGGTATGGCAGTAGCTTAGAAATACCTTGATTATTCAGTCAAACTCAGTGTCAGAGAAACACGACCAGGACCTTGCTCTCTGGCCATCCCTAGGTTTCTTGGTCCTGATGATATCCATGTGAAGAATTCAGAGGAGACACACAGAACATGGTGTAGAAGATAGGAGGGGTTTAGTACAAGGCAAAGTGGGAAACCCTAAAAAGCTAAGAATAACCATTGGCTCACTGTAGAAAAGAACATTCTCAGGATGCAAGGGGACACTGGCCAGAGGGATGGCCTGTCCACTTACATTTTAAAGGAGACTATAGAACACACCATTTTCCTAAGTTTGGTGTCCTGCCACGTACAGAAACTTTCCCCCTACATCCCCACAAAATGACTTTTGGAACAGGACGAATACTCCCTGAAATGAATAGTCTTCCTACTATTTCTCAAGCCCACATCAGAATAAAGCTCTCTACTCCCTGGTTTGTTTTGGTGAGAGCAACAAACAGCCACACCATCAGAGCAGGGATCAGTTAGAGTCCTCCAGTGCTCTGAGATTCTGAACTGCTGGGCATCAGAATTCCTCACTCCTAGGTGACTGCAAATTTGCCTATGACCTGGTTCAGCCATCCCCTTGCAGGTGCCTGCTCCTGCCTGCACCTTGGCTCCCTTGAGTCTCCCTCAATTTCCTTGTAATTGGTGTATCTTTGTGTAGAGAATGCTTCACTCTCACAATGAATACTGAATTGACATTTTCAAGCAAACAATTGTACCTCATTTAACACCCGTACCAATAAGGAGTTGAGAAATAATCAGTATTCCCATTGATATTCATGCAAGCTCACTTATGCAAGTGACTAAATCCCACAGGCTTAAGAGCCGAAGAACTGGTTACAACCTGAGTACAGAAATATCAGCAAAAATTGACATCACAACCCAAAGCAGTGGCATTGTAATTCTCTGGGCTTCTACTATCTGCACCCGTAGTACACATCAGAACTATGAGAACCAAGGTCAACGTGGCAAGACTGTGCCACTGCTCCTGAGATCCAATGAAGGCTAAGTGTCATTTGTAAGTTCATATGTGCTCGCATGTAGCAGAGTCCCATCAGTTCACCTGCCAGAGGACAGATCTACTTCTATTAGCCAAAACAAAGATGTTGCCAGTATTCTAGAGAATGTACCTAAGTATATATAGTAACTGCAACCAGAATAACAATGAGCTGTCTTTGAGGAGCCCCAAAGGAGACTCCTTAATGACTAGGAGAGAAAGATTTTTTTCCAATTAGCATATTCATTATTTTTATGCAAATTGAGACTTTAACAGCTACTTATCTGTGTTAAAAAGCAATTTGTTCTATTAAGCAGTTTAAACATTCTCCTTAAAAATCTTGTTTACCTGTTTAAGTTGTTGAACACAGTCTTTCTTCTAAGTCTAAGGAAGATTCTTAGACCGGCTGCCTCCTGTTGTTTCTCCTCTCCTACAGTCTTCTTCTTGCTTCTTGTTTTGTGTTTTAGGGTTTTGGAGAGAGAGAGAGAGAGAGAGAGAGAGAGAGAGAGAGATAGAGAGAGAGAGGGAGGGAGGGAGGGAGGAAGGGAGGGAGGGAGAGAGAGAGAGAGAGAGAGAGAGAGAGAGAGAGAGAGAGAGAGAGAGAGAGAGAATGAAGTTAGGTGGGTAGGGAGGTGAGGAGGATTGGGAGGATATAAGGGAGGAGAAATAATAATTATCAAAATACATTGTATGAGCTGGGCAGTGATGGTGTACGCCAAAGTGTGCACAATGACGCACATGATAAAAGTACAAATAACACCTTAAATACCGAGTGCAGTTGACAAACGATAATAGAGAATTTTATTTGAAAGTACAAATCCAGGCAGAAGAAGCAAGGGCAGAAAACCTGTTAGGATGGGTTTATGAGCCCTGTAATAATCGTCATGAACATCTGTTTTTACTGTGAACAATCAAGGCATTTCTCCCCTCTTCTTTCACTCCTACCTGCGTTTCTTTTATCTTTCCATCATTCCACTTCTTTGCTCCTATATTTATATTCACTACTTCTCTGAAGTTTATGAAACTCTGACGAAATACAGAATCTGGGCCAGCTCAGTGTGGACCAATGCTAGACTAGGTTTGTTTTATTTTAACAAATGAAGGAAGGAAGGACAAGGGAAGTGGGGCTCCTGTGGCCTGGCTCCGAATGTTCTATAACTTGGTGGGCAGCCTGGTGACTTGGGGAGGATCAGGGATGTTGTCTGCCTTCTTTGGGCAGAACTGAAACTGTCTTGCTGTTACCCATGAAACGGGAGCATCTTCTTGAATGAATCATTTTTGCTGGAGGCACCAAATAGCACTGTTCCTTTGAAGAAACCAGAGAAAACCTGTCAAGGACAGTGGCTCTGAGCATCTCAGGCCCTTTTCTTCATGAAACAGTGAGGGCTGAGACCAGCAATTGAATCAAATGCCAATAAAGGCCAAATCAGACTCCTTTCAATGTCTCGTTTGTGTCTTATCACATTGAAGATTCCGGCCATCCTATCTGAGCCTTCATACCGTGGTCTCAGATAGACCAAGGATGTTTACCATGAAAGTCTAATCAACATTTAAAATCACAAGTAGGTATTTATGGAGTGAGCAGGGGGGTTCAGAGCAGGCAGGCAACAGTGGTGATCACACCTGTCCCCACAAACTGAAGCCACCACCATTATTTCTCATGTCTTAGTCCATTCTGGTTGCTATAATACAATGGCCCTGACTGTAGGGTTTTCAAATAACATACTGTGTCTCAGAACTCATCAAGGAAGGCATGTCAGGGCTGAAATGCGCAACCTGTCTCAAATCTCTTTACAAGGCAGCAATGTGTGAAGCCCATCGCAGGCCGTTCTTATAAGAGCACCAATTCTCTTCATAAGACTCTGCACTCATGGTTTAGTTACCTGCCACCCCCAAAGTGCTGCTTGCCATCTTGAACAATATCAACCCCACATAGTAATCTCGGAGAATATGCATTCAGAAGCCGACATCTCCCTATCTGCCCTTGAATGATGTTGTGTCTTATGATAACTTTATAGGACTTGTCCATATTCCAGGTATCTGGCTTGATATTTTAACATATGTACCTGCCGTGAAATGGTCACGGTAGCCAAGATAATTAGCAGGCCCAACAACTCACTGCCTTCCTGTTGTCTCCTGGCATGTGTGTGAAACACACATAGCTCTGGCTTAGCAAGGCTCAGGTTCTGATTGCTCCTCTTGCATCTGAAATTCTGCACCTTTTAAGCATTATCACCCCAACGCCCCTACTTTCAGTCTCTGGAAACCACCATTCAGCCTCCGGTGGAGGGCGCTGTCCCCTTGGATCTTTTCCTCTCTAAGGAAAGGATTCAGCCAAGAGACATAGTTTAAGCAGACGTTTGGTTAGCAAAGACAGACCACTCCAGAGAGACTGGAGTAGGCCAATGGGCCATTAGGTTCCATATGTGTGCACGTGTATATTCTTATATATGTGGCACATTTATTATCCACTTGTGAGGGCTAATTTTGATCATCAGCTTGGTTAGACTGAGACACACCTAGTGGATAAGTGAAGCAAACCTGATGGTATCATTAGATTGGCCTGATAGAGTTTGATATTCCTTCTCGCAGCATTCCAAAGCCTTGTAATCAATTCTCACACATAGTTCACTGATCTTGGGAGGCACAAGGAATCTTATTAGTAATATTCAATCAAACTTCTGTATGATTCCAGAAGAATAAGAAGCATAATGCTGTGGTCACTTGTCTTTTGCATATTTCAATAAAGTACAAAGGGCAAGGATAAACGCAGATGAACTTTCCAAACTTCAAAAACACTTTGATGTGTGTCCTGAAAGAGAATCTTCTCCCCAACAATCAGAGGCCTAAGGATGCAAACAACCAAGCCTTAGCCTTACAAGGTGTGGTAGCCTAGGAGATATCTAGCCATCCCTCTACAGCCCATGTCTATCGCTCTTCAACTACAGTATCAAAATGCTAATGAGAGCTCTTCTCCACCTGTTGCCACTACAAGCAAGTGAATTCCTTGTAGCGCCTCCAAGTCTTGTTGTGAAAGCCATATATTGCCTTAAAACACTCACCCTCCTCTTTAAGAGCATAGTGTGTGTGTGTGTGTGTGTGTGTATGTGTGATCACACTGAACACTTCACTTCTTGAAGCCTGTTGAACTTGCATTTGGTTATATGTCTAGAAGCAAAGATGAGCAGTAAGGCTGGGCCCCAAAAGGCATACATCTGCCAGGAAGGGGAAGGAGCATGCTTCTCCGGGCAAAACACACCCATCAGACTCTAAGAGCTCATTGTTTTCAGTCCCATCAGGATTCTCCTGTTATAAATGTGAAGCTAATTCCTGAAGTGTCTACTACAGTTTCAGGTTCTTGTGCTGCAGGGCAAAGAATTAAAACACAGAGATAGAAATAGACCCCATTTATAAAGAAAGGAAAACCATGTTGGAGAGTGAGAGCGGCCAGTGTACTAAGAAGGGGCATCTACATTGAAAGTGCTGGACCACAAGTCTCATGGCCCTGTAAGCTCACTGCCTCACCCATTTTTGTATCGTGGGATTGTTTGGGGTGGGGATTCTCCATCTGCTGTACTACATTGCCTTGGTGGATCTTATAAATGATGATGGTTGTGATAATGGCTCCATTATATGGATGATGGATGAATGTGATTATGGTTCCATTATATGGATGGTGGTTGGATGTGATAATGGTTCTATCAGGTTCAAAATTCAGGCAAAAAAAGGGGGGGGGAAGATAATGGTTCTATTATACAGATGGTGGATGGATGTGATAAGGTTCCATAGGAAGAAGCTGGCATGAATTACTCCAGAAAAACTTATTAGGAGAGTTCTGTTTAATAGCATCATAGCCACAGACAGCTATGGTGGGGCCCTGAACAGAAGAGCATTTAGTTCCAAAGAAGAGTTTCACTAGGAAAGATAGTCATGATAGATAGATAGATAGATAGATAGATAGATAGATAGATAGATAGATAGATAGATAGATAGATAGATAGATAGATAGCAAGACAGGATCCCGGAGGGGGAGACCCCTTAGTTCCCTTCAGTTCTGGGAAGTTGTTTCTGCTGAGAATTGTAATTGTGAATATCTCCTGGTATGTCACCCAAATTCTCTCACTATCTTTTTTTCAATAATTTAATTACAATGTATAATAGTGGAATACTTTCTATAGTCAAACTGTTGGAATTATTTGGGCTTCTGTTTAAGTTCCTAAAATTATTTTTATGTTCATATATGTCGTGTATGCATGCCATAGCACATGTGTGCGATAGGTAAGAAGACATCTTTGAGGATCCAGTCCTCTTCTTACACTGTGGGGTCTGAAGATGGAATTGGGGTGTCAGGCTCAAGCAGCATGCACTTTTACCTGCCAAGGCATTTCATCACTGCTATTCACACTTCCTTATTCTCCTTGAATATTTTCTTTCTTGACTCGGGAATTTTTTATCCATTATTTCTTTAAGGATCTTGCCTCTTTGTTTCTCTTCTTCTTCCACTTTTTCCATAGTGTACAACCTCTGGGGAGGAAACAGTATTACTGGCTTTGAATAACAGAATGAGACAGTGGTGTGATAGAAATCTAATAGCATAGTCAGCAAAAACTGCAGGATTCATTGGTGACAAAAGTCATGGGACCCATAGTTGTAGAGCCATCTATGTAAAGGCCTTTGGGGTATCTTCCTGCTCTCCTCTGAGGCAGGAGGAATCTTCTTTGTGATGAACTCTGCCAGCCTGAAAGATAGGACAACTCCAGTAGTGTGAAACACATCTTTATCTTTTTCTATAATTTTATAAAAACGAGTTCCCCCAAATCATGCCTGTCCCTCCTCCAAATATCCCTGGCAGAGTGTATAAAAAGTCCACCCAGCAATGCAGGAAAGACTGTATAGGATAGAAAGCAATACAGGGTGGATGCCACCAACCACCAAAAAAGTGCTATGTGGTCACAAAATGTCAATGAGGGGCAGTCACCCAACATCAACTCACCATCCCGATAGTCATCCAATGCTCGATTTCCCATCCTGTCCAGATTACAGTGAGGTGCAAATGAACAGCTGTTTCTGAAAAAGTATAAGACCCTCCTGTCCTGATGTCATTCTTCCAAGTTAGGCAGTACTGGTAGAGGTGGATAGAGGGACTCTCCTGATAGAGCTGGAGATGGAGGCAATTTGCCATCGCTTTTAAAACAAACTTACCAAAACATGTAAGGGCAAATTCCCATGTAGTCATATAACAATATGAGTCACATTCATATTTTATTGCTACTACAACTGAATGGCTACATCCATGACATATATGTGTGTGTGTGTGTGTGGTATATGTGTGTGCACTTATATGTGTGTGTATATATTTATATATGATATACTGTGAAAATAAATTTAGTTTTAAAAATTAACTACTCTGTATAGGCAACTTATCAACACAGTTCTCATGGAAGAAGACTTCCATGAAGGCTGTCTTTGTAGGTCTCTATTCTGCAGACAAGTGATTCATTTATACAATTTTTCTTTGCTTATGGAGACTAAGACATTATCAATTTACTTATTATGCTAGGATATAAATGGTCCAATGTTTCAAACATTATTACTAACTAATAGACACAGCAGGAAAAAAACAAAAGACATAATATTTACCTGCTCTGTTTACATTTTTATTTCAATTTCAAAAGGCAATATTTTAACATACCCAACTAGCTTCATTACAGGCACTTTGGGGGGTCTTCAAAAATGTAGCTACTCCAGGGTCACACTAGAGCCCAACAAGTTAAGGTTGTTTACAGGTAGCCACACTATTGCTGGTGAATAGAGAACTTTAGTGTAACTAGTAATTAGCTCTACTTCCAGCAATGTACAATATGGAACCACACTGAAAGAAAAACGTATTTTTATTTTCCTTGCATGGTATTTCTTTAGTCACACACAACACAGAAATTGTTATTTTATCATTCTTCCCAAAGGGTCTCAGTTATTTAAAGCAACCCGACAAAAGAACAGAGGGCTAAACTTAGGCTTACCTAACTACTCTAGGATGAAGCAGATCCTCTCCTTGTTACTCTTCTGTTCCCTTCATGACCTGTTACCTGCCTATCTCTGTCCCCAATTCTCCATAGTTATTATTTTTCTCTGTGATTGACAAAATACCCCAAATAGACTAATGGAATGGAGGAGACACACTGCATCATGGTGGGAAAGGCATAGCAACAGTGACCCCACGGTGATGATGTTGACTTAGTAATGGTGACCCCACGGTGATGATGTTGACTTAGCATTAGGATCCTCAGCTCCCTACATCTTTGTAACAATAATAGAACCCCTACAGTATGGCGGACCAGTCTGTATCCTGCAAGGCCCATCCTCCTGAGACCCACTTCCTCCATCTAGACCTACACCAAAAGTTCCCGAACCTCCCAAACCAGCACTGCCACCTGAAAGTCAAAAATTCAAATATGAGCCTGTGGGTGCAGCCTGATTTACTTGACTGGGCGTCTGAGGGGCTGTCTTTCCTGGCCACACCCTCTGTTGTCTACATGTCAAACACTTGCTTCCCTTGAGAACCTCTCCTTGGTGTGGAAGTCATGTTCCATCCTTTAGACCACAGGCTTGTGTCCATCCTCTAGACCATAGGCCTTCATTAGAAATTGTCTCCTTAAACTTCCCTAAAAGAAACTTTGTCTGTTTAGCGAATTATGTAAAGCCAGCATCCTACACCATGCTTGTCACACATGCTAAATGCTCCACAAATAGCCACTAAATAAGCACATAGCTTCAGTTTCGTGGGGTTCAGAATTTTTAGTTACAATTCTAGATATATCTGTCTTGGCAGAATATGAACAGCTTATAAATTAATATCTATTAAATATATGAAGTAACATATCAACTAACTAAGTTTGTAACGTATCAACTAAGTTTGTTACTCCTGCATTTTTTTTTTTTGCAATGCTGTAAATCTGGAAAGGAAGGAATAGAAGACAATTCTGAGTGTCCTATTTCGCACACCGTACTATCAGGATCAGTTGTTACACAGGCTGTTAATTTCAATAATGACATTTACCATCAGGTAGGAGGTAAAATCTGATACAAGCTTCAGTCATTTGGTAGGAGGAAGCCTCAATTGAGAAAGTGTTCTCACCACATTGGCCTGTGTGTTGTAGAAATCTGCTTGTTCATTTCTAGGCCACCCAGACTCCTGAAATAATCACACAGAAACTGCATTAATTAAATCATTGTTTAACCAATCACTTAAGTATATTGCTAATTACATCTTACATCTACAATTAATCCATTTCCATTATTTTATATTTTACCACAAAGCTCGTGGTGTACCAGCAAGGTTCCAACCATCAGCTCGCATCTTCCTGTCTGACTACATGGCTACATGGCATCTCACTGACTCCACCTTCTTTCTCCCAGCATTCAGTTTAGTTTTCCCTACCTAGCTCTATTCTGCTAAGCCACTGGACAAAACAGCTTCTTTGTTCATTGACCAATAAAAGCAACACATATACAGAAGGATTTCCCACACCACCTGTGAACAAGCCTGTGGAGCATTTTCTTGATTCATGATTGATGATCTGGGAAGGCCCAACTCACTGTGAGCAGTACGACCCCTGGACAAGTGGTTCTGAGTTGCAAAAGAAAGCAGGCTGGCCAAGTCATGAGAAGCACCACACTAGACACTCCTCCTTGACATTTGCTTCAGTTTTTGCCTCCAGGCTTCTGCCTTGAGCTCCTGACTTGTGTCCTGTGGGGATGGACCTTGATGGGGAAGTGTAGGTTGTAACACACCCTTTCCTCCCCAGCTTGCTTGTGGTCATAGTGTCCATTACATCCAAACTGAGACAGCCCCATTGGCTGATTCTCGACATTACCCCGTGAAACTTATAGCGCAGAAAAGGGAATCCCCAGGAAAAGACATTTTGCACCACCACCTCAAAAACCCTACCCAAACAATTGCATGGTTTCTTTGACAAGAAGTAAAAGCCATAGACCTGTAATCTACTGCTGTGGAGGACTCGCTTCCTCATCCTGCAGTTGAAGGCATGAGAACTCTCATTAAGTTCACACACACACACACACACTTTCCCATTATCTTAAAATATTTTTCAAACTCCTTTGTAGCTCTTTCCTTCTCGCCTCAAGATGGTATTAACATCTACTCACCTTCAAGGAATATTTATAATACACAATGAATCAAAAGAGCTGAGAAACTGCATCCACATGTTATAATGGAAATGTCTAAAATGATTAAGAAGGAATTCACCCCAGCTTCACCAATCTCTGCAGCTTTGCAACATTACAGAAAAGCTAGCAAAAAAATAAAATGAAATACTTCATGACATTTCTCCGAAACAAAAAGGAAAGAATGTAAATTTCAAAAAAATCAGTGTCACCAAGAGAAACAGAGTGCAGAAGGATGAGACTAAGACCCCTGGAAGCCTCGAGAGCTGAGATAAGCACATCCAAAATGATGAGTAACGGCCACGCAAACAATACATCAAGAGGGTTGGTGGGAGGGCTTAGTGGACAAAGGCCCTGGGTCAAGCCAGACAACCTGAGTTCCATCCTTGGGAATCATGTGGTCTAAGTAGAGAATCAGCTCTCACTTGATGACTTCAGACCTTCACCTGCAAGCCACAGCACGCAAGTGTCAACACCCCTAATAAATGGAGGAATAAATAAAAGCAGATAATAAGTA
Organism: Chionomys nivalis; assembly: GCF_950005125.1. Lineage (NCBI taxonomy): Eukaryota > Metazoa > Chordata > Mammalia > Rodentia > Cricetidae > Chionomys > Chionomys nivalis. Next base: position 44,653,879 of record NC_080090.1, on the reverse strand, counting down.
AATGAACAAATGAATGAATGTAAAAACCTGGTTTTAAAAGAACACACCAAGCTAAACATTCACGGGGTAATGAATGTCACATCTTAAGAGAGGCCCTACACAGACAACTCTGGTAAGAAATGTTTCTATTATGATTGTAATCACTATGAAATATTACTGTTAATATTTTTCTATTAAACAGGGGTTTTAATTCCTCTTTTATGTCTGTGGTTGTTTTGCCTGCAGGTATGTGTATGTACCACGTTTGTGCCTGGTGTCTGTGGAGGCCAGAAGAGGGAGTTGGAACTAAAGTTACAGACAGTTGTGAGCAGGCATGTGGGTGCAGAGAATAGAACCTGGGTCCTCTGGAAAAGCAGCTCCTAATTGCTGAGCCATCTCTCAGGCCCTTATCATTATGTTCTTGTTTGTTTGTTTGTTTGTTTGTCTGGGCTTTTTGTTGTTGTTTTGCTTTTCTTGAGGCAATATCTTGTTATGTATATCCTAAGCTAGCCTCAAACTCAGTCTTCCAGCTTCTGCTTTCCTTGAGTCTTTTTAAGGATACCAAAATTACAAGGCAAATAATCTCATGTCTCACTAAGACCACTGTCCTTTGTTATTATTATTCTTAATTTTATCACGAATGATGCAAAAATGAAATAGCACATTATTAATGTAAACTTTCTCCCATCTAGTCCTAATCAAACTAAAACTAAACACAGAGAGAGAATTCAATTTCTAGGCTGAGAACTGGCCTATTTGTGAAACTTTTTATCCTTGGCTTTGGCTTCTTTGTGAGCATGCCATTGTTGGACAATAAGCCCTACAAGAAACCCGTCTGCTTCTGATTTGATAAATAGACACGTGTTCAAAATTGCCTACAAAGTACCTATGTTATACTTGTGGGTAAGTGCCTCCCTGAGCCTCATTCAGACAGAGGCCTTCGCTTACTAGGAAGAGGTTTGAGCAGAGGCTCATCAAGGTGTTGAGAACAGCTGTCTGTAGAGTGTTCAACCCTCAACAGTACATACTATCCCTTCCAATTACATACCAAGTACATAACATCCCTTCTAAGGATACAAAAACATGGCGCAAGTTCTAATTGGTCTTAATAATAAAATGCACCCACCCACTGTGACAGTGGAACTGATCTATTGGGAGCTCACCAAGGCCAGCTGGACTGGGACTGAATAAGCATGGGATGAAACCGGACTCTCTGAATATGGCGGACAATGAAGGCTGATGAGAAGCCGAGGACAATGGCACGAGGTTTCGATCCTAATACATGAACTGGCTTTGTGGGAGCCTAGCCTGTTTGGACGATCACCTTCCTGGACCTAGATAGAAGTGGGAGGACCTTGGACTTCCCGCAGGGCAGGGAATTTGGACTGCTCTTCAGTACCTAGAGGGAGGGGGAATGGAGTGGGGGGAGGAGGAGAGGAGTGGGGAGAAGGAGGGGAGTGGGGGGAGGGGGCAATGTGTGGGAGGAGGGGGAGGGAAATGGGAAATGGGGAGGAGGCGGAAATTTTAATTTAAAAAGAATAAAATAAAGAAAAAATAATAATAAAAACCCAGAACCAGATATCTGGGTAAATGTTGGAAGATGAGAGAGACAAAGGAGCAAACCACAGCCAACTCTTACCTTGCTAACTCCTCAGCTGAAAAATAGTGAGCTCCTGTCTCCTCCTGTCTTATACTCCTCTTTCTACCCAGCCATATCACTTCCTGTCTGTCTGTACAGACCTCCTGACATCTCTGGTTAACTAGTGGCTAGCTCTGTTCTCTGACTTTCGGGCAAACTTTATTTGTTAGAACACAAACAAAATATCACCACAAAAGGGGAACAGAAAGGATGCATAAATCTGATGATGGGGAAGAGAGCCGTGATAAGCTGTCTTTTGGGCATGACATCACACTCTGAATTCACACAGCTGTGGCTGTCTACACAGACCTTGGACAAGACTGGGGCAGTCACCCTGCAGGGGAGGAATGGGGCTCATGGTTCCCTGCCAGTCTGGGGGAGCTATTGGCAGTGGGTTCCTGGAAACAATATTATTGTCTCTATGAATGGAAACAATAATCCCTTCTTTTACAAGCAACCAAGCAATTATTGTCTCCAGCAATAGAACCACTAATGGGTTGTCCATGCTCCCATCCCCATGTGGATGGCCCTGGTAAGACTCAGTGGGTCACAAAACAAAAATTAAAACAAAAAGGTATGATAGTGGGAGTAGGGTTTGTGGGGAGGAGGGGAGGTTTGTGTTGGTGGAGGAAGATGAGCGTTGAGAGAGGGTATGATCAGAATGTATCATATAAATGTCAAATTTATATGTCAGGAATAAGGTAACTTTAAAAATAATTTTAAGAATAGAAATTAACCTCATAGCATTAAAAGGAAGGCCTTCTTCCTAAAAGGTAATGGAATAACATGGTAACTGAAAGTCACAAAAAAAAAAACAAATAAAAATAAAACCCTAACAAACAAAGAACACTGGGAACCATATCTTGTAGGTTGGTATATAAATTCTGAAAGCATGTATTTTCACATTTCATTCCTTAGCTCTTTGAAAGACAATTATTTTAGACATTGACACAATCTACAGGCATAGCATATGCTGAACTAAAAGCACAGAGAAGTTCAGGGAAATGTATACATACTGGAGTAAGTTTCTGTATTCTACCCAAATTAAATTAGGATTATTCTATAAGAGATAATGGTAAATTTAAATATATTTCATTTCAAATTCCCAGAGCCTTCATTGGGTTGCTAACTAAAAACATAGTTTGAAAAAATCCATAGAGGAACTGATTTGTGAACTAAAAATACCTTCCCAACAACAGAGAATGTCAGAAAAAAAAAATAGAAGAACCAAAATGAAAGCGGCTGAGGTCACAAGAAACCTTGATCAAAAGACTCAGTGAATGGTAAAACCTCTGTACATGTACTAGATCCAAGCATGGTGGCCATCTAACATGACTGACTCTGGAGAACATGCCACCCAGAAACTCAAAATGCATAATCTTTTCCAATACATAGGAAACATTTTCTAGAATGACATCTGTAGCCAATCGCCAAACCTCAGAACTCTGGGAAAGACTGAAGTCATGTTGAGTATTTCCAGCTAATATGGAGCTAACTTAGAAATCAAGAGGTATTGAGAAAGTCCTCTAACACTTAGAGGGTAAACAATACACTCACTAAAAGAAGAAAAATTAACTAACCAAACTTAGTTCTTTGAAAAGTAAACAAATTTACAAATTTTTATATGTGTACTCATACTAACCAATGACAGACAGACAGACAGACAGACAGACAGGCTAAATTTCAGTCATAGAAGAAATCATGGAGTAAAACGGAAAATGTTTTGCCATGAAAGAAAAGAAACAAAACTCCACCCCACAATATATCAAAGTTCTTCGGTTACTCTTAAGCATGAGCTAGCACCACATAGGCAGTGAGGGGAAGGGGCCCATGGTGCAAACTACAAGTATTTCATGTTTATTGCAGAAAGAGCAGATCCTGGAGAGAAGATGAAAGGTTAAAACACAGAGCCCAAAGAACCAAAGAAGATGCATCAAAAGGCCTGTAGTTGGGTGTGAGGAGATTATCAAGCTAAAAGGTAAAAGGAAGAACAGAGTTCTGGGCCTGTGACAGCAGTCAGCTGGGTCCTGTGGAAGCTTTCAAGAAATATAGGTAAGGTACTGCTGTCCTTTCACGCATGCTTCCAATACAGCTAACTGCCACAGAATAAACTCTAAGTAAGAAGGCTTCTTGCGAGCCTGACCCACTTCAGAGACCCAGATTACCACAAAGACAAAATGATAAATGTGAGCTAACCCCCCCCCAAAAAATGCAGCTACATCTTGGTGGCTGTGTTAGAGTTAACCTCTGCCATGGTAAAATTATAAGCCAACCATGTAAATTTGAGAACAAAGACAGCTTAGCAAAGCTGACAGCACTTGGGACACCTTGTGATGTTGAAGACAGCAACACTGGACAAGTGACTAACAGTTAGCAGACTGTCAAGGTCAAGATTAAGGAACTAAAGTGCCAGATGAGCAAAAAGGAGCGTCAAATAGTTGGGTGAACTCTACATGAACAGTTAATGGTCATCCCCTGGTTGGGCCAGGAGGACAGACAGACATGGAGTGTGTGGACCCTTCACTGACTCAGCTTGTGATAACTTGGAGAGTTAAGCAATCAGTAGAGACCAACTCAACCATTGCCCCGAAATATCCTGGACAAAGGCAATTCAATAGTTTCTTTCTCCTTTGGAAGCCCTTCTTGGGAGTGTCTCTCACTTTTCCATAATAATTCTTGATAACACATCCTCTGTTCCCACAAGAGTCCACAGCATTAATTTTCTTTATCATGGGACAAGCAACTCAGAGCATGTCCCTGTCTTATTTTTGGTGACAATGCATGTCTGTCACTTTATGTCCTTGGGTCAGGCAAAGCTGGTGACAATGGTCATACTCGCAAACCCTGTGACATAACCAATGCTTTGAGAAATAGTTACAGCTTACAGACATATACAAGAACAAAAAGGACAGTTCCAGTATCAAAGGTCTGCACTTCTGCCTTACAGCAGCAGCTGAAGAAAACACAGACTAACCTTAGAGTAAACAGAAGAATGGAACTGAGAAATATTGACGAGTCTGTGAACTACAAAAAACAGCAATAGGAAAAAAAATCTATGCATTTAAGAGCTGTGGCTGTGACAAGATCAACAAAACTGGAAATCTTTAACTGGACTAACCAAGGGAATAGAGTAAAAACACAAGTTAACAAGTACAGAAATACAAGCAAGGATTGTTACATTACACGGAAATTAACTTTGTGTGTGTGTGTGTGTGTGTGTATGTGTGTGTGTGTGTGTTCATGGATTTGCACCATGTGCTTACAGGAGTCCATGAGGAGTCAGAAATGGATGTCAGATCCCCTAGAACTAGAGTTACAAACATTATGAGCCACACCATTGGTGCTGGGAAACAAACCTGGGTCCTCAGCAAGCGCGGTAAATGTTTGTAATTGTTGAGCCACCCTTGTGAAGCTGGGTGTGATCTAATCTTAGGATGCTGCGCTGGTCCCTAGGACCACCACACACAAGGTCCCCTGTAGAGACACTCTTTCCGTCTGTGTTCAATCATATAAAGGCTGAACACGAAGGATGAGTGTGTCTTCACATTTGCCAGAACCCTTTAGTCTCTGTACTCTTCTCGTCCATACTCACGTCTCGCGTTAGGCTGCTCAAAGGTAAACAACAAACAGAAATCCCACACGGTGGCAATCCACATGGAGGACTCAGGAGGTCGCATGTAGAACCTGGGAGCTGTAAGGTGGTCTAAAGTTGTCCTAGCCATGAAAAAAACCTGTGGCGCACGCCTTTAATCCCAGCACTCGGGAGGCAGAGGCAGGCGGATCTCTGTGAGTTCGAGACCAGCCTGGTCTATAGAGCTAGTTCCAGGACAGGCTCCAAAGCCACAGAGAAACCCTGTCTCGAAAAACCAAAAAAAAAAAAAAAAAAAAAAAAACCTGTGTAGAGGTTACTGGTCAGGGCTGAATGTGTGCTCCCTCCCCCAAACAGGATGCAGTTGGAGTGTAGTTTCTTCTTTACTGAGGGATCTGAGCCAGAGGGGAGGGACCAGTCAAAACCCTTCATCCTGGTCTTGCCACTTCTCCTTTGCATTTTTCTCCTACTTCGGCCGTTATTCTCTTCTGGTTATAAATTTGGCAGATTTCCCTCACTGTCCAGCTCATGTGTACCTTGGTTGACATCCTGGCAGAACTTCAGCTTTGTTCACAATCCAGCTTCTCTATCACTGGCCCCTAATCAGAGAAACTAGGGAATGAGACTGTAGACCAAGAAAGTCAAACTCGTAGAGGAACAGCAGCTCCATGAAGTGAGCAATTCTGTCGTTTGGCGGATTACTTCTATTTTATTTAAGGATTAACGTAAGGGGCGTGGGTAAAGTTCACCTAAAGTTTGCAGAATTCTTGATACACAGCTTATACTGAGAGGCATGCAGTTTGGAAGCTGTGAAGATCAAATAGCCCCAAAATGAAGCAAAAGTTAGGGATCTACATAAAAATTTGAAGAGATGAATCCCTAAAAATCCTAGTTAATGAAGGCTTTGAAATGTATCCTTTCCCTGAGCGTTCACTTGTGACTCTGTGTCATTTACCCTCATACTGACTGACAGGCCTCAGTGTCACCACCAATGACAACAAGCATAGGACTCACAGCCCACTGTGCAGAAGCTCATGTAGCACGCTGGACTCAATGGGACATGAGGTTCACAGCTGGAGAAGCAGAACTGTTGCCAGCGCTCACATCTCGGGCCTTGCCAGCAGCTCTAGTTCCAGGGTCTCCAATGCCCTTCTGTGGCCTTTCCAACTGCTTCACACATGGAGGACACACGCAGACAAGTATACACACGTATATTAAACGTAAATAATTAAAGTGTGGAAAGCAGACAGCCCTCATCTTTCCTATGCAGGATTACCTCATCAGCTGTTTCACAGATTCCTCAACAAATGTAAATTTAACATCCAGTACTTTCGCAGTACCCAAGGAGAAACAAGGTGTTGAATTAGCATAAAAGATGGCATTGGCACCAACAAAGTGAAAATAATGATGGGAAATTTTTCATGGAGATTAATTTACAAAAATATGGTGTAAAGAACAATGTGCTTAGCACAGAATAGTAAGTGTGAAACGCATTTCAGTCCTTATCATACCTTCCACAGCTTGTCCTCCATGCGTGTGTAAGTGAGAGAAAATGGACTCTGAGCATGACCACAAAGTGAACCGGAAGATGAGAAAAGAGATCGTGTCTCTAACTGGATAGCACTCGGAGGTCATAAATGAGGCATATCCCAATTCCCCTGACAGCTGATCTTGCTAACAGGCTGGTAAGCCCCCGCCCTCATATCTACAGAAACCAAGGCAGACTAAACTTCCTCTGGTTTCCTAGAGTACAGAGCTGCTCAGATGATATATCAAGAAAACCCTTCCACTCTGAACCCGCTGCTCAGGTGCACACTCTCACGCCTTTGTTATACGGCCGCCTCAACACCTGCACTGCTTCAGCCTGCATAGCTGCACCTTTTCAGCTGCCTGCCTGACCCCAGGGAGCCTTTGCTTTACACTATTTTTTTTAATCTGCAAAACTGTATGAAGCCTTTGTCCTAGTAAACTTCGGGATTATCATGGCTGGAACTGGGAAGGGCTGCTGCATTTGCCTGTGTGGTGAGGGGCAAGGGAGAGACGTTAGGCCTTCCTCTCTTTCTGTGGCCATGCTTGTCAGAGTGAGTTTTGAGGCTAAACTTACATATGCAGGTTTTCCAAAGAGCCAGGCAGTATTCAAGGGTGTCCTGCTCTGTGCGCCTATCTCCCTAATGCAGCAACGATGTAAACAGTCACTTTCTATGTCCTTGTCAACACCTAGCATAGTGCGGAAGGGAAACCTGAGACGGATGCACACAGACATTAGCCAGCAGCTTCTAGAAAGTGTACATCATAAATACTCCAGACAGGGTATTCACTTCCAGTTCTCCTGCCCTCGTAAACAGTGTCCCCACGACCAGTGCCTGCCCCTCATCACTTCATGGAGCCAAAGGACACAGCTCCTCTAGAGAAGGCGCTCCAGGAAGAGAAGGAAGGAAAAGCCCTGTGTGACAAATGGTACATCACTGTGCGGAGGGTCTCTTCCTGGGATGACCCGTGTCCCTTGTTATGGTCCACATCAATGGAGCATCTTCAGGACACCCCTGAGGCCCCAGAAGAACAGAGACTCTGTGTGGAGTGAGGTCCAGAGGGGTTCCATGAGGTAAGAAGTAAGGGGTTCAGAAGGCTGGTGTGAAATGTATCTCTGAGCTCCCCTGGCCTCAAAGACTTTTCTCTGCTGCTTCCCTGGAGCGATCACAGTGTTTAGCACAGAGCCCCACCCCCACCCCCGACAAATTAGTGGCTGCTAGAAAGAATTAGTGCCTAGGTGGCAGGTTGATTTAAAGAGCCTGGGCAGTTTCTCAAGAGAATCACCAGCGATGCTTTCTGGGAGGCTCTTTGTCATTGGCAGCTGCCCTGCATCCCTGGCTGATGCTCAGATTCCCATTTATGACAACCAAAACTTCCCCCTCTCCGTTCTGGATGCTTCTTTACATATTGAGAACCACTGGTCTAAAGGAACAGAGAAGAGGATTCAGGAAGTCTTCAATATCAAAAAGTCTGACTGTAGAATTCCAGACAGAGTGGCTAAAATTTAGGCAAGATATCCAGAAAAAATGATGAACAAATCTATCAGGATTCCATTAGTCAAAAGTTGGCCTAAATCAAAGTGATATGAGAACGAGAAATTGTCCAATGAACAACACACAGGTAGTTTCCAGATGCAAGCTTCCGGTCTAGCAGGTGGTAGGAATTCAACCCTGTCATGAGGACTCAGTTTCTCTCTACTCTGGGACTCTCTGCTACATGAAGGCTCTTCCTTGTGGTAGCAAAGTGCTCAGCACTCTGTGTCTACCTCCCATGGCTCAGCCAACCAGACAGGAGGGAGCTCTTCTCAGAATTCTGAAGAAAACCAGTCCCCATATGGAGTCCCTTGGGACCACACTACAGCGCATATCCATTCCCAGCTCAACAGCCCTGTGGGGCCATCTAGTCTTGAAACACCGAATGAGCAGATCTAAGGGAACATGGAAACCAGGAATAAGCCAGTCCCACCCCCAAAACTTAGCGCTGGGGTGCAGGATGGTCTCTAAAACCTCACGACAGTGCTGTGGATTGGGTGGTGATAGAAACTGTCCATGACCCTATAAGCCAGCATCCCACGCCCAGAGCAGCCAGACGCCAATGAGAAAACAAAGCCAGATCCCCATATGCCGCATCCAGGATACCTGCTGCTCAGAGAGGATACTGCTTAGAGCAGTTTTATTTAAGTCCTTCTTAGCCAGATCTATGAGTACTTATTAAATATGAAGAGGTTTATGTATTCAAATAGCAGCCCTAATCTTCCCCCTGCCTGCCTCTATTTGCATGTCTTTCCTTTCCTTCTGCCCTTTCTGAAGATCCCCTCTGGTAAACTTGGGCTTAGATCAGGCCCTCCCTGCTTGAAAATAGAAAATTCCTATTTTCTGCTGCCTACAGCCCCTGACCTGTGGGCCACAGACTGGGATCCGCTAACTGCCAATGCCAGGTTGGGAACAGGACAGAGAGACAGTCCCACCTCACCCTGGTCATGGCGGGAGATTTCAACCTTTCATAGCTAATGAACAGTCTGTGACCAGAAAAATCTACTCAAGCCAAGTAATGTGTGGAAGCTGCCTCATTTCTGAGGGGCCATGACGGCTGAACCCTCCTTTGGGGATGCTGTGTATTTCTCTGTCGACTGTCTTATCCCATCAGCCCCAGGTCTCTTGGGAAACATCTGCCTCTGGTGCTTCTGGTATGCCAAATGCATGAAGCAGACAGAGATGAAATGAGTCTGACCATAAATTTAAGTTTGTTTTTTACAATTCCTTAAAACCACTGACTTGTGCTTGTTTGAGGCAACCTCCACCAGTAGGAACAGAGAGCGGTCTGCATCAGGGTCACTGATCTCAGGGTCACTGATCTGAGGGTCACTGACCTCTTGGGGGTAGCATCTGGATCCCCTAATTAAGTGACGACAATAATGTTTATTGGAGAGTCTTCAAATACATACATCCCCAAATGACAAAAGAGTCATGTCTAAACATGAGGATACTCAGTAAGTCCCAACACATATGAAAAATGCCCCTCATAGGAGACCGTGGCTTCTATTGTCATTTTCTGACCTGGTTCTTCCACTGCCCCAGCTTGCTGGCCCCCTTCAGAGTATTAAATAGGGCCTCATCTCCATCTCGGCTCTGCACAGCCGTATGCTGCACGCTGCAGATCTGTGCACTCACAAGTCTAGCTCTGCGTCTACTAGTTGCTACCCAAAGCCATTTCCATATCTCTTTGCCATCCCTAAAATGTGGAGACACCTGTCTGCTTTTACTGTCATCTGCCCGTGAGGCCTGCATGGCGTGATATGTGATCCTGTCAATAGAAGCTGTTGGGCTGTTGTATTGTTTCCGGGTTTTTCTTTATTATCTGAAAACTACCCTTGGTTTCTGCTTTGGCCACCATCTCATGCCCCCTTCCAATGCAGGCTTTGAGGGCCCAAAGCTCACAGTGGGCTGGCTGCTTTGTACATCAGGCTGAGGGTGACTGGGTTTTCTTTTTGTTTGGTCTTGTAATCTTGCCCAGCATGGCTACCACTGTGTCTGTGTTGGCTTCCTAACAGAACACCACAGCTGTGTGTCACAAGAAGAGCTGGCCACAGGCAGGGTGGCTTGACCCTGTGTGCCTGTGCAGTTTCAACTGTGATAATTGCTTAATGTGACATCGACAGCAAGTTTATAAGTGTGTGTGAGTGTGTGTATGTATGTAGCAGAGTGTGACAATGTTGCTATTCCACAGGACACACTATTTGCACACATTAGTGCTGAGAGCACACACAGTCTTCAGAACAGATGCTTTCTGAGGAAGGACAGCCTCTTCTAGGAACTGAACTCTATTCCATTCAAAACATCTCTCTCTACTGAAAACATATCATGGTGACTTCACCCCACTTGACTTTCTTACTTCCTTCCTCTTTAGCCCACATGCTAAGAAAATTCCATTTTCCCTCTCCAAATAAAGAGAGTTAGCTCAGAAACACATGGCCTATAGAATGGAGTTAGACAAACCTTCCAGTTCTTTGAGGGATGCCTTAAGAGTGCCTGTAAGTGTATTTAGAACATCTAGCATCTGAAGATTTGGCTGGTTTTAGGAGTTTCCAATATCATATCTTGGTGTAGGATGCGTTGCTTTCATTGGTTGAATAAAAAGACTGCCTTGGCCTTTTGATAGGACAGAAACTTAAATAGGCGGGGAAAAGAGAACTGAATGCAGGGAGAAAGAAGGCAGGCAGGGAAAGCCGCCATGGAGTTGCCAGAGTCAGATGTGCTGAATCTTTCCCGGTAAGCCACAATCTCGTGGTGACATACAGATTATTAGAAGTGGGTTAATCAAGATGTGAGAGGCTAGAACTAATGGGCCAGGCAGTGTTTAAATGAATACAGTTTCTGTGTAATTATTTCAGGTTAAACTAGCCAGGTGACAAAACTCGGCCCAATCGCCTCGTACAACAGTATTTAATGTCTATAATTAAGTTTCAGTTTACTTCTTAGGGATTCATCCCATATAAAATATCTTATCTGAGTAGATTTCTAAGTAATACATTTAATTAATAACCAATATTGTGCATTTCCTAATCTCCACCTCGAGAGTTGAAGATAACTATATAAATGAGCCATTACTGAAACTAGGAGAGCTGATATAATAAACATGTGAGCTGTAAGCGCATAAATGCATGAACCATAAGCCCATAGTATGTGAACTTATAAGCCCTTTCCCAAACCGGCAGTGCATCTTGCCAGAAACTGAGCTTTCTGGGTCCTGATTTCAGCTGTTAACACTAATGCAAGCACAGGTAAGAGGTGTGGTCTCAGTTGCTGCTATAGACAGATAAGACTTTACAGGTAAAATACTCCACCAGTCTGACGACTGGCTCAGAAAATGAGAATCTAATCTTGAGGACTCAGCTGCTGAAGGAACTGGAAAGGAGCATCACCCAGGAGCACAGTTTGCTTACATGTCTTCTTCACCCATCCTGAGCCCAGTTTCAAGGTTGTCACAGGTGATCCCTCATATGTGAAAGGATTTCTGACCCTTGCATTCATGGCTACATGGGAACTCCCTGGCAGTGGTCAGTCACAGAGACAGAAAGTTCTCCAGACCTCCCACCAGTTTCCCTCCCCACCTCATACAACAACTATCTTCACCTCGTACAACAGCAACCATCTTCACCTCATGCAACAACCATCTTCACCTCATGCAACAACCATCTTCACCTCATACAACAACCACCTTCACCTCATGCAACAACAACCATCTTCACCTCGTACAACAACCATCTTCACCTCATACAACCACCTTCACCTCATACAACAACCATCTTCACCTCATGCAACAACAACCATCTTCACCTCATTCAACAACCATCTTCACCTCACATAACAACCATCTTCACCTCACATAACAACCATCTTCACCTCGCAAAACAACCATCTTCACCTCACGCAACAACCATCTTCGCCTCATGCAACAACCATCTTCACCTCATGCAACAGCCATATTCACCTTGTGCAACAACCATCTTCACTTCGTACAACAACCATCTTCACCTCGTACAACAAACATCTTCACTTCACACAACCATCTTCACCTCGGACAACAACCGTCTTTACCTTGAGCAACAACCATCTTCAGATTATGGAGATTATTTTCATCAATAGCAATTTTCTGAGAAAAATAAGCACTTATTCTCTGTTTTACTTCTTTGAAATAGCATATGACTTAGTGAGAAATAACTAAAATTGATGCAGGGATTGTGACAAGAACTCTTTCACAAATTCCATGTATAGGAATCCTTGGGCAGGTAGGTATATAGGGTACCAGGAGGCTTAACCACATATAATCATGATCCTTAAAATGATGAATGGAATATCACTTAATTTCTCCTGTGAGTATTTCTACAAGCAGTATAAATCTCATATAGTATTAGCTTGGGATTAAAGCTATTTGTCACCGTGTTTAGAGAAAGCATGCAACAGTTCAAGTCTGCACTTAGAAACTGGGACACCCTGCTGCGCAGCCATAAGGTCCATCTTCTTCATTTTCAATGCGGAATGGAAATGTTTCACTTCTGTTTAACTCTAGAATGTGCTAATTGCCATCCACTGACCCAAGTCATCACCACGCTGCCAACTAAGGCCTAGGGGGTGATATTTGAATATACTGGCCACCATCTGAGCTCCTCGTTGACTCATTATTTTTCTTTGGGTTTGCCAGAAACACATATCCTCAGTCCAAGAGCACAGCAAGGGACCCTCAGGGGAGTGGGAGCTAGCTAATAAGAGTGTTTTATGTAGACAGACAACTAGGTGGGCATGTAATGCATAATTCTGTGAGAACACTCTGGTAAGAAACCGAAACTGATACCACAGGATGTCCTAGCTCTAATTGTTCTGAATTAATTATCTCTTACACACTCAAAAGATATATAAAATATTAACCTTAGAATTTTGGCCTGTAACCTTATTTAAAAATAGGGTGATTACAGGCATAATTAAGGTGTGGTCCTACTGGAATAGGTTAGATTTTTAATCCAATAAGACTAGTGTCATTATAAATTGCAATGGGGTGACCCAAAGGAAGAAGGCTCTGTGAGTGTGGAGGCAGAGCTCGGTGGACATTGAGGATTGGAAGCTGTCTCCAAAACTAGAAAGAGGCAAAGAGATGTGTACCCATAGTGGCAGAGCCCAACAACATTTTAGCCCTCAAAATTTGAGGACAGTAAATTCCTCTTATCTGTGGGTTCTTATTCTGTTTCTTAAAACTTAGCTTTGTCAAGTTCATACATGTATACGATGTACCTTGATCACACTTGTGGCCAACTTCCCAGTCTCGCTTCTATCACATCCTCTGAAACACGTTGGCTACAACCTTCATGCCAGCCACTCTTCTATAACCTGCTGAGTCTAACTAGTACTTTCTGTTGGAATTTTGACCGATCTAGCCGTAGTGACTTTGTACAGATTTTCTGCAGGTAATCATAGCCACAGTGAGCTCATGAATACAAGAGCCAGGTCGTGTTCACTACTTTCACAACCCTCCAGTTCTTCCATGCTTTCTTCCCCATTCCCACTATATGCTCTGAGTATTTCTACTATTTGAAGTCACCCAATTTGTCATCTCTTGTTACAGAAGTTCTGGGAAACTACCACATGGAAGATATTACCTCTCTTTCAGCCACTGGCCAAAGACTGATCCCACAGAGAGTTGGCTCCTCCACACCTTCTTAACTGTCATATATACTAAGAACAGGATTCTGAGGTTTCCAGAAAAGTCCTTAGACCTTCAGATATAGGTCCTAGCAGTTGGGTCTCATTGAGCACACCAACATGGTCAAGGATAGGAGGTGATGTTCTAAGTAGATTTCCTGTTGCTTTGCTAAAACGCTTAACTAAAGCATCCAGGGTAGGAAAGGGTTTGTTTGGACTATGAGTCCATCATTGAGGAAAGCCAGACTAAAGTAGAGACCATGTAAGAATGCTATTTACAGGATTTCTTCCTCTGGATTCTTCAATTATCTCTCTAAAACATCCCAGGCCTACCTTCCCCAGAAATGACTCTACCCACAGTGAACCAGATCTTCATCAATCAATTAGCAATTAAGAGAATACCACAGGCCAATCTGACAGGGGCAGTTCTTCAGTTGAAATTCCCTTCAGTGTGGCTGTGGATTTATACCAAATTCAGATGCCGTAAGAGAAGAGAAAAGAGAAAGAGGATGGGGAAAAACGTGAAGAGAAGAGAAGGGAAAGGAAAGGGAGGAGAGGGGAGGGGAGGGGAGGGGAGGAGAGGAGAGGAGAGGAGAGGAGAGGAGAGGAGAGGAGAGGAGAGGAGAGGGGAGGGGAGGGGAGGGGAGGAGAGGAGAGGAGAGGGGAGGAGAGGGGAGGAGGATGTGGATGTAAGGGCTTTGATCTGATACAGAAAGTAAATGGAGCAGGGTTTGCTATGGATTCTGAAGGACACAGAGAAGAACTGTTTCTAGGCAGCATTGTGGTAGGACTCATACCTAGTAGACCACAATGACAGGAATGCAACTGGTCCAGCATGGTGGGATTGTTCATCATCCTGGAGACTCAGAATCAGTCAACGTCCAGCTAGAGACAGCCACCACATGGCTTTCCTGTCTACATCATGTGGAGTAGATCTGTCTGGTTGGTCAGTCTATCTATAGTATCTGAGAAACAGACACATTTTTATTTTAAAAATTATATGCAATATATTTTGATCATGTCTTCCCTCTCCTGAGAGATCCCACTCACCTCCCTATCCACCCTTTCTCTCTTTCTCTTTCAGAAGCAAAACAAACAAAATCCCACAAAATTGAAAATCAAACTCAACAAGTAAAAAATTAATAAAATAAAAAAAATGGAATTTCTCTTGTGTTAGCCAACTATTCCTGGGCACAGGGCCTATCCTGGAGTGTAATTAATAAGCCCAGTGACACTCCAAACTCAGAGAAAACTTTGCAAGCAGGTGACAGGTAGTTATTTTAAGGGTAAAGTTTGGGAGCAGTGTTTAGTGCTCCGGAAACAGCAGGAATTAGGCTTCGATGGTCTTGTTACACACTCTGGTGCCTTTACTCTACTCCTACAGCAACCTGACAAGTGGGTTCTGGCTGCTCAACCCCAATTTGCAGAGAGGTAAGAGCTTTAGAGAATCGAGCAGCCAGGCTTTGTTCACCACCGTTTATTTCTAGGATTTCAAGTCCCTCCTTTCCGTGCTGTCACTAAACACACTTAAACCTCTGCCTTTCACAAAGCCATTTCCAGAGTTGTGTCCTGAAAAGAAATTCTTCAACAGCCACTGACACAGGCTGGACCTGTGGGAAGGACACTGTCCATACTGTAAGACTTAGATATGTCCCCACAAATGGTGACCTTGCCAGGAAAGCATTTGGGAGAAGATGCCCTACGGGGAAGTGAGGATCCACCTACCACTAACCATATGTCAAGCTATAACAAGGCAGCCTTTTTCCAAGAGGTAAGCATTCTCTGAATTGTCACCTGTGAGCATATGGCCGCTGGGATAGAGGAAGAGACCTCACTACTCTGTCAAGTGTTAAATACCACTTGCTAAAAATACATGCTGTTCATGTCCGCTTCTCATTTCTAGAAGAAAGCAGGGGTGTTTTTTTTCCTATGCAGCTTTGTCACGTTCTACAGAGTGAGCCGCTATGTGCAGAAAAGTGCCTGACCCAGCAGTGGGGGATCTAAGAGGATGAACATGTCCTCTTAAAACTGTGGCCTAGATTACAGTCAACGTGGTTAAGTATTGCCCTGAGGACAGCTCATAAAACAAGGTGTCTGAGTGACCAGCAAACACAGAAAAAAGGCGTTCAATCTCACTGAACATCAGGGAGAGCACATGAAGACCCTGCTGACATCACTGGAGATTACCGAGCAAAACTGAGATGAGAAAGCCCTCCACGCATGCACACGGAGAGCTGAGACACTGCCACACAACACCAATGGGAGAAGTATGAATCAGCACTCTCTGAGCCTTGGCCAAACAAATTGCTTTTATAGCCTGACAACCCCACCAGAGTTTATCCAACAGAGATGGCTGCCCATGCTCACTAAAACACATGAAGAAGACATCATACCTCCATTAGCCACACTGTGACCTGTGAGATCTAAGAGCTCCATACATGGCCTCTAGACCATGACTTCCAGGACCAGCCATGCTGTGACACACTAGGCAATGTCATGTACCAGAATGTCCCAGATAGTAGCCAATAACATTAATTATGGAACTGAAATTAATCTTTACTGCTCTGCTATATAGACAAGTCACCTAAGCATTTTTTTTCATGACTTCACGAAGCTCATAGCATATCCTGACCTATTTTGGGTAAAAGAAGACTTAACTAAGGTTCTCCGTCTTGGTGCTCAGGATCAAACCCAGGACAGCAGAATTAACTACTCAACCACTCTACTGCTAAGACACACCCTGGCCTTTACAATGCTTTTCAAAGAACACAATTAAAAATAAAGAAATAAAAGGAAAAGTGGACCCTAAGGATGAAATTGGCTTTCGCTCACAGTTTTTGAAGCAGATGGCGTCCCAGTCAGCGGCTGATCTGAATAGATACAGAGGGCTTTGCAGGCAGAAAAGGCAGAAAAAACAGAAATGAAGAGCAAACAACTGACTGGCCATTTCAAAGTTACTTTCCTTCTGGGTCCAAAGCAGGGGGAATTTTTGCCATGGTATCTCAGGCTGATGGGGCCTCTGCTGGTCAGCTGTTGTAATCCTCCTAATTGTGTAAGCACTGGCCTGCAGTGTGTGGCTTTATCTCCATCCTGACTTCAAGGAAGCAAGTAAGACTTTAACACAGTGACACTGAATCTTACCATGAGTGCTGTCGTAGTGGATTGTTCCTGAGACCGGGGAAATTTGTTCAACCAGTTCATTCAGTGAGGCAGTTAGAACAGCAACAAACATAGTCAGGGGTCCACAGTGGAGGTGCCTATAAAACCTTTCTTCCCTTCCTATTGACACTCCTGGGCTCGCGTGTATTCCAGATAGGCTCAGTCCAGGTGAAGTCTGGATGAGCATCTCAAGTCAATGAACTGGCAAACATTCAGGACCTGCGAAAATCAAATCCACTGCTTTACACATGCTGACTTTAATGGGGATGGAGATAACTGTCTGCAGACTGCTGTCACAGGCTGTTTAATAGCAGCGACATATTCCCAGAAATGAGTTAGGTGACCTCATCATGCTATAGGTGCCAACCTCGATGGCATTCTTAGTCTACACCCAGGCTCTGTGGCATAGTGGACGACGCCTAGGCTGATGTGGGAGTCCCCTCTGTGTGCTGTGATTACCATTAATGAATAAAGACACTGCTTTGGACCTATAGCAAGGCAGGGAAAGCTAGGCTGAATGCTGGGAGGAAGAATGGCGGAGTCCAGAGGGAGTTGCCGTGGAGCCACCAGAGTAAGATATGCTGAAATTTTGCCGGTAAACCCCTGCCATGTGGCGTTATACAGAATAATGGAAATGGGTTAAATTAAGATGTAAGAGTTAGCCAATAAGAAGCTAGAGCTAATGGGCCAAGCAGTGATTTAATTAATACAGTTTCTGTGTGATTATTTCAGGTCTTAGCTAGCCGGGTGGCCAGGAAGAACAAGCAGTCCTCCCTCTAACACTAAGTACAAGTCTACACAGCTTATAATTGTACTGAAGACTACTTAATATTGTGGCATAGTGACAAGCATGTGTGACGAAAAGGCAGAGTAAAAGGATGTGACAGCAGACCAAGCGTGGCCGAGATGGAGCCCGCAGAACTGTAGATCTGGCTGTGTCCAGGGGATGCTGGACAGGAAGGCGTCAGGCTTGACTCTACACTAAACTCCCTCAAAACATTCTTCACCCAGGCTATGCCAACTTTGAACATGGCGTCTTTCTAACATAAGCAATAAATTAATTTTACCCCACTGCAACTTTTACTTTATTTTTATTTTTATTTATTTATTTATTTATTTTGCTTTCTTTTAGCTTTGGACTTTGTCCGCTCACACAGCTTCACATGCAAATGCATCTTATAGTTATACAAAACTAGTATCTCTCCACATGGATTTATTCTACTGGATTTTTTTCTATTTTTAGGTTTTTTTATTTTTAAACATTTAAAAAACAGCTAAGAGACACATTAACGACAGTTATATGGGGCCAAGATGTCAATATCACTCTTCCCCTGCTTCAGTTGCTCATGCCCCTAGAAGGTCTCCAGGGGTTATAAAAGGCATGGACTTGTCACTTTCTAAGTCAATGAAATCCTCTTGATCCTTCCTGAGGGACCTGCCTGAGGCCATCCTCAGAGAAGGGTATTCTTTAAGATGTTTGCCTCAGAGACAATTTGGGCTTGTTTCTCAGAAAGTGTCTCCAAACTTTTGAGGACCATCTCCATCCTTTATCCAGATCTGAAGGGTAAAGCCATTTTTAATCTCAACCGGACCCTTATTGAGTTTGGCCACCTCCCCATCAATCCCCTAAGCCACTGATGACCCTCTCCAGGGTCAAGGGATGCCATAAAAAAACTCCTAGAAGACACCATGCCAAGGCCAAACAAGGTTCATGCTCTAGTAACAGAGAATGTGTGTTCGTTTACTATCTGCTGTGCAGCAGTAGCCTGGGCAAAGACCCTGTGGAAAGTAGGCCATAAAGACTGCTTGAGCCCTGTGTTAAGGAGGTGGTATTTGGAGGCAAGGATCACTTCTTGGATAGAGGAAAAACACTATAAAGGAGAATTATGAGAGTTTGATTGGCAGCAAGCAAAGCCACAAAAATGGTGTCATTCTGTAACTGGTCCCCTTTTCCCTGGCCCAACAGCTCATGCATCTCAGAAAGCCCTGGGATCTTATTGCTCCTATAGTGTACTGACAGTGGGTGCTAACTGGCATGTAGTAAGGCTTCTACCATGCCAGGTGCCTAAGGATTTCTAATCTGTCACTGATTGAAAACCATTACTCAGCACATGGCCAA
The DNA here is from genome assembly GCF_950005125.1 of Chionomys nivalis. Lineage (NCBI taxonomy): Eukaryota > Metazoa > Chordata > Mammalia > Rodentia > Cricetidae > Chionomys > Chionomys nivalis. The sequence continues at coordinate 44,634,671 of NC_080090.1, read as the reverse complement.
ACACCTCCCTTTCTAATTTGCTTAAACTTGGGATGTAGATAACATGCTTTGTTAAGCAAGCACTATTTTGAATTCAATATAGTACATATATTATGAACTGTATGGATATCTCACCATTCATTTACTCCAGGTTTTCATATATTTTGAGCTTGGCTAATCTAGTGAAAGGTGGAAAAGTGAAACCAAACTACCAACTACCGTAGCAAAGAAAAAGTCATAAAGTTTCTGTTATCATATCTCCAGAGTCAAGGCTGATGTTTCCACAGCAACAGTCATAAGGAACTTGTCATGAATGTATTTAACTGAACTTTTGCAGGATATGCAGGCTGGGGTGTTTATCTTCATTATGTGCCTGATGAAGGAAGTAGGTAGCCATGGAGAACAGCTAGACAGTAGTGAATATAAGCTAATGGTCGGGACTTGGAGGCCTCAGCAAGGCTTGGTGGTTCGTACTCCCTGCCCCTTGGTACATCCTCTTCCCTGCAAATGGAAGACCCTGTCAGAGAGATCTCAAAGAGAAAGGGTTAGGGTTTAGTGAGCTTCCTAGGTTTCATGGCTTCATTTAGAAAGAGAAATTCTACTCTTTTGTGTGTGCAGTCTTGGAGGCCAAACTAAGGACCACGTGTGTGTTAGTCAAGACTCTGCCTGAGCTGCTTCCCAGGATCATATCTACATGGCCTTCATTTGGAGGAGGAGGAAGGAGACAGAGAGACAATCATAGAGACTGTTTGTTTGTTTGTTTGTTTCTAGCTAACCTTCCTACTTCCTGTCTGCTCAAAAGAACGAAATATGGCAACAAACCCTATACAAGGCATCATTATTCCTGGCCTTAACACTGTGCAGTTGCCTTGAGGTCTCAGCAGAGAAGAGAGGTGCCCTGTATTTATGTCTCAGTCCCCAGCATAGATGCCTTTGATAGCTCTGTGTATTCAATCTTTCCACCGAGTGACAGAACGGATTATTTTATAGATTTTTTTTATAGATTTATTTGTACCTTCAAGGTAACATTAATATTGTTCCCTCTTGGATATCCCGGCATTGGGGATTAGAGGCTCTGGACCGTAGCTACACGTCAGTCTAAGGAACTCCGTGTGCTGGGCAAAGTCAGAGGATAAAAACTCATTAAGAACTCTCCCTGGAAAGATGAAGCTGATGGCTGCCCCAGAGCTGGGTTCTGTTGAAAAGAACTTGACAGTCCTGGCAGAGAATTGGGGCTGGGGTTAGTAAAATTCGTGTTAGCTAAAGGCGTAAATCAAGTTGTCTTAAAGGTGGAGAAATCATTTCAACTCTAGCAGAAACAGTGGGGCTTCTAGGAAAGGGAATGGCTCAGATGAAAATATTTCCATGGCCATGATCATGAAAACTCTACATTGATGAGATGCAACGTGACAGAGCTGTACTGTGTAAGAGGGAAACGGGGAAACAGAAAAATAAGACACATGCTATGGATCTCAGAGAGGAAAACGTGGTCAAGGAAAACAAACTATCTTGGAATTCTATTTGCTATGGAGACGAAGACTTGGTTAAAATATAGAAGAGTTAATAGCTACTAGAATTAAAGATTGAGATCAGAGGACATGAAGGTATAGCTTTTTCATTATTAGATTTGAAATCAAATTATACTGTAAGACTGTATACATGTATTATTCTGATTAAAATATTAACTTGAAAATGAGTTCACTATTGGCCTTGTTGAGTCTTGGTAGTAAAGTGGAGGACAAGATTGCTGGTAGTATTTGTATAAATTAAAAGAGTTGATATTTTATGGATAATCACTTGGGTCATCTGGATAGCTTACATTCTGCCCCTAAAAACTTGGTCACCAAACCCACCCCCCACTAAGGTGAAGCCTGCCTGACTTAAGACACTAGAAAAGGGTACCGAATCTTTAGAATTATGGTATTTGTTTAAGAACAAACAGCACATTTAAATTCTAAGAATGTAACTGACAATAACATCATCTGACAGGGTTGTTGCATCCCATCTGCTTTCCTAGAGCAGCCAGGAGTTGTTAGCCACTGGAGGCTAATTCATTTTACTTGTACTGGTCTACGACAGGAGTTCACTCCCCTGAGCACCCTGAGGGTCTAGTTATATTGTATCTGCAGCTCGTTGGTCCTGCTAATGAAATGTCCCTAGCTAGGAAAGGCAGAGCCACTTCTTTGAGGATGGGAAGCTGCTAGGACAAACCTAACATCTCCTGCTCTCCTTGGGCAGGGCATAAAAGAAAGACCATGAGAGATGCTTTCTCTTGTTCTTCTCGTTACCTGTGCTCACTTGATTGGGAGAGATAAACCATCTTTCAGCATAAACCGGACACAGGGGTGATCACCGGAATGAAAAGGGAGCAGCCATGCCAGTAGGTCACCCTAACTGGAATAAAGAAATCCAAGCCAGAACACTCATTCACTACTGAACGCTTCTACAGTCACTATGGAAATCAATGTGGTGGATCCTCAGGAAAATGGGAATCAAGATCCAGTTTTACCATTCTTGAGTTTACGCCCAAAAGATGTTTCATCCTAAAACAAAGACATTTGCTCAACCATGTGCACTGCTGCTCTGTTCCTGTATTACAATACCCAGAAGTTGGAGACAACCTAGATATTTCCCAACAGAAGAATACATAAAGAAAATATGTTATTTTTATATAATAAAGTGTTACTCAGACATTGATAAAATGGAAGGTGTAGGCAAATATATGGAACTAGGAAAAATTATCCTGAGAGAGGTTTCCCAGACCCAGAAAGACAAATGTGGTATGGATTCACTTATACAACGATATTAGCTATTAATTTAATGATAACCAAGCTACAATCCACAGACCTACAGAGGTTAGGAGTTGTAGAATATTATTTTAAGGTGTGTTACATTTGTTTATGCTCTGGAACATTTGTTTAATGATACAAAGGCATGTTGCTTTTGTTTATGCTGCATTTGTTTAACTTTGTGGAGCTGTGATTCTTTGCCTGTCTAACACCTGATGGTCTAATAAAAAGCTAAACAGCCAATAATCAGGCAGGAGAAAAGATGGGTGGGGCTGGCAGGCAGAGAGAATAAATAGGAGGAGAAATCTGAAAGAGAGAGGAAAAAAGGACAAGGAAAGGATGCCAGGGGCAGCCACCCAACCACCCAATCAGCCACAGAGTAAGAGTAAAAGTAAGGTATACAGAAGTAGAAAAGGGGGGGCAGCCCAGCCCAGAAGCAAAGCATAGACAAGAAAAGCCAGCTAGCAACAAGCCAAGCTAAGGCCGGGTGTTCATAAGTAAGAACAAGTCTCCACGAGTAATTTATTTGGGAGCTGGGCAGTGGACCCTACAAAAAAAAGGAAAAATAAAACCAACAGAGTAAAGGAGCTAATAGAGAAACAAACCACAGTTGGGTATAGAGTAAGGCACCAGGAGGGACAGGTAGAGCAAGGGCCATCTGAGAATAGTATGGAAAATAACTACCGTAGAAGCTTCCTAAAGCATGCGCATATATGAAGGCAATCTAAAGGAAATAGGTAAATGAGGGAGACAGAGTTCCAACTGGCCATCCCTTATCACCAGGGACTCGGTCATACCTAACTGAGCTGTTGGTCAAAGGATTCCTATGTGAATCCTCAAACAACCCAGGGTGTTGCTCTCCACATGCTGATGGCCTGCATAGGTTGGCACCAGGTCCTCTGTGGATGCATTAGGACCTCCAGCTGAGGGATTTTATGGGATTCCTGAGTGTGACGGTGAGTGGGTCTCTGATTCTTGTGCCTTCTTTGGGCTCTTTTCTATCTGTTTGTCTTGTTCCAATCTGATATCTTAGTTTTTATCTTATTTTTTATTTATTATTATTTCTTAGAAACCTTCTTATTTCCTAATAAAAAACAGAAAGGGAGTGTATCCAGACCGAAGGGAGAAAATGGGAAGGGTAGAGGGAGAAAAATAACATAATTAGGATATATTATGTGAGATAATTTTAAAAATCTATTTTCAATCAAAGGGAAAAAAGAAATCCAACCAGGATACTCTTCACCCTTCTAAGATCCCAGGACAAGAAATTTAAAGCAAGAAAATTGGAGAAAATTTTAAGGGGTTAATTACATGGGAAATTATCGGGGTAACTTGCCAGTTGAATTAAAGGGATTGTACTCAGCTCTCCAAAGCCTGTGCAGCCTGGCAGCTACAGCTTGACCGTGGGATTAGGTTAGGCAAAACAATCATGAAAAGCCCACCTCTTCAAAGGTCATTCAAAGATCACCAACCATGTGTTTTCTTAATTCATAAGTAAGATGCACTCTGCGATAGTCAAACAGGAATAATACTCAAAAACCTCTCCCCTTAATTTTGGGAAACTCTATAGTCATAGTATTCTGTGTCATGAGGATAGAAATGCAATATAGACAATAAAACGAAAATAGTCACAGAGAAAGAAACCAGAATCCAGAATAAATTGCATAAACCATACCTGCTAGGGTTGCTTTGACAGGCGTCAGTAAATCCCCTTTGTTGTTGGAGCTGGTTGATTTTTTTTTTAACCTATAATGAAAAGTCTCTGGCAGTGCACCTGAATAAATTGAGTGCATGAAGAAGGAAAAGCTGATGAAATTCGTGGCAGCAGGATGGAGGACTCTGTGTCTGGAAATAATCTCCTTTCTCCTGAGCGGAGTCCAGAAGACAAAGAAGAAAACATCCAGTTCTGGAAATGAGGAGATAATTGTCTAATCACTGTTTGGGCACAGCCTGCAGGAAGGGTGATGCTTCATCTGGGCAAGAAAATTGTTTATTGTCCAAGTTAGTAAAAGCTGAAATCCCTCATCGATGTGTTATTGTTCTCTGTGATAACTCCATAATATTTAATTTGTTTGTACATGAAAAGAAACATTTTCCTCACCAGCCTAGAGAGGATGTTTTAGGATGGTAAGGGCATAGAGTTGCACTTTAATGAAAGAAATTCAAAATGGGTTTATTCATAAACAATCCAGATGGAGCAGAATCTAGTATTTGTCACTCATTGGGCTACTCCACTTTCATACAGTGTGTGTGTGTGTGTGTGTGTGTGTGTGTGTGTGTGTGTGTGTGTACATGCATTCGGCATGGTGTTCCTATATAGGTCAGATGACGACGTGGGGGAATCTCCTTGTGCCATGTGAGTCAGGCCATCAGGCTTGGTGGCAAGCACCTTAATCTGCTGAGCCACCTGGCCAGTCCCTTTCCCATCACATTAAGCTTTAGAGTCTGGGCGTCTGGACAAAGTGACGCACTATGAGAAGCTGCTGTATGATGTTGAACAACAGCCCCCACCCCCACTCCATCCCTACCTCGGTCTCTCTTGAGGTGTCTGTGGAAAACTGAAACCAACACAGTTTTTACTGGATCAGAACTAGGATCAGTCCCCGGCCTGAGCCATTGCCCTTCTCTCTTCCCTTAACCACAGATGGCACCATTACTGCTCATCCGCTTACTAATTTATTCGATGGTAAGAAGCCTCTTGATTTCTACATTGAAATTGCAACTACTTGCTGGTTGCTTTTAATTTGCAATCCAGTAGCAAATTATCCATGTCTTCATATGCGGATTCCTGAGTCAGGGCCTGTGTAAAAATGCAGCCTCGCCCGCTGGCCTTGCTATTGGTGCCTGTGATCCCCGAGTAGGAAGCTGAAAGAGCGATCAGGAGCTCAAAGTATTCTGGCTTGGTTTTGGTCAAATTGATTCAGTCTTAAATCATCAAAGAAGAGGGAACCTCAACTAAGAAAATGTCTTCACCAGATTGGCCTGTGGGGCATAGTCTTGTTCAATGATTGATGTGGAATGGCCCAATCCATATATACTGGTACCAAACTGCTGTAGGAATTCCTACCACAAGCAGCCTTTAAGTTACCCGCCCACTTGGGCGTAGCCTCTTATACTATTTATGCCGATATAAAGTGCCTCTGACCTCTTTTCTGGCCTCTTTTTGGTTGCTGTTCCAAGCTGGTCAAGCTATGAGGAGCAAGCCAGTAAGTAGAGTTCTGCATGACTTTGGCTTCACCTCCTGTCTCTGGGTTCTTGCTTTCAGTTCCCGCCCTGACTTCCTTCAGTAATGAGCTATGCTGTGGAACTATAAGCTAACATAACCCTTTTCCTCTTGAGTTGCTTTTGGGCACTCTGTTCTATCACTGCAGGAGAAACCTTAAGACACAAGGTCACCATTGGCTGTACAGGAAATTTCAGACCAGCTGGAACAATGTGAAGTTCCATTTCAAAACAAACAACAAAAACAGTAATTTTCTTGGGGTCACCAGAACAAAACACCACAGATTGAACGGCTTGCTCAATATAAATTTATTTTCCCACAGTTCTAAATTCTGAATGTCTAAGATCAAGGTACCGGCAGGCCTAAACCCTCTGAGGCTTCTGTGCTTTTTTTTGCACGTGGCAAATATCAGTGTGTTCCTTTGCCCTTTGGATTAAGTGTGCCCGAATTCCTTCTCGTAAGTATGCCAGAGTAGACTGGGCTCCCTTTAAGGAACTCACTTTAAGTAAGTCCTTTCCATAAAGGCCATCTCCAAACAGAGATAGTTTGTGTCAGAGTGGGAATCCAGGCTTTAACATGTTGGCTGGAACAGGTAAGTGACTCAGCTCCTAAAATTGGTTGTTACCTAGAAACCACCAGTGACCATCAGGGTAAATCATGAAAGCACCACTAACAGCTTGAAGAATCTGGAAAACCAAAGAGATAAAACAAAGCACACTAAGAAAATTTGCTTATCAATCCTGGGCAAAAAAAAAAAAAAAAAAATAGCAACACTGGAGGTACCATAACACCCAATCTGAAATTATACTACAAAGCCAGAGTGGCAATGGATGTGTGGCGCTTGCACAAAAGCCAGACATATAACAAAATAGGTTACCTAGAAGTCAGCCCCACACAGGCAGAGTGTGCAGACACCAGAGGGTAAATGAAGGTGCCAACAATATACACTGGAGGAAAAGCAGTGTCTCTAGCAAATGGAGCTGGAGACATTGAATTCAGGTGTAGGAAAATGAAACTAGACTCTATCTCTCACACTGCATAAAATAATCTCAAAATGGATCAAAGACTTTGATATAAGCTCTAAAATGCTGAAATTGCTACGGAAAAGGATAAATCAAGTATATCGCGCTTTAGTCATAGGCAAGGACTTTCTGCAAAGGACCAGCACAGAATAGGAAACAACCAAATATTGATCACTGGGATAGCATGACATGCAAAACCTTATGCACAGCAAAGTATGTGAGAGAGAAGAGAGACCACCTACAGGATTAGTCAAAATCTTTGCCAACTGTACGTGTGACAGATTAACATCACTAGAATTTATAAATAAAAAACAAGCTTCAAATATCAGACAGCAAAATGTCATATCACCCAGCCAACATGTGGATACCTGAATTGAACTCACTGTCTGCAAAACAAGAAATATAATAGCTAGTAAATGTTTGAAAGAAAGGTTAACATCCTCAGCAAGGAAATGCAAATTAATACTACTCAGAGATTCCAGCTCAGAGCAATGGCATGGTTATCATTTTTAAAAAAAGCAATGCTGTCAAGGATGTAAGAACCCAGAGACCCGTATCCACTACAACTAGAAAAGTAGAAGAATAAACCAACACAGCACTATGGGAATCAGTGAGGAAATGCCTCAGAAAACTAAAACTAGAATGACCATGTGATGCAGCTCTGTTATTCCTGGGTAGATAACCTAGAGTAATCTGAGTCAGCATACTACAGGGGTATCTAGACATCCATTGGGCTTGTTAAACTTCTTGCAATATTCAGAATATGGAATCAGCTTAACTGTCCATCAACATATGACTGGGAGTGTGTGTGTGTGTGTAATATTATATACATAATATTTTGTTCAGAAACAAAGAAGAATAAAATTGTGCTATTTTTGGGGAAATAGATGGAACTGTAGATCATCTTGTTAAGTGAAACGAGCCAGACCCAAAGGAACAAACATCTAGTGGTTTTTCTCTCATCTTCAGATTCTATGTTGATGTATATACAGACGGCTGTATGGGTGTGTGTCTATACATGTATAATATGAAAGCAGAGGGGTGACCATGCAGGTGAGGGGAGAATTAAAAGGATGAGACTCTAAGTGGGGTGAAGAGAGACAATATTGACTGTCTCTACCATCTGTGGGACCTAAATTTCAACATATGTATGACATGAAAAAGAAAAGGAACTGTCTGGAGAAAGATGGACCAGTGAGGAGGGAAGAGCCAGGGAAAGATAGTGATTATTGGGTACACACAGGATTCAGTGCTAGTAGGATATGTGGAAAATGTAATAATGGAGACCATTGCTTTATGTACTGTTCTTTAAAACACCATAAAAGTATCTATGAACTGTAGGAAAAGAGAAGATGTACTGCACCTGTGCCGCACAAGAGCAAGGAATGCTGGGAAAATCTAGACTGTGTCACCACTGCTGTAGTAGTGTGCCGGGGGGGGGGAGGGTTATTTTTCCCCCACTGACTGATGAAATAGATGTTGTATGATCATGGTCACCTGTGCAGGTCATTCACCATCTTAGCCTCAAGCCAACTGGACATCCTTTGTCATGTCAACGGCAGGGTGTAGAGACTGCCCCAATTCCCTGCTCATGATGGATAAACTTTTCAGATTGGAGACCCAACCAAGAGCCTGAAAGGCAAAAGAAAGGGATGCCGTGTTTTGGGGTTTTTTTTTGTTTTGTTTTGTTTTTGTTTTTGTTTTTTTTCTCTTTACTCTTTGCTCTTTGGAGACCTGCCCCCCAGTTTCCAGATAAACACACTCAGAGAAACTTATTCTTTCTTATAAATGCCCAGCCTGGTTGAAAGCTTGGCTTCTTTCTTGCCAGCTTTCCTTAACTTAAATTATCCCATATAGTTTTTGCCTTTGGGCTTTTACCTTTCTCTATTTCTGTATATCTTTTTTTTTCTTCTTACTCCATGTCTGGCTATGTAAGTGGGTAGCTGAGCCTCAGCATCCTCCTCTCCTCCCTTTCTTGCTCCCCAAACTTTTCCTCCCAGATTTCTCCTCATATTTATTCTCTCTGCCTGCCAGGCCCCCTAGCCTTTTTCCTGCCTTGCTATTGGCCAGCCAGCTCTTTATTAGACAAATCAGGTGTTTTAGACAGGCAAAACACACAGCTTCACAGAATTAAAAGATGCAGCATAAAAGAATGCAGCACATCTTTGCATCATTAAACAAATGTTCTACAGTATAAACAAATGTAGCACACCTTAAATTAATATTCCACAGCAGGGAAGGAATTGATTACTTTGCTTTCTGGACCTGTAAGGGTTATGTAATGAACAGAAGACAACTGTATCTCCAGCCTCCACTTCCAGGATCATGCACACACCATGCATCTGCAGAAAGATGGCTACCCATGCCCACATACATTTCACTGTAGCTTCTCCAATGGCAGAGCACCAGGTTCAAGGACCAAACTTCCCAGCTCTATCTTCTCTTTCTCCCTGTTGTGCTTCTACCCCTGTTAAGTCTCAAACCCAGGAACAAAAGGCTGAAGGACCTATTTAACATATCAGAGTGGACCTGGCCACCGGGTTCTCCCAGCATCCTTCAGTCTCTACCTGTTATAAAGTCCTCCTGGCTAACTTAACCCACCCCTACTCTGAACTCTCCAGTCCAGGGATCTGGGACGTCCTTCCTGATAATATTCACCCATTTTGGCTAGCACCTCTTTTGAACCCTTGGGCTAACTGACGGCTGCTGCAGGTGGTTCCTCTTTCTCTCTCTCTCTCTCTCTCTCTCTCTCTCTCTCTCTCTCTCTCCTCTCTCTCTCTCTCTCTCTCTCTCTCTCTCTCTCTCTCTCTCTCTCTCTTCCCCTTCTCCTTTCCAGACATGACCCAGCACAGTCTGGTCACACCTCTTCCAGAAGTCCCTGCCTCTGATCACAGGTCTATAACAAACTTTCTCCCCACCATACCCAGGAGCAGTTGTGTGCTTTCTTTTCCCTTTTATTTCTTTTTATAAATAATACTTCTCAATTGCATGTCACCTCAGGATCTGTTCTTTCTACTTTGGCCTTTCAACAACTCTTGGTGGCTTCTCTTCATCAGTCTCATTTCTTAAATGCCTAGGATAGGTGATGTTTTCCCAGATGGATGAACCCTCTACCGAATGCAGTACCCTAAAACAGGTTAAATGCAGAACCTCAGTGAAATTTAAGAACCGGTAAGTGAACTGAGTACCTTTGTTTAAGGATTTCTACCCCTTCCAGAAGACACTTTACCTCAATTATCTACTTTAGTTTTGAGCTCTAGAGTAAGCTTTTTCCAGGTATTCTTTATAAGTTGTTATGGTTTTGAAATAAGGCATTGTCTGTGTATCTTCTGATAGGCTCGTTCCTGGAAGGCATCCCAAGCGGAGGAAATCAGCACGCACATCTTCTGACTATAGATGCTCCTGAATCACAGCTCTCCAGTGGAGAGAAGCCTTGATAGTAGCGGAGGAGAGACTTTGGAAATCCATGCCAGTTATCTTTAGCAGATTCGAAGTCGGTGAGGAGGAGAGGGTTCCAGGGCTATATTGTTCTTTCACAAGTAGGCGAGTTCTGGAGTTTGTTTTCCAGAACTCTCTGTGCTTCCTCTTTAATAGTAGTGTCTTTTCCTGACCTTATGTCAGCCAGTTGAACTTTGACCCCTCTAGGTCTCCTTGCCAACGCAGGACATCCAATTCAGAGTCTGACTTCTCTGGGTCTCTACGACTCGGGTCAGCTGAGAATGTTTACAACTCTGCAAATCTGAATTTCTCTGACCACAGACTGTCCAGTTCACACTCTGACTTCCTTAGACCTTTGTGACAGTCAGAGCTATGCCTATGGTTCACATAGACTTCTGTGACCATAGGTCAGCTGACATATTTTTTCCTCTCTACTCTCATAAGATTTATGTTTTAATTTTTTTATTAAAAATTTCCGCCTCCTCCCCCCCTCCCTTTTCCCTCCCCCTCCCCCTCCCCATGCCTCCTTCCTCTTCCCCTCCCTCTCTAGTCCAAAGAGCAGTCAGGGTTCCCTGCCCTGTGGGCAGTCCAAGATCCTCCCCCCTCCATCCAGGTCTAGGAAAGTGAGCATCCAAACAGACTAGGCTCCCACAAAGCTAGTACATGCAGTAGGATCAAAACCCAGTGCCGTTGTCCTTGGCTTCTCAGCAGCCCTCATTGTCCACCATATTCAGAGAGTACGGTTTTATCCCATGCTTTTTCAGTCCCCGTCCAGCTGGCCTTGGTGAGCTCCCAATTGATCAGCCCCACCGTCTCAGTGGGTGGGTGCCCCCCCTCGCGATCTTGACTTCCATGCTCATGTTCTGCCTCCTTCTGTTCCTCATTTGGACCTTGGGAGCTCAGTCCATTGCTCCAATGTGGGTCTCTGTCTCTATCTCCATCCATCACCAGATGAAGGTTCTATGGTGATATGCAAGATATTCATTAGTATGGTTATAGGATCAGGCCATTCCAGGCTTTCTCTCCTCAGCTTCCCAAGGACCTAGTTGGGGAGAGGATGTGGAGAAAGGGGTACACTCATCCATTGCTGGTGGGAATGCAAACTTGTGCAACCACTATGGAAAGCAGTGTGGTGGTTTCTCAGGGAATTTGGGATCAACCTACCCCAGGACCTAGCAATACCACTCTTGGAAATATACCCAAGAAATGCCCTATCATACGACAAAAGTATTTGTTCAACTATGTTCATAGCAGCATTATTTGTAATAACCAGAACCTGGAAACAGCCTACATGCCCTTCAATGGAAGAATGGATGAAGAAAGTGTGGAATATATACATATTAGAGCACTACTCCGCTGTAAAAAACAATGACATCTTGAATTTTGCATGCAAATGGATAGAATTAGAAAACACTATCCTGAGTGAGGTAACCCGAACCCAAAAAGATGAACATGGGATGTACTCACTCATAATTGGTTTTTAGCCATAAATAAAGGACATTGAGCCTATAATTCGCGATCCTAGAAAAGCTAAATAAGGTGAACCCAAGGAAAAACATATAGTTATCCTCCTGGATATTGGAAGTAGACAAGACTGCTGGGCAAAAAATGGGAACTGGGGGGTGGGGTGGGATAGAAGAAAGGGGAGATGGGGAGAGACAAGTGAGAAGGGGAGGATGGGGAGAGCTTGGGGGAATGGGATGATTGGGATAATGGAAGGATGGATATGGGAGCAGGGAAGTATATATCTTAATTAAGGGAGCCATTTTAGGGTTGGCAAGAGCCTTGACTTTAGAGGGGTTTCCAGGGGTCCAGAGAGATGTTCCCAACTATGTTTTAAATTTTATGTTGTATATTTGGGTTTGGGTTCTTCCATTTTCTTTCACTGTAGTCATAGATTTTTTCCCTTGACTTTTAGATTTCTTTTTTAATTTTTAAACATACTTCAGCTTGTTCCTGATTCTGTTCTTCAGCTTCTTCAAGTCTTCTGAGTTTGGAAATATTGGCTGGGAAATCCTTCTGCATTCTTCGCTCTATTCTCCCATATGAATTCCATACTTGATGTCAGCGGAATAGCTGCTTAACCAGACTTGTCATTAACTATTCATCTCAGGCACCAATATGAAAGGGGACCAAATGAGCAGTCATATCTGTTTCCTTGAGAATTAGTGTGCTGGTCTCTCTCACAAAGTGTAAGGCCATCAAGTGACTACATTCATTCCAACGAGAGTCAATAGTGTCTTGAAAGCTAAAGTTTATTTTTTTTTCTCTTTTTCTTAAATCAGCATACAAAGCATTAGGTTTCATTACAGCGTTTTCAAATACAATCTGTGTTAGCCTGTCCTCTTGACTCTCTTATCTCCCCATTTCCTTGTCTCCTTTATTTCTCCCCCTGAATCTCTTTCTGCTTTCTTATCACGTGTGTCCTTTAGCCCTGCCCTCCCTTCTTCAAAACGTATTTTTCTTTCCTCATAGTCTCCTTCCAGGTTTCATAACCTACACCCACATTCACATGCATTCTTATACAAACGTGTATACATTAAAATGTACACATTAAAATGAGGATCTGCACATGAGAGCAAACACAATGTTGATCTGAATCTAGGCCACCCCACTTACTTTTGCATTTTCTTACAAATTTCACTTTTCTTTAGAGCTCAATAAAATTCCAGGGTGTATGGAAACCACATTTTCATTACCCATTCATCTGTTGCTGGTCATCTAGACTCTTTCATATCATAATGATTCTGAATTGGATATACAGATATACAAGAATCTCTGCGGTAGAGTATGGAGTTCATTGGGTATATGCCCATGAGTGTTATAGTTGGCTTATATGGAATGTCCAATTTAAATTTTGGAGGAAAATCCACACTAGTTTCTCCAGTGGCTATACTAGTACTCATGAGCAGTGAATCAGAGTCCCTTGTTCCCCACATCCTTTCCAGGGTTTCTGCTGAGTTTTCTTTTTTTCCTTCCTCTTTTTTCTTTATTCTTATTTAGTCTTTATATATTGCATTACGACTACAGTTTTCCCTTCCTCCCCTTCCCATTCCCTATCCCTGTTCCCCAGATCTACACCCACTCCACATCTACTCAGAAAAAAGCAGACCTCCCAGGGACGGCAGCCAAATACAGCATAACAAGTTACCATAATACCAAGCACATATTCTCACATCAAGCCTGGATAAGGCAGTCCAGTAAAAGAGGGAAAGGGTCCCAAAAGTACGCAAAAGAATCAGAGACTGTCCCGTGGTTAAGAATCCCACAAGAACACCAAGCTACACAGTCATAACACATATGCAGAGGACTTTGGCCAGTCCCTACAGGCTCCCTGATCTCTATGAGACCACTTGAGTCCTAGTCAGCTGATTCTGTGGACCATGTTCTTGTGGTATCCGTGATGCCTTTGGCTCCTCCAGCCCTTCCTTCCTCCTCCTCCTCCAAAGGACTCCTCAAGCTCTACCTAATATTTGGCTGTGATATTCTGCATCTGCTCCCATCAGTGGCTGAATGAAGTCTCTCTGGTCTCTCTGGTGATGGTTCTACTAGGCTCCGGTCTCAGAACACTCTACAGGCAGGACAAACTGTAGGTTGGAGGTTTTGATTTTCATTTTCCTGATAGGTAGAGATACTGACTTTTAAAGAATACTTTGTGTTCATTTGTGTTTCTTTTTTAGACGTTGGTCTATTTATTTCATTAGTACATATTTAAAGGTAGTTTTGTTTCCTTGCTGTTAATTTTTGCATTTCATCATAAATTCTAGATACTAGAACTCCAGAGTACAACGGGAAAAGGTTATTGTCTCTGTTCACTCTGCTGATAATCTTCTTTACTGAACAGACATGTCTCAGCTTCACACAGTCTCATCTGTCAATTCTTGGAATTTTCTGAGTCATTTCTCAGCTTTGGAGACCTATTCGGAAAGCTCTTGTCCATACCTGTATCTTGAAACACATCCCCTACATTTTCTTCTAGAAGTTTCAAAGTTTGGTGTTTTAAATGGAAAGTCTTTGATCCATTTAAAATTTGTTTGTATACAGTGAAATATATGAATCTAATTCCATTCTTCTGCAGATGGAGATCCAGTTTTGCCAGCACTGGCACCAAATGTTAAACAGGCTGTTTTCCCCTACTCTATTTTTTTACATCGTTAATAAAAATTGCGTGGTCATAGCTGTGTGTGTTTAATTTTGGGTCCTCTGGGGCCTCATTTGCTGTTGGTTTCTCTTTTCCACTGTGGTTGGAAAGGATACAAAAAAGTAGCCTTTAACTCATTAGCACAGAAAAAGACTTTCTGAAAAGAACACTGATATCAGGCAACAAGATCAACTATTAATGAATGGGAGCTCATGAAACAAAAAGTTGCTGTACGACAAAGGATACAGTCGTTTAGACAAAGCAGCAGTCTACAAAAGGGGAAAATACTTTTATCAACTTTACATCTGATAAGTGATGAATATCCAAAATATACAAGGAATTCAAGAAACTAGATATCAAAAAAAACTGGATAATCACATTTTGAAAATGGGGTACAGTCATAAACAGAAAATTCTTAATAGAGTCCTCTCAAATGGCTGAGAAACACTTAGGAAATGTCCAACACCCTTAAACATAAAAATACAAATCAACTATTGAAAGATCCCATCTTACATCTGTCAGAATGACTAAGATTAATAACACAAATGACTGTGTATACTGTCAGCGATGTGGAGCAATGAGAACATTGCTGTGTTGCTGGTAGGAGTACAAATTTGTACAGCCACTATAAAAATCAATATGAGGCTTCTCAGAAAGTTGGGAATCAACCTACCGCAAGATTCAACTATACTACTCTTGGAACAAATACCCAGAGAATGCTCCATTCTAACACAAGGACACTTGCTCAACCTAGATGTCCTTCCACAGAAGAATGGATAAAGAAAATGTGGCACATTTACAAAATGGAGTATTAGCTATTAAAAATGATGTCATGACATTTGCAGGCAAGTGGATGGAACTAGAAAAAATCCCGAGTGAGTTAACCCAGATCCAGAAAGATAAACGTGATATGTATTTACTTATACTTAGATATCCATCATTAAATAAATAATAATCAAATTACAATCCATAGACTCAGAGAGGTTATACAGAGAGGAAAGGTCCAGGGAGCCTGTGGATCTCCCTGGGAGAAACAAATAGAATAGATTTTATGGGTAACCTGGGGGTTGATAGGGACAGAATTGGAGGATTGGGTGCCGAAAGGAAGAGTCGATAGGTTGAAGGAGAGAATGCAGGGAGAGACATCTGAAATTGAGGAGCATTTGAGGGGTGGTATAGAAACCTGGTACAGTGGAAAAGTCTAAAAACATAGGAACGCAATCCTAATGAGGTCTCCTAATAATGGGGATACAGAGTCTCAACTGTCCATCTCTTGTCGCCACCCAGTCTTCCAGTAATGGGACTAGTTTGCAATCAATTGAGCTGCTGACAGAGGGGTCCCATGGAATCCTCAAGCCCAGGCTATTGGTAAAATAATGGATTGCTCTCTGCATACTGACAGCTGGGACCCCATTACCAATGGCAACATCCATACAACTCACTGGACGTAGAAAAGTCTAGCAGGTGCCTACATGGAGCCTTCACCCCATATTCTAGTCTCTGTGCTGGAAGGTACTCTGCAAGCCACCTAAAGAGATACGTGAGTGCCAACCTAGCTGTAAGACCTTTGACCGACAATCTTTCCCACTTTAAAGATGGCAATGGTGGCACAAAACCTGTGGAATATCTGGTTTGACTTAAGGCCCACTCCATGAGATGAAAGCCATGCCTGACACTTCTTATGTGACCAATAACCAGAGACCAGGTAGCCCGAAGACCTAGGATAAAATCGAACACTACTGGTCTAAAATGTTCTTTTAAAGTATCAAAAAAATGACTCCTAGTGATATTCTGACATACTAATAGATCAGAGTCTTCCTCAGCCATCATCAGAGAAGTTTCATCTGGCAGCAGACGGGAACAGATGCAGAGACCCACAGCCAGACTTTTTTGGAAAGAGAGTCTAAATCGGATGTCTCCATCAAATCCCTTCCCGAGGAGCTGGGGAACCCTATGGAAAAGGATGCAGAGAGGTTGTAAGGACCAGAGGGGACGGAGGACGCTGGGAGAACAAAACTCTTTGCATCAACCAAGCAAAGCTCATATGACTTTTCAAAGACTGAAGGAACAAGCACAGGGCCTATGAGGACCTGCACCAGGTCTTCCACATAAATCTATATTATAGCTTCCAGCTTCGTGTTTTTATGAGACACCTGAGTGTGAGGGCATGGGATTCTGATTCTTGTACCTGCTCTTGGGGCTCTCTGCTCCGTCTTTAGGTTGTTTTGTCCAGCCTCCATGTGGTGGATCTTTTTTATCTTATTATGTGTTATTCTGTCATGTTTGGTTGTTGTCTCTTAGAAACCTGTCCTTTTCTAATAAAATACAGAAGGAGTGGGCCTAGAGGAAGGGGGCGCACAGGGAGCAGTGGAGGGAGGGGAGACTATAATCAGAATATACTGTATGAGAAAAGAATCTATGTTCAACAAAAGATAAAAATACTTGGAGGAAAAAAAGGAGAATTCATCTGAATTTTTAATATTTGTTAAGGTTTCCTTCGAGGCCTGTATTGTGATCCATTTTGGAGCAGGTTCCATATGCTCCGAGAATGAAGTGGAATCCATATTAGCTGAGTGGAATCGTCTGGATATACCTGTTAAATCAGTTTGATCTAGAGTATAATCTAGCTCTGCACTGTCTTCACTGATTGTTAGTTTAGAAAGCCTCCCCAAATATGAGAGTAGACTGTTGGAATCCAGTGTGGAGACAGAGAAGCCTTGAGTGAATATGTACTGAGTAAAGTAGCTGCTGTGAGGAGCAGCCTTCGGCAGCCCAGGAACTAAGAGGAGCCGTGGAGTCAGCGAACTAATCACTCAACACAATTTGACTTTCCTATCTGAGAGAGTAATTCTCTGGGGCTGGCAAGTGAGGGGAAATTTATCTCTCTGGGGCCAGCAGCACAAAAGGGTAAATGCACACACACACACACACACACACGCATGCACGCACACACGCGCACACACACACACCTTTAGGGTCTTTCTATCATCTCCCTCCCCTCTCTCTCTTTATTTCTTTTCTTACCTCTATCCAGATCTTTCCCTTCTGTTTATCTTAATGCTTTTTTCTTGCAGCTTATATACCCCAGAAGAATTGTTTAAGCAGTATTAAAATTACAATGTGGCTACATTCTATTGTTTAAGTGGAGGCTTACAATGAATACAAGCAAAAGACATGTTTCTCAGTTCCCTTGCATGGTTAAACATTCTATGTATCCCAGGTGAAAACCAAGTTATTCCCAAGAATCCACATGCATCCATGTCCAAGCAACTTGTTATAGATTAGCAGAGGATAAGCAAGCAAGGTATTTACCTCAGCCAGTTCTTTTATCTGCAGGCTACATTTTTCGCTTACAAAGAAAAGATCAACTACTTTATTATTTATCTTAGCAAGTAATCATAAAAAAAACTTAAGAGAATCACCAATTTCAACTTTTATGTATGAAAAACAATCAGTTAACTCTGCTTTTAATCACCAGGATACATTCCCACTCATCAACAGCTTTTTTTATTAAATTATATCAGGAAGCTGAGGGCAGAAATCGATACAAGGAATTAATCATCACCCTTGATCACCAACCTATCCTAGCAAGAAAGGGACATCAACTGATAACAACCCGTCTGCCATTGTTCTTGTTTCTTGACCTCAGTGAGTCTCTCACTCAGCGATGTGCCTTTCTAAACTTTAAATTGTGCCACAAGATTTCCTACTTAAAAGCCATTAAAGAAAAACATATTAACCTAACTTTGCATGATTACTATAAATAAGTCATTATTTAAAGCTTCATTTAGCTACGATGTGCACTGAAACATGTGAACACATCTCCCACTATTAAAGTTAAAAGAACATGAGCTGGCTTCTGGGACTCAATTGTTTTCTTAATCATTAATCTAAGCCACAGTCTATATGACTCCTCAAGAGAAACTCATAAGTCCTAGGTGCTTGGCACTTCCTTGTATTTACTTTCTATCCTCCATAGGCCCTGCTTTATCAAGGGTAGAGGCAAAACCATGTCCTGCCTTCTCTATATTATCTCCCACTAAACTAAACTAAACTCAATCACAATCCCTTAATATATTTATTAAAAACCCTCAATCATCAAAATTCTGTTTAAACTAACACTGTTTATGTATAAAAATCATTGCTTCAGTTTAACAATATAGCTTAAGAGGAAATCATCTCCATAATAATCCACAGGAGAAAAATTTCCATGAGATAATCACACTATAATGAGGTCCTTCAGGTACCAGTTCCGTAGACCTCTTCAGGGTCCAGTCAAGATCACAGCCCACCGGTGAGGGAACTCACTCAGAAAAGCTCTGAGGGTGAAAGAAAGGAAGCAGTTCATACAGCTCTTCTTCTCGTCTTGTCTCTTTGATTGTTCTCCTCCCAAGTTTCCAGTTTATCCACACGTACAGATACAATCATCAATTATCTGGCAATAGCAAGGTTATAGGACTTGCATTTTTCAGGGTCATAAACGCAGATAAGAATTACACAAAGTGGGTAACTGTCATCTTACTTTATTGTTGGGCCTCATGAGACCTAGGCACGAGGCCCAGGGTAAGTTCTTAAGCCTAACTTGAGTTTGGTAAGGGCTAGTGTAACTTCCTGAGCTTCACTGGAATTTGGAGACCTGTCTCTGGCTATGACTTCACACAGGAAGTGACTCAGCACAACCTGACCTAGACCTGCCTCTGCCCAGCCACGGCAAACATGGCAGAATATTACCGGCCCTTGTTCCTTGCTTCACCCAGCCCATCCCAGGCTTCCCCTATCTCAACCTATATAAGTTCTTGCCTAATACAATTAAACAAGGTCCTCCTTCGACAGACTCCAGACTCAGTGGGCATGTTTCCCCACCCTTTCTGCCAGAGAACCAGGCACTTTATGGCTAAGGGGAGGTGTGACTCGTGAGATACCTAGGCATATCTGAGTTCCAAAGGGTCAATTGAGAAGGCTATAATTCCTAAGGAGGGAGAAGGGGAGAGTGGTGCGTGATATGTCATTATTAGGTTAAAATTCTGCATTAATAAACCAAGGTGAGGGTAGGTGTAAGGAGATCATAGGTTCTTTAGGGTTAGAGTGGGGGTTAACTGAGGCTAACACTTTCCCAAGTCGGCTGTGGGTGAATTTGGGACACCCAGCCTCCTTATCTGTGAGAGCTATGAATTAACAAGCTCAGACATGCTGTACCCTTCCCTCGGTGCCTATCTTTGAAGGTCCCAAATGGGATCTATGTGCAAGACTCCTCTCCTGGCCAGATGTCCTGCCATAAAAGATAATTGTGGTGAGTTAGCCTTCTAAATTTATATCAGAAAATGGAGCAAAGATTTGACTAAGAGAACAAGATTTTTTTTTCTTTTTTTTGACTCTGTGGTTACTTTCACACCTGGGTCCCACAGTATGGGTAAAGGTCATCCAGTTTACCAGTACATGAGGGAAGTATGCCATGTCAAGGCCCAATGCCTCAGACCCATGAGAGTGGCAAAGCCTTCCTCCAGAGGTGAAGTTCCTCTGGCCTGAGCGTGAATGTGTGCAAAAACTAACA
Organism: Chionomys nivalis; assembly: GCF_950005125.1. Lineage (NCBI taxonomy): Eukaryota > Metazoa > Chordata > Mammalia > Rodentia > Cricetidae > Chionomys > Chionomys nivalis. The sequence continues at coordinate 44,614,528 of NC_080090.1, read as the reverse complement.
CATCTTCCTCTTTTTTTTTTTTTTTTTGCCAGCACATCTAAGAAATTTATTAAGGAAGAGACAAAAATAAATGCTTTAATAGCTCCTATACAAAAGTCTAGAGTCTAAAAATTATAGTGTAATTGAAAATGCAAATGGATGGTTACTTGAATTTTTAATGTATATTTTAATGTGAAGAGAGAAAGGTCTGGAAGGCAAAACCTCAAATTATAGTTTTTAAAAAAAATCTCCGCAGACCTTGCTATGGATTTTACAAAACTTTTGTTTACAGGAATATTTGAAAGTTTAAAAACTGTAAATGATCCGGTTCTATTTTTAAGCTATAAAGCCCATTTCATCAGCGGTATGGGATACAGTTTACAGAGAACTGATGATCCCTTTCAGTGTCTTTGTTAATAAGAAGATAGGTGCTAGTCTGTCGTATCACAGTGTTCAGAGTTTGGGGTGAGTTACAAAGTTAAGGCTCCCTGTTATGACTGTATAGACACCTGGTAAAATCAGGAGAACATCAGTGGACAGCCTGAGACTGCTCACCTACAGAGACCAGCTAACTCCTCCCCATGTGTCCTGCATGTGATTATCTATGTGCATGATAAACATAATGAAGTTTCAGGATGTGGTATAGTTGGTGTCTCTCCATCAGGGTGTGCATACCCATCTGACCCCAGCTTCTCTGAACATGTGTCTGTGTGTCTGTCCTTCCTTCATTACCTCACTGCTTCTAGTCTAGTTAAGTCTCAGTCATGCAGTCTGCTGATATTGTACCAGGACCTACATATAATTTTATGTCTGTGTTTGTTTTGTGAAATTGGAAGCTTCAATATTTTATGCACAGTGCCTATAACTTTTATCAGTATGTAGAAGCCTTCATTATCTCTTATGCCGAGTTTTAGCTTAAAGTCTGTTTTGTCAGATTTTAAAATGTCTTTGTCTGCTTCTTTGAGGCTTTTGTGTCCTTCATACACTCATTTCTATTCTTTGACACTCAGTTCTTAGTTGATATTTTTTAAAATTAAGTGTGCTTCTTAGAACCAACAGCCAATCAGGTTCTTATACCCTTCTCACTATCCAGGAAAAGTCTGGATTTTTGATTCCTTGCTACATTTTTTATTACTCCACAATCCTTTAGTTATGAAAGATGTTCCCAGTTGTGCAGCTGACTGCTTGTTCTGGGAACTACACCTTTTCTGAATACTTGCAGAACACAAGTGAGCTTATGTCCTCACAGGGGTTCACTGGCTTCCTGTGGTCTTCCTTAAAACTACACACAGTTGCATGTATCCAAGGCTTTGCCTTGCTGTTTACATTGTAAACAGCAGATCAGCACAATAGGCTTCTTGAGACCACTGCACTCTCCTTTAACAGCCTTGGAAGTTAAATGCACCCTCACTTCTGAAGAGATAAGTCTCAAGAAACTGAAAATTACTCCAAAAGTACAAAACGGGTTCTTCCCCATGGCACACCAGAGGAGACTGATCTGAGGAGGATTTATGCCCGATCTGAGGTTCTTTTGGAAGCCACCAGCCTTGCTCATGGGGCCTTCAGCACACTGGTCAAGATCACCAAGTTACAGAGGGACACCTGTTGTACTCAAAGTCTCAATGTGTTAGCCTTATCTATAGCACACTTCCAGAGCAGTATCCAAATGTTGCTGGGACAAACCCCTGCCATGAACATGGTATGCTGTGAACTGTCACTCTGGGGTAGCATGAGGAACCCCATCACTTATGGTTCTTTGTTTTTATGACAGTCAGTTACTCTGTGTCTTTTTATTGGTGAATTGAAGTCATTTACACTTTTTAAGTTTTTTACTGAAAGTGAATCACTATTTCCTAAGATTTTGTTTAATGATTCTGGTAGGTTATGTTGTAAGTACTTCTTTGAGGAAGTTTACTGTATTATACACAACTGATTAATTCACAGTTCTTTGTTCATCAATTCATCCTTTCATGGAATGCATGCTTTCATGTGTTCTCACGGAGGAGCCTGCCTTTCTTCTTTCACTGTGTATATTATTCCTTTAAGAATTTTCAGCAATCCTGGCTTGTGTATTATAATTTGCCTTAATTTGTGTTTGTCGTGAAACAACCATCAATTTTGAAAAAAAAAAACTTTTGTTGACATAACAATATTGATAACTTGATGAGATTTAGAATATCCATAGAAACAAATCTTTAAATTTGTCTGTAAAAGAATACATTAGGTTATTTGAGTGTGGAAGATCCACCCTAAATGTAGGTGGTACAACTCCATGGACTCAAGTTCTGGATTTAATAAGAAGGAAAAAGCAAGTTGAGCATCATCCTTCATCAATCTCTGCTTCCTAACTAAGAATGCAAATCAACCCACTTCCCTGAATTCCTGTCATTATGAGTTTCTTCCCCCATAATGAATGTCCCTTGGAACTGTGAGCCAGAGTAAACCCTTCCTTTATGAAGCTGATTTTGAAAGGTAAATGACTCAACAATAAGAGAAGAAACAATACACTATTTGTATCAATCTTGATTGACAGTCACTTGTTTTCTGGGCTTGGGATAAGAAGATCTATGCGTTTCTTGCTTTTCAGGATGCTGACAGATCTGGAGTTATTCTGGTATTTCTGCATTCATACAAGTGTTGGAATGCTTTTGTTTGCTTGTTTTTACAGTTTTTAGTGTGTGTCATTGCCTTGTACCTTTGACATCTCGATCCAAGTCACTGAAAGTATATGCTAGTCGAGCTTATTTGGTCTTCCCAATGCCTCCTGTGTTTGAATGCCAACTTCTTTCTCAGGTTTGGGTTAGTTTTTGTTTATTTCTCATTAAATGCTTTTCCTGTGGAGGCCCAAAAAGGTGGGCCTATTTCCACCTTGACCAAAGATCAGAGAGTTGGAACTTACCTCTATTCCTTCAAGGTTATTATGTTTCTACCTCAAACAAAGTTCCCACCTAGATTTAGATCAGTGAGTTCTGCTCTCTCAAGGGTATTGTCAACAGGTGTGGCTAATAACCAGACCTTGTATATCAGACATAGAGAAGTAGGTATGCTTCTACTACAAATAAAAGTCTAAGGATACGACTAAGTTTCTGTTCCCTTAAGGAAACAACAATGGATTCGACCCATTCTGTGGTTTGCCGACAGAATGCTTTGGTCTAGAGTATGAGTGTGACTTGTTTTGTTCTAGCAACAAAATGTTTAACTATGAATGTAGCTGGCAACTTTCAACAGATCTGTTCATTTCCTTGTATCATGTTAATGCAGTTTTTTTTTTTTAAAATCTTACTCCTATTTTTTGGAATCAAGGGTATTTTAAGCAGTTGGAAATTAAACACAGGTGACTTCAGTATTTACTGGAACTCCCTCCTGATATTGTCCTATGTTTTCTGTTTTATTATTTTTATTGGCATCTTCACACTCTTTACTTATATTTCTTATCCCCACACCCCTACCCTGGCAAGTGGTATTTTTGTTGAGGCTGGTCCCCAACACTTTCCCTTTAATTTTATCCCTGCTCCATCTTCTACCCATAGATTCTGGGGTTATATTCCAGACTTATTTGATGTATTGGTAATACTCATTATTATTTTCCTGTGCATTTGCCAAGTATATTGCCTTTCATCACTAGAAAAACCCTTCTTCTGCATGGTCCTGTCTGCTAGCAATGCTTCCTGCCAAGGTTTGTAATTGATTAATTATTTTTATTTTCATTTCTATGTTTCTGTTTGGTTCTTTTTCAGTGTTTCAATTTCTTTACCTAATTTTTCAATTGTTTTTATGATTTTCTCCTCCAATTTACTGTTTTGGTCATTTTTCACACTGTCTTGTCCAGTTCCTGTACATATTTGCTTAGTTCTGTTTTTATTTGAGGTTTCTATATAACGTCATTAATTTTTAAAGGTTATGTTTCTGAGTTATTTCTCAAACATTTCCACTACGTCCGTGCTTGAGGTTTCTAGTATAGGGATTTACAAGGCCAGGAATGAGCTAAGACAAGCTGTTGTTTCACAGTCTTTCTGTTTCTCTGCATACACGTGGAGGGTGTCTTCATTTTTAAGTCTTCCTTTTTGTATAACTCTCCTTGTCAGCTTCCTTGTTTTGAGTCTTACTAAAGGGTTGCTTTCATTAGAAATGACATCTGTTACAACTGCTTTGGGAAGGGACACAGTGGCACCCCATCCATACTAACTTATCATCACTTCTGGTTTTACCCAGCTGCAGAGGACTCCTTCATATTATCCTTGTTTCTCAATGGAGGCCCAGAGACTGCAGCATTGTGGGGGTAAAGGAATGGCATGAGAGATGGCAGCGAAGGGGGCAAACAAGCATCTTCGGGGTAATCCCCAGAGCAGTCCCCAGAACAAAAAAGATATAAGGCTTTTAAAGGCTTTTAGGGAATGGTAGGAAGCTCTACACCACATGATTTAATCCGGCACTGCACACTTGATGAAGAGCATGCCAAAGCCCTGTACTGGTTGGGTTATAAATTAGAGGCTGCTGTTAAGCCACAGAACAGACAACCTCTTAACTCTCTGTCTTAGGATGAGATCTGCAGGAGGTATGGCCTGATTTCCTTAGGCTGTGGGACCCGGCATCTTAAGAACCACAAGCATTCTTCTAATACTTCTAACACTTATACTGTTTGTAACATACATTCTATGTTTGCTTTTTGCTAGACAGGCTCTTCTGAGTATCCTGGAGCCTCGTCTTCGTTAAGTTCACTACTGGAGACAATGAATGTGATCTGGGTGGGGTAACTGAGATAATCCTAGCCAGAACCAGGGTGCCAGGGTCAGTTGCCAGAGATGTGGTAGCTATGGTGCCTTGGGATGGCTGTGGCACAGTGGATAGACACAGAGGTAGTGTTGTCAGGAATGTTTTGTTGTCAAAGGTCACTGGCCATGTAGTTTCTGAAAGGAGACACATCTGGAGCTAGTCTGCTGATGTCCTGGCTTCCCTGTTCCACAGGTGTATTAGCACGTTACCCTGGAGGATGTAGAGTCCCATCATGAAGAAAGAGTACTCACCACCAATCAGTCAGGAAATAAGAGTGAACTTGGTGGAGTGGTTGAGCTTCCCTGGTCCTTCTATCTCATTATCTCTCACTCTCAGTCCTTCACACGACTCCTGCTCCACCAACTGTACTTCAGCTAATCTTCACTCTTCAGCCATATGAAATTTCCAATTCCTTGCCTTTTGTTCCTTCCAACTGCATTTCCCTATCAAATGGCTAAGGCCCACGAGTGTTCTCATTGTGATAAGGAGTGTTATCTTAGCTCCAGGGGCGGTGGAGTGCCTGGTGAAGCTGGGGTGGCCTGGTGTGTGTGAAGATAAAGTTTTTAGATTTCACAATTCATGTAGTCACAGTATTGAAAGGAACCTCAATTAATTAATCCCAATGGACCCTTAATATCCTGTCTTTCCTTCCCATGCTTCTGGCTAACAATTGCTTAAACCATGCTTGAATAAATTAGCAGTTAGCAGTAGTGTTCATTATCCTACCATGCAGATAACCGAATCCCCAACAGTTTCAATGCCTGAAGCTCATAGTCCATCACCAGCATGGAGAACACATCATTAAGTGCTATCTACGGCTTCCAGAAGCTCGCTGCTCAGTTCCTCTTTCATTCCTCTACATGAGATAGAAATCATCATGCCCCATGTTTATCTGCACAGGCCCAGGAAATCATACAGAGTGGCTACCTAGTTATTCCAGGCCAATGGGAATTTGCGGCCATTGAGGTGAAAGGGAACCCAGGGGATTCTAAAGCATTTAGAGCAGCATTTATTATGGCTAAATTGAAAAAGATGCTCACTTTGCGAACATGCAATCTCGCTCCCATATACCTCACTTATCTCCAAGAACATTTTGCTTCTTTCAGATGTTTTTTCTCCTTTCTCAACTTACGTTTTTGGAAAGGATTTGTATCTCCCATTATTCAACTAATTATCAGTTTCTAGCAGACTCATTGATTTTCTTAATTAAATAGAGCTAACAAATCATTTAAAAAGCATAGAACCATTTGTCCTCATCCAGTTAATTAACCATTTGTTATTCTACCCTGTAGGCCCCACATCCCAATCCAAACTGGAAAAGGAAGTATGCACATGACATTTCTGACTTGACCACTGTCATCCTGGGTTCCATGTTGTCCGGACACAATTTTTTTTTTTTTGGTATGTTGTTATTTTTTGAGAACGTTAAAGCTCACTCACATCTCACTGGGGAAGATAAAGAGGGAAATATAAAAGCCGGACAACTTGAGAGCCCTCTCAAAGGAGAAACACAACTTTCAGAAACATCTTAAATTATTTTGTAGAAGTGAAATCGAGATTTTTGTATCTTATCAAGGAACTGTGAAATTAAATACTTTCAACAGTTAAAATAAATTATCTCGCTCTTAACAGATATTTTTATATGACCAAAAGTTATTTTCTTGAGCAAGTAATTTTTCTCATGTAACATTTATCAAAAAGAAAAAAACTCTCATTAGTTCGAGATTACAGACAAAAGAGAATGTGGCCCTTCTTACTGACCTGTGATGGCCATCACAAGCCCATGCCATGCCTACTCCACCTTGCAGATCTCAAATGTCAGTGCTAGGGGTGATCAGAAAGCTCATCAGGGATGCAAATCGCACCCACTGGGTGACCTTATAGAAGACCTTACCCTTCTATTCCTCAGGAGTTCTCCTCTCAAAAGATGGTTTGGAAGGCATTAGCCAAAGGATATGACACTTCAATCTGTGCCACTAAGGAGCTAGGGGCAGGGAGGACAGAATAATGGAAAAGCTCTGGTCCTGGTCACTTCAGAGAGACTCCCCTGCAGAATCTGTAGTGTAACCTAAACTGGACTCAACCATCTCTGCACCCCACTGTTCTACAAGTCCTTCCTATGCTCCTTGAGACAAGCAAACCAACCTGGGCTTTCTGGCTCCCGGCAATGGTGGAGGTTGGAGGTTCAAGAGCCAAGTCAGTCTGGATGTGACGTGGAAGTCTGCTACAGCCCTGTCTGCTTGCATTTGCTACCCAGATCCCATAGACTAAAGCAACTTGCACAGCGGGCCTTAGGTCAAGAGCAGGGCACACGGCATTGCTCACCTTGGGAACCAACTGAAAATTAGCATGGCAAAGGATTCCTGGAGTGAAAGGTAAGAAACAAGGAACCCTTTGCAATATACATTGATACCTTGAAGAAGTTTCCTTTCCCAGGAAGGTGTGAGCATGCATGTGTGCCACCGTGCGTGCGTGCGTGCGTGCGTGTGTGTGTATGTGGTGTTTGTATGTACGTGTTCTTGTGTAACTATGTGCCCATATGTCTGTGGGCTAGAGAATCTAACTGGGGACCATGTATACATTGGGCAAGTGTCTACAATTGAACTGCATACTGAGCCTTCCCAGTCAGTTTTGTTTTCAAAATTCTAAGGGTGTGAGCAAAAGGACCACAGACCCACTAAAAACTTAAGTTCACCCCCCATCTTTTCACTACTAAATAATTTCTCTGGAATCCCCAATAAAATTGGAAACTTCTTGCAACTCTGCCACCAGCTTTTACATAAGGCTTAAGTCTGCTCAGAAGGAAAGGGCCGTCATTTTAGAAATACAACAGTACTGGTACAGTGGAGAAATACATAAATTTTCACTACAGCAGTTGGGATCATTTACATTGAACCATATTTCTCTTTCTTTCCCCAAGTTCTGCTATTCTTCATCTGTTAGCAGAAGTGTTAATATTTCATTGTGCTACTGTGCTTCAATGTCTTCAATAAATGTCTTTAGAGCCCTATTTTGGAAATCCAAGTAAGAGTGTTTTTTTCTTTAAATAAGAAGATATTAATGGTTTCACACAGTATATTCATGTGCTGTTTTTCTCAATGTATACAAGATTTCACTGTATGGTTGTCTGAGTTCTACATCCAGAACAGCCTCAAAACTGCTGGCTGAGATGATCAAGCCTCACAGAATATTCCAGTCAGGACTTGACCATAATCTTCAATTTTCTTTAGGTTCTCATAAGATTATCAGCACCCCCAATCAGCAGGAAGTATCCCAGAAAACTATTCCCACATTCCCCAAAAAATGGATTATGGATGTTTGTCTTTGTTAAGAGTGTTATTTGCAAGTTGTTATGCATAATAGTTGGGGCAGGGAAGGAGCTAAACAAAGGAGTTTAGATTTAGAGATCTTGTTTTGAAAAAGGGGGGGACGATGTTATGGGACAATGGTCTTGTATCCAGTCACTTGTATTATTTTAATAAAACGTTGATTGGCCAGTAGCCAGGCAGGAGGTAGAAGCAGGGAGACAAGAACAGGAGAGCTCTGGGAAGAGGAAACTGTCAGTCTACAGTCATCATTCAGTCACAGAGGAAGCAAGATAAGAATGCCTCACTGATAAAAGGTACCAAGCCACCTTAACATAGATAAGAATTATGGACTAATAAAAGTTATAAGAGTTAATAAGAAGCCTGAGCTAATAGGCCAACCAGTTTATGATTAATGTAGATTTCTGTGTGTTTCTTTGGGACTGAATGGCTGCAGGATAGGATGGGACAGACACCTCTGTCAGCACATCACAAGATGCTAATATTTTTGACCTCTGACCTGACTCTGGAACATTATTCTAAGACTGTACATCTCATGACCCTCCTTCTTTTGTTATATTATTATACATAGCATATACGATCAGACTATTACATGGATAGCATCTAAAGTAGAGCAGAAAAGCATTTAAATCATTTTTGTTCAGAAAACTAAAGGGTTTGATTATAAAAAAAAATTATGGACACCAGCAGGCTTTAATTCTTCCTTCAAACCAGCCTCTGCTCCCTGTTGACCGACTCAACAACACTGAGTAATGGCCATGCTGGAAGACACACAGCATAGACAACTGTGTTCCCTTGACCTCCTGAGCAACCTGAGCACAAGAAACAACCATGCCGGAAGGCACATGGCTATAGCAGGCTTTTAATTTTGGGGGCCACCAACTACCTCTCAAATCATGACATGGAAACTCATTATTAGTTATGAATTTTCAGCCTTAGCTTATGTTTATTTCTGGCTAGTTTTTTTTCTTTAACTTGAATTAACCTGTTTTCTTCATCTACATTTTGCTTAAGGGGTTTGCCTTTATTTCTGTATGTCCTACTCGGTGTCACTAGCTGGTGGCTACCTGGCTGGCCCTGGGGATCTCCCTCTCTTTCTCTCTCATGTTCTCCTCTCTTCTTCTTTCTTGAGCCTAGGTTTCTCCTACTACTTATTTTCTCTACCTACCAGTCCCACCTATTCCTCTCACACCTACCTATTGGCCACACAGCTTTTTATTAGAGCAATCAGGTCTCAGGCAGGCAAAATGAAACATCAACACATCTTTAGATAATTAAACAAATGCCACATAAACAAAAGTAACACACCTTTACACAGAACAATATTCTGCAACATAAATATAACACATCTTTGCCTAGTTAAAATAATATTCCATAACACAGGGCATGCATAGTTATGTTGCCATGATATGTTCTACAATACTGAGCTGTGGGGGAAAAACAGCCACACAAGAAGACACATGGCATTCACAACTGCATTTCCTTGTCTACCAAAGGACTAAAGAGTGTGCTCGTAAAGATGAGAAAAACCCAAAAAAATCCTTGCCAAAAAAAAAAAATGAGTGTTTGTCAAGGTGCACACAGAACTTTATAAAGGACAAAGCACTCTCTTGTAAGGAACACCAAACAGAACTCATATGAAATATTTTATTTTTATGACTATCCTGAAACCTTAATATATCTTGTATTGTATTCCTATCCCAGGGCTTCATAAAAACAATCCAGATTTTCTCTTTCTTGGGAATTAAAAATTGTGTTAAGGTGACTTCTCACAGAAGAGAGATGGGCAAGTAACATCCAGTAATCATGAACTTGAGTTCCAAGATTCTTGTTCTCAGGCTTTTTTCTTCCCTTTCAAGGATAACTTTTTAGGGTTTAAAAGAAAATAACCCAGAGCAGACAAGTTGTAAATCTCAATAGCTTCCCGGAGGAGGAGAATGGGGTAGGAAAGAAAAAAGCTATGGCCATGACTCAACCAGCATGGAGGCCAGTCCATGGCCACGGTGGGGAAGGGGAAATATAGAGAGTAAGAAGACCTGAGGTGTGAGGGAAGGCCTGCTCAGAAACAGAAAGAAGAATCAGAGAGGTACGAAGAGTCTCCTTTAATAATGACAAGTAGGCAAGAAGGACGTATAGGCGGATTGCCTGAAGACCTACAATTGGACATCAATACACACTCTGAGCCAAGATCAGAGCACAGGGCAAAGCCAACTATTTTGGACATAATGACTAAGCACTGTTATCAAGACCCAGTTACGTCAGAGTGGGAGTTACTCCAGGGCCACTATCTCAGGTTAGCTTTTAGTGACCGTTGAGTATTCCTAAAGTCCCTGGACCACACTCATTTAGTCTGGGAAAGGTTCTGACACTGTCCAAGGTTAGCATCATAGCTACATAAAAAAAGAACCCATAATCCTACTCAACTTCTTACCCCTTTTTACTGATACGACATGAATGGACATTAAAAGGAACATTACGATTAAAGCTACGAAGGTTAAAAGTCAGGGAAATGGCTCTACCAATAAACATGCTAGGTAAACCTGATGACCAGACTTTGATTTGGAAAGAGGCAGATCCCCACAGATTGCCTTGGTGGCCAACCAGCCAAGTCTAAACAGCGAGTTTCCCATTCAGTGAGACACCCTCAAAACCACTCAAAATTGCTCTACGAACAAAGGGCTAGATAAGAAGTTTGCAATAATGGCCACAACAGAACATCCTGGTAGTTCTGATTGAAGTTAGCTTCCTGGCGTGGTTAAACTCAACATGAGACCAGAGAGTTTAGTCTTATTAAGAGCTCCAGACCCTGCCAAGATCTGAGATAAGTGACACCTGGAGGAGAGAAGAGAGATGCCAGCCAGGGCCAACAGTCACCAATGCCCCAAGGTCAACAGCCATCAGAGCAGAGGTCAGAGATGGACAGTGGCAGACTAGAGCCACCCCCGAGTGAACAATCACACGTGATCATCTCAGTGGCTGGGCAAAAAGAAAATGTACACAATGTGTCACCATTGAACTGTCTTGGTGCCTAACATATTCAGAGAATTAACTGATTTCAGTAGAAATTACCTCAGTCTTTGACCTGTTTTTAGCATAAGTCCTATTTTTAACCCCCCCCCCAGACAAACGTATTAATGATTTTTTCCATCTCTTGGGACAGCTCTCAACTCAGTGGGATTCTCTCATCATTCCTAAATTTTCCTTAATAGAAGCCTGCTTTGCTTTGCTTGCTCTCTCGTGCCTTGTCCTTAATTATCTTCTTATAAGACAGCAAACTTGGGTGATGGAGGAAGGTCATTGGTTAAATAATAAAGAAACTGCCTAGGTCCATTTATAGGCCAGCCCTTAGGTGGGTGGAGTAAACAGAGAAAATGCTGGGAGAAAGAAGCTGAGTCAGGAGTCGCCATGATTTTCCCACTCCAGACAGACGCAGGTTAAGATCTTCCCTGGTAAGCCAGCTCGTGGGGCTACAAAGAATATTAGAAATGGGTTAGATCAATATGTAAGAGCTAGCCAATAAGAGGTTAAAACTAATGGGCCAGACAGTGATTAAAAGAATACAGTTTCCGTGTAATTATTTCGGGGCATAAGCCATGCGGGCGGCCAGGTGCCGGGGACGCAGCCCTGCCGCTCTTATTACAACACTTGGGGGTCACTGCCTCAGGTTGGCTTTTAGCGACAGTTGAGTATACCAGGAATCCCTGGACCACACCCATCTGGTCTAAGAAAGGCTCTGTCCCTGTCGAAGACTGGGACATCATGGCTTCATGAAAGAAATGAAACAGGAGGTGCAGCCTTGAAAACTACAAAAGCACACAGTTTGGCAGAAATGCTTCTCCCATGAATTTGCTTCATTGTTAGGTTGAAGATCAGGCACATTTTCATTGGAAAGAAATTGTAAGATGAACTAAACCCTTAGATCTTTGCTTCCTAGGTCCTAACCGACTCTGGGAGCTTGGGATGCACTGCCATCCTGGTGAATTTTAATTGAAAGAAGGAAAAGAAAGTAAGCTTTAATGACATTTTACCTGATATAACATTGTATTGTTAATCCTGAAACATGCTGTGTGTGTGTGTGTGTGTGTGTGTGTGTGTGTGTGTGTGTGTATAATTTAGCCACACAAGACTCACAGCCTATTGATTAAATTGTATATGGTCATGAGCTAAAAGCCAGGCTTTTTCCTACTAGACACCTAGTGTTATAAGTTTGAGGACACACCGGGTGATGGTGGCACATGCCTTTAATCCCACCACTTAGGAGGCAGAGGCAGACAGATCTCTGTGAGTTCGAGGCCAGCCTAGTCTATGAGAGCTAGTTCCAGACAGGCTCCAAAGCTACAGAGAAACCCTGTCTCGAAAAACAAACAAACAAACAAATAAGTTTGGAGGCACAAAGAAAGAGGCATGCCTACAATACAAGTGCTCAAGAAGGCAAAACTTTACTATTGATAAAGAGGGTCTTTTCTGAAGAGCAAACACTCAAAGACAGGAAGGTGGTGACAACGTCTTTCCACAATGGCTGGGCTCTAATCTCAGTCTTTCTCAGTTGGTTAGTCTTTTGGTTTGTTTGTTTGTTTGTTTGTTTGTTTGGTTGGTTGGTTGGTTGGTTGGCTGGTTTTTTAAGACAGGGTTTTTCTGTGTAGTTTTGGCTGTCTTGAAATTTGCTCTGTAGCCCAAACTGGCCTCAAACTCACAGAGAGATCCTTCTGCTTGCTGGGATCAAAGGCAGACATGTGCCAGCACTGCCTGGCGTAGCTGGCTAGTCTTTAAAAACATGGTGCATAAAAATGGAAGGTAAACGGTGTCAGCCTCTTTAATCTGAGAATGTAGTGTGTGACTGATGCAAAGAATGGTTTGTATGATTACATGTGTTTGGTGGGATGTGAACTATTTGCATACAAGGTGGATGAGATAAAAAAGTTGTAAATTCCTTGTTAGAAATACAAGCTTTATAAGTGTTTGGTAGAAAATCTGAATTTCATGTTTCTTACGCTGAGGACAAGATGATAAATCCTCCTAGCTTTCCGTCCCTGATACAAGAGAGAAAGCTGCACAGTGAACAACCTACTAGTTCCATACTCTGTGGAGTGCACTAAAGATGGAAACCAGGTTAATGTGGTAAAACTGTTCTTCAACACATATCTGCTATGATGATAGATGATGGTTTTGTTTTGGAGTTTCTGTGTATACTTCTTTGGGGAGTTAGAATGAAACCCAGCAGGTGTTATTTTTGTGTTTAAAGATTAGTTTTTCACTTTATTCTGTATTCACTATCTATTGTTACTTTTTTTTTTTTTTTTGTTTGTTTTCTTTTTTTTTATTAATTAATTAATTTAATTATTAAAGATTTCTGCCTCTTCCCCGCCACCACCTCCCATTCCCTCCCCCTCCCCCAATCAAGTCTTCCTTCCTCCTCAGCCCAAAGAGCAAGCAGGTTTCTCTGCCCTGTGGGAGGTCCAAGGACCACCCACCTCCATCCAGGTCTATTAAGGTGAGCATCCAAACTACCTGGGCTCCCACAAAGCCATTACATGCAATAGGATCAAGAACCCATTGCCATTGTTCTTCAGTTCTCAGTAGTCCTCATTGTCCATTATGTTCAGCGAGACCGGTTTTGTCCCATGCTTTTTCAGTCCCCGGCCAGCTGGCCTTGGTGAGTTCCCGATAGATCATCCCCATTGCCTCAGTGTGTGGGTGCACCCCTCGCCGTCCTGAGTTCCTTGCTCGTGCTCACTCTCCTTCTGCTCCTCCTTTGGATCGTGAGACTTCAGTCCAGTGCTCCAATGTTGGTCTCTGTCTCTGTCTTCTTTCATCGCCTGATGAAGGTTAATATTCAGGGGGATGCTTATGCTCAACTATGTTCATAGCAGCATTGTTTGTAATTGCCAGAACCTGGAAACAACCTAGATGTCCTTCAATGGAAGAATGGATGAAGAAAGTATGGAATATATACATATTAGAGTACTACTCAGCAGTAAAAAACAATGACTTCTTGAATTTTGCATACAAATGGACGGAAATTGAAAACACTATCCTGAGTGAGGTAAGCCAGACCCAAAAAGAGGAACATGGGATGTACTCACTCATATTTGGTTTCTAGCCATAAATAAAGGACATTGAGACTATAATTCGTGACTCTAGAGAAGCTAAATAAGAAGGTGAACCCAAAGAAAAACATATTGTTACTTTTTTTAACCATCTTAGGGATTCATTTCTGTCTTTTTTTTTCCCACCAAATAAACATCAACAGTAACTAATTTATTCCAGCATAGACTGTCTCATCCCAGGTATTTTTTAACCAGTGTTTTCATTCTGGAACTTGTGGCTAAGAAAGCTCAAGTCAGAGCTTTAGGGTCATTGACTCAACCATTACAGAAGCTAGAGAACAATCTATTCAAAATAATATAACTCAGAACATCCTGCAGGTATATTAATGGGACCAAGACAATATTTCTAACCTATGTCATTTGTAGTCATTAAAGCACTCTGTACCAAGTCATGGCAATGGACAAGGTTGCTGTGGAAGAGCCTGAGGTCCTTCCTTAGGAATGGATTGAGCTGTAAATGCTTCAAATGGAAAGGCATCTCAGAGTAAAGATAGATCCTAGTCTTTATAATAAGTATTTCTTATGTAGGCACAAACTCTTTAAATTCTTTGGTCATTTTATTTATTAAACGTAACTCTGTTGTTCCCACTAATGAAAACGGGGAATCCTAGGGAGAGAAAATTCATTCATAACCCACACATCTAAATTTATCTGAAATTGCATTACCACCAACACTTCAACCAGAGCTGAAAATGGGCGTGAGGCATGAATACACAATCTGCTTTGCTTTGATTTTCACAATGAAAATACTTCAGTGTGAGATACAGCCTAGAGGCAGACAAGAAAACAAGAGAAGAAAATTGTTGCATTAATACACTGGATGAACAACCAAAATGCAGATTAAAACAGCCCTATCATCACAGCCTCCAATACCACTGTCTCAGTGTCTCACCAGGGACGCTGGAGTTCTCAGAAGTGAACAGGACCGCCAGAGATGCTGGAGTCTCTAGAGATGAGCAGGACCTCATAAGAGATGCTGAAATTCTCAAAGGTGAGCAGTACCTCAACAGGGATGCTGAAGTTCTCAGAGGTAAGCAGGATCTCAGTGGGGATGCTTGAGTTTTCAGAGGTGAGCAGGACCTAATTTGGATAATGTACCCGTTTGGTGACATTGTTTGAGAAGGCATAGGAGGTGTGGACTTGCTGGAGAAAGTATGTCACTGTAGGCAGGTTTTGAGCGCTTAAAAACTCTGGCCATTTTGAGTTCACTTTATCTGCTTCCTATTGTTTGAGATGTGAGCCTTTGGCTCTCCCTTCGGGTTCCAGTTGCCATTCCTGTTTCTGCCATACTCCTCACCATGACACTGGTGGACCATACGCACCAAATAAAACCTTTCTTCTGGAAGAGTTTTATCAAGTAGTGAAAAATGACACTAGCTGTACAGTAATAGAGAAAAACAGAAAGAAAAAGACTACATAAAAATTAAAACAGCCTAACGAAACAAGTCTCAGAATTGATGGAAAAGCTAAATTCAACAAAGAAATGAAATCCCACAACATCAGCAGACCCAGGAGAGGAAAATTCCCAGTTCTTCACAATGTGATGTTCAACACTAAGACACAAGGAGGAATAGAGACATGGTTGCCCCTCAGTTGGAGAAACAGTGCAAAAGGTTCACTGTGTGTCATTAGAGACTTACCGTCTTCCCAAGGGTCAGCTGGTATGACAGCTGATCAATAGTTTGTCCTTGGTTTTGAGGAGTTTCCTTAGTAGCTTAGGAAAACATATCAAGATAGCTCACATCTAAACAGCTTAGAGAAATACACACCTATCAACATAAGTAAGATACAACAGCATAGTAAATTTAAATAAAAATAATTGGCTTGGCGCTATACTTCTTCTAACTTCTCTTTATATTCAGAATTTTTCAAGTTAGAAAGTATAACAGAAAAATAGAATTCTGTTCTATTACAGTGAAAAGTAGAAATATATAATGAACTGTATAATGAGACAGAAGAAATAAATGACGGGGTATAACTGCAGGCTATCTAAAGGCTGTGATGGGAAGGAAGATGGCAACTAATTCTGCTTTGAAGACTTCACAAGTGAAGTGACATGCAAGTCCTCAGAAACAAATCCCTTCCTTCAATCAAAGAGCACACTCCCTCTCAACCATTCCTGTGACAAAGACCAGCAGGGACCTAACTGTCAGTGCAAATCTAGCCTGAAAACTCCCCCTCTGCCTTCAGGCAGACAGGGCTACTCTCAGAAACAGCTCAGTCCTGCTATTCCAGAAAGCAAAAAGATTACCATTTTCATCAGTGGGAGGCAAGAACATTTCCTTGACAGCAATTTTGAAGGTCCTCTTTGGAATGGTTGCTCTCTGATACATTTATAGGCGTGTGCACAAGTTATTCTGTTCTCTTAATGTGGGCAAGCGTCTGACCCAGGGTCAAGCTTTATGGTAGCTTAATAAAAACACCTGGCAAGTCCGCAGAAAACAGAAAGCAGGATAAAATTACCTCTGTGAGTCATTTAAGCACACACCTGCACCAATCTATCTCCGGGAAGTAGTTGTCTGCAATATCCCTAGACCAACCACAGAGTGTACCCTGTCCCCAGCTGCTTACGGCCCTGTAGCAAATATTTTCCATGCCTTTGCTATAAGAGTCGGAACCCTGCATTCATCCCAGGTCAGCTTCAAACAGATCCTCAGCTGCATGACTCTTCTTGGGATCTGTTCACCCTAGACAGGGCACCAACAGACCATATAAAGATTCCCTAAACAGCCGGGCGGTGGTGGCGCATGCCTTTAATCCCAGCACTCGGGAGGCAGAGGCAGGCGGATCTCTGTGCGTTCAAGGCCAGCCTGGTCTACAAAAGAAACCCTGTCTCAAAAAAAAAAAAAAAAAAAAAAAAATATATATATATATATATATATATATAAAAGATTCCCTACAGAACTCTATGAACCAATGAATTTACTGAAATGACTTAAAGATGCTTGGGTGACAGCTGGTACCTTGGGCAACTAAGGAGAGGGAACCTGAAATGACCCTATCCTATACTGATGAATATCTTGCATATCACCTTAGAACCTTCATCTGGCGATGGATCGAGGTAGAGACAGATTCTCAATTTGGAGCAATGGTCTGAGCTCTTAAGGTCCAAATGAGGAGCAGAAGGAGGGAGAACAAGAGCAAAAAATCAGGACCACGAGGGATGCACCCACCCACTGTGACAGTGGAACTGATTTATTAGGAGCCCACCAAGGCCAGCTGGTCTGGGACTGAATAAGCATGGGTTGATTCCGGACTCTCTGAGCATGGCGGTCAATGAAGACTGATGAGAAGCCAAGGACAATGGCACTAGGTTTCAATCCTAATACATGAACTGGCTTTGTGGGAGCTTAGCCTGTTTAGAAGCTCACCTTCCTGGACGTAGATAGAAGACCTTCGTCTTCCCGCAGGGCAGAGAATTTGGACTGCTCTTCAGTATCGAGAGGGAGGGGGAATGGTGTGGGGGGAGGAGAAGAGGAGTGGGGATAGGGGGAGGGGAGTGGGGGGAGGGGGCAATATTTGGGAGGAGGGGAGGGAAATGGGAAACGGGGAGCAGGTGGAAATTTTAATTAAAAAAAAAATAAAAAATAAATAAAAGAAAAAAAAAGATAACACAGGCTTTTGTCAAATTGCCAAAAAAAAATCTAATAAGCACAGTTAAGCTCCCAAATATTCAACCATGGATACAGATTCATAAAGGTAATGCTAAATGGATCCAGTAGATTTTATATATGTTATGCATATCAACACATAGCTCAATAAATACAGCTATCAAACAAAAAAAAAAAGATGCTTGGGTGAGGGGTTACATAGAGCTCAGTAGGGAACCCAAGGACATCCACCATCCACACCATCAAAAAGTCCACCCAGGCATGTATAATGACTTGCCAAACTTCATCCCGAGAGAGGCCCCTGCCCAGTTTCAGCTGCACTGAAAAGTCTCCTCTTCCTAGCAATGGCTTCCTGGTTTTATAACCTCAGGGAGGGGCCTAGTGAATCGTGTAACTTCCTAAGCTTCCTGGGCCTCCCAAGTTTCTTTAGCATCTTGAGTCCTAAGATTCTTCTTTCTCTCATCTCCTCCTATTGGAGGAACTAGCTAAACAACACCCTCATGCTTTGGACAACACTTGGCATTTCTATAACTGCCAAAGGGATCAGTGTTTGAACTTTAATGGAAAACACTTGATAAAGCCACAGAAGTAAGCATGGAGGCCTGTAGTATAACTCAGTGGTAGTGTTTGCCTAACATCAATGAAGTTCTGGGCACCTACAAAAATAAGTAAACATGGCCTGGTACCTGCTGCTCCTGTGTCACGGGGTTCCCAGCCCTTGTCATAGCCTAGGATCTAAAACCAGAGTCTGGGTGTGTGGCAGGACAGGAGATACCTTTGTAGAAGTGACACTCATTGTTGTGACTGTGACCCACTCTACTTCCACAGTAGCTGCATCCATGTTTTGGATTTCAAACATTTCCATTGCTTCATCTCTTCCACACTAATGTTCCAACCAACAGACCTCAGGGCAGGTCTCAGCCATCCGTGAGTTTTAAACACCAACCATACAACTGATGGAGCCTACACATAGTTCTAGACTCCAGCTGTTGATCAGTGCCCCTTCATGTGTCTGCCATGAATATGTAGCCATTGGGGAACAATAGCAAATGATAACATAGTAACTGAAATCTATAAAGCTCTGAATATAAGCATATTTTCTATAGGTCATCACGTTCTGGGATATTTGGTAATGCAGGAGGAGATAAGCAAACATCCACAAAGGATGTAGGTGTCAACAGCATAATCCTCCTTATTTTCTAGCTTAAAGAGGAGTTGAAATGAAGATCAAGAGCTACTTTGAAGAGTGAAATCTGCATCAACTGAGTATCCAAATACCATGGATGCATTCCTAAGAGCTGCTGCAGCACCATCCGGAGCCTCACCTTCTGCAACATGAGACATGTTGATCACAAAAGCATCCCTTTATCCCCTTCCCAAGTACAGGCAGTGAAACTCTGGGACACCCTCCTATCATCCATCCAGGGACCTCCAAATACCTACTCAAGCTAGAAGCTCTGCTTCTCCACCACTCACCCTGGAGCTCTTCCACCCACCCCTCATCAATCAGAGGCTTTCACAAAACAGCACATGAGACAAGTGATAAATGTCATCGTGTCATGGAAGACAATTTTTTTTGCCTTATGTCGTAATTCTTCTAGGCACTGCAAGAACTTAGAAAAGAAAGGAGCTGACATGGAGTCAACCTTCCGAAGAGCCTTTATTAGGAGTAAGAGCCTTCCTCCCCAGGATGTATGATGGGCCTTGAAAGGAGAAAAGGGTCTCTGATTCCCAAAAGGACTAGGTGAAGAACCGCCATGTGTAAGATACAGAGGGAAGCAGCCTTTAATCCCAGAGTATCCAGAAAGATAGAGTACCGTGGCCACAGGCAGCCATAGTGGGATCTTGAATGGAAAGAGACCGATTTCCCTTCAATTTTAGAAGACATAGGAGCTTTCTGATTCCCAGGGTTGAGGAGGATGATGGAGCTAAATACCATGTGACATAGCATGGCCTAGCCTCCATGCTGGGAGCCAGGAAGTTACAAAGACAAGCTGGAGCTCACGATTGTCCTGGGCTTGCTCCCAATGGCAAGACGGAGAGAGACGGCATGGCCACAGCACACTTTATCAACTCTCTGTCCTGGAGAGAGCGGTGAGGGCAGTGTGGCCTGATTTCTGAAGGAGAAAGAAGCAGTTAGACAGTCTCTTATCTGATAGCCATTCCCTCTCCAGATTCCCTTAGGATGGTGTTGTGGGAGATTGAATGACCTGCTCCGTCCACATCCATGCCTTTTGTCCTGTCACTTGACTGAGCTTCATGCTCCAAGCAGTAATATTTCTCAGTCCCACTGTTGGGGGACTCTGATTTGCCAGGTGATTCACCTTGCCAACTGAATATGAGGGAATGAGTCAGGGGTCACTCTAGCTTAGGATTCGAGAAACAGTGCCTTTCCTGCTCCCTTTCGAATGCGTGCTGTCTAGTGATGTGTCATCGTTAGCTTCAGCTATGGACTTGACACAAACCTAGACAAACCTGGGAAGGGGGAACTTCACCTGAGGAATTGTCTTAATTTGACTTCTAATTGATGTCCGAGAGCCCAGGCTACTGTGGGCAGTGCAGTCCTTGAGGAACTGTCCCAGCTTGACTTCTAGTTAGTGTCTGAGAGCCCAGGCCACTGTGGGCAGCGCCATCCTTGGGCAGATAGGTCTAAACTTGATGAGAAAGATAGCAGAACAAGCCAGAGGGAGCAATCCAGTGAGCACCGCTTCAGTTCCTGCCCACCCTGGCTTCCTTCCTTGATGGAGTAGACACTATAACCTGAAATAAGCCCTTTCCTCCCCAACTTTCATTGTTCTTGTTTATCACCGCAAAAGAACCCAAATCAGGCTGGAGTTAGAGAAAACCGAGCCCAGATGCTAGTTGGAGCTCATGCTGAGTCAGTGGTCTACAACCCCCAGGAGAGTTGGGTTTTGCTAACACTTGTCCACAAGAACTCCGCCTTCTCTCTCATGCCCAGACACTCTGCTGTCTTTGAACCCTGGAGAACAGGGGGGATTCTCTCAGGAAGCTCCTGCTTTCTTCAAGTTCACTCACTAGTGCTTCTGTCTCTTGCTGCTGCCCAAAGTGCTATTGTGTATCTAATGGAAAGATCACAACCATAACAAGACTATTTGAAACATTCTTTCCACTGAAAGAAATCTACACCTAGCCATCAGTGGTTAGATGGCACAGCCTAGTTCAAAGGGCTATAAAAGGAAGGAAAAAAAGAAAAAGAACAGGGTGAGGAGGGAGGAAAGAGGGGAGAGAGCTGGCATTCAAAGTCCACCTTTATAGGGCACTCTGGGAACTGAGGGACAGAACAAAATTTGACCTTCACTAAAAGGTTCAGTGTGCTTGGCCTTGCACTTTCAGCAAATAACTCAGGAGACACAAGATGGAATCTACACTGGACAGTTTGGACAAAGAGAATTTTCATTTCCAGTCTCTAGCTTTCTGCTTTCCAGGCAACGCAACCAGATTTCTAACAAGTGCACTGGACATGGCTGAGGGGGTGCAGTTGTGGAGTAGGGTAGGGATCAGGAGAGAGGGGACGCTGACTTCTTAGGGAATGAAGAAGGTCAGGTTAATCAGACACACCTGTGGCCTGGGTCCCACAGATACTCTCCCGGGTGTGGTATGTTATTTCTATAGCAGTTTCTCCAGCCCTGGGATGTTTTCCTGTGGAATTAATCACATCTCCTTCTCTCCTGGTCTCTCTCAGCCAGGCCCCTCGTTCTGAGGACACATGCCCCAGTGCATACCGGTTGCTTGGCAAGTCTATTTGCTCAGTCTGTGGAAAGGGGTCAGAGGCCACATTCCATCATCCGCACTGCAGGAGAAGCTCTTTTCCCCTTTGTCAGATTTCCCTGAATTTTAATGCTAATACAAAGCACTCAACTTCAACCTTACATTCTCACGTCTCACCTCATAAAAAACAGAGAAGAAAAAAGCAAAAAAAGAATTCTTTTACTATGTTCACCTCAGAATACCTCACCTGTGGGTTTCAGTACTCTAAAATATATTGAACATCCAAAGCTACAAAGGAAAAAAAAAAAAACCTGTCTATAATAGAACGCACACTTAAAATCTTACATTTAAGACATTATATGTAAATGTGCCTCCCCACCACCCCCACCACCCCCAAACATGCTGTGAAAGGCGCAGCAACCTCTCGTTACAATAACCAAGACACAGCAATTTCAAATCCCCATTTCTCTATCGGGGATCCAGAATGCATGCAGACCTGAGGGAAACAGAGAATTCCTGCTTAGCCGGGGGCTTTTCCCAGGGTGAAGGACATCCAAAGCAAGTTTGGAACTCTGGCAGGCGGGTCATCATGAGGAGTTACATATCCACCCTGCATACCCATCATCCAACCGCGTTCAAATTGGTTCGGTTTGTCCTCCTGTCAAAAACCTGGTCAACAGAAACTGATGGGAGTAATAGATTTATTAACAGCAAAAGGTCGAGGAGGAGAGAAAAGACTTTCTGTCTCACATGACCGTATGAGGTGTAGACTCTGTTCCAGGTGTGACAGACCACCAAGGAAATACAGCGAGAAGTGGACAGGGAACCCTTTGCTCTGAGCTCCTCCAGAGCGGCCCCCATCAGAGAGGAAAACCTAAGAGCTTTGCCTCCTGGGGTCAGCACCCACAGTTACAACAGGTTTGCTTCCCCGCAACTCAGCTCATTGGAAACTTGAAAAGAGGAAGAGGGAACTAATATTCTTACTTGACTGATATTCCTCCCTTCTGTTTGTCATAAAAGGTGAGGAAATAGGGAGGACTGATGGTGAAGGAGGAGTTCTTTAGACTGCTCACTCTTGTCTAAGAGCCATCGACATCTTTGGGGATCCAAGAAAGCCAGGAAGAGCAGGCCATCTCACCCGCTCTCCAGGCTCTATGGGACCATCTGGGACTAGGGAAGTGCAGGCCACACGGGAGCAGTTTGCAGTCTTTAATTGATTAAAATCTGCTGGATTGAAGTAGGAGAGCCCCCAGAAAATGGGGAGAAAAAGAGATCCCACTCTCAGGACTAGGCAAGTGGGGAAATTAAGGAGGATTTATCTGGAATTTGTTTGACCTGTGAAAAGTAAATTCAAGCTGAATCTCTGAAGTTTATAATAAGAAATAAAAGTTTTAGATATGTTAGCATTAGCACTATTTGCAATCTGTACTGAAATCCATATTGTAGGAAAGGCAGTAGTCTCCTCTCTTTGACTCATAGTAAAAGCTTGGAGACCCCAAAAACGATTTGGGGTTAAAGGCATTGACACACTATCCAGAGAACTATACAGAAGTCTGAATATGTGTGTGTGAATATATGAATATATTCATACACACATATATGCATGACAAATGTTTTTAGCACAATGGGAGGCGCTTTATTTTTCGAAGACAACCAAAGTAAATTTAAAATCTTGAGCTTGTGACCAATAATGGTACACAGTGCTGGACCTACTTTTCAGAACTCTCTAGATTGATGCTGAAATTTTAAACTATAGCAATTTTAGTGTAGGGAGGAGCAAAGAAATAAAATACTTCCTTAGGCCTTTATAACTAGCACTTATACATTGAAAGCACTTTTTAAGACCCTCGGCAACTTCCTGAAGCTTACACATCCTCAGATCTTTACAACTGGCATTTATACACCTCAGGGAACTTTCTTAGACCTCAGAACTTATGTAAACTTTAAACCCTTTTTGTTTGATAACTGACCATGTGGTAATTGACCAGTGATTGATTCTGAGAGCAGTCCTTGCCAAGCAAGTTTCATTAAGTAAAGGAGCAGTAAAAAGTTATTTCGAAATCTGCTCTGTGAGTTTATCTCTTCCCAGAGCAAAATAAACGGTTTATCTTTGGGTCTAGGGAAGTGAGGCCTGAGGCCTGGGTTTCAAATATGAAGAGAAGTCAGCTGGAGCCTTGGAGGAGGGAGCTCACGTCTTTGTTTCTGTTAAACTGACAGAGCTACAGTTAGTCAATATCATCAGAGATCTTAGCAGGATAAATTATGGCAGCAAGTATAATCCAAATGGTCTCTGTATCAATTAAAATGACAGAAATTTAACCACAGCCTAGACAGTTGCCCTAGCCTCCAGTGGTCTCTGTGGGGCGGTGGTCACAGGTCTTCAGCGGTCGGATAGGACAGTATTTAATTTGCAGCAGAATCTAGAGCAGCAATAATCACAGAGTGACACTGGCCTTCAGCTGCCAGACCCAGGTCTGGGAAATTTTCCTGGGAAGAAATTTGAGAGAACTACCCTTACATTGACCAGGGAGAGTAGGGCAATCAATCCAAAAGGGTCTACTGTTCGGGCAGAGCCCAGGCAGCAGGTGAAGCACGGGGGTAGTTTTGCCCAGAGGTTTGAGTTACCACAATTCAAGTAGAGTCCTTGTACCCCAACTATCTTCTTTGGAAACTTAAGGGTTTCAAATAGAATGTGATATGTCTATTATGGGAAGTTTTTTATTAATCATTTTAAATGCCGTATTCAGTAGATCTCTGAAGAGTTTGAGGACCATCTATCTATTAAGTATACCTGATTTGATTACTTAATTTAGGCTTAACTTTGAAAACACTTTAACTTGCATGTTTTAATTATCTTTTTATTTTGTTTTGTTTTGTGTTTTGTTTTTTGAGACAGGGATTCTCTGTAACTTTGAAGCCTGACCTGGAACTAGCTCTTGTAAACTAGGCTGGCCTCAAACTCACAGAGATCCACCTGCTTCTGCTTCTCAAGTGTTGGGATTAAAGGCCTGCGCCACCACCGCACAGCTATCTTTAGCGGTTTAAGTTGGCAGCTTCCACAAGGCTAGGATTTTACCGCTTTCCCCAGTTCAGTTTGAGCTTTATAAAAGTTGATTTGAATATTTAATTGAAGTTCTTCTAGCATCAAAATAAAACATTAAATTATAAATACAGTAACTTTAGTGCATAAATACAGTTCATCAAAAGACTGGGAACTTTCCTCATCTTTTTTTATGGTCTACATCCACAGAATATCACTTTTCTTATATGACTCAGTTTATCCAAATAACTAAAACTTAAATCAGTTACCATTAACCTGAGAAGACCTTGAGAATTTATCAACCTTATTCATCAAGCATATATTGTTCATTATTCAAATTTTCTAGAAGCCTGGTATTGAACACAATCAGCAAAGACATAAGTAGTTAACTATACAATGCTAAGTTAGCTTTTGTTAATCTGAGTAGATTTTATAATTCTAAATTTTTATCATCATACAAAAATCCATACCAACCTAGAATATTTTGGAGACTTATTGTTGCTTCTTTGTAGTCTAAAAAGAGATACAATAAGAAATTAAGGGCCCAGTAAGACTGAGTAGTTTTATAATTGTGGTTTTATGTCACACCACACCGTCATCTTAAGATGGTGAGGTCACACGGCATGTGCTCTTTAACTTTAGTAAATATGGCTGCCAATCACGTGGAATCAAGACACATGATTTCCATTTATAACATCTATTTTCTCAGCAGATCTATTTTTAAAATGAGAAGTGTATCCAAGTTACACATGTGCGCACATCCTAGATGAGTTAAATCACATACAATATGTTGTAACAAATTAAAATTATCTATGCATAAGTATAAGATTCTTAAGTATAAGCCTTTAGTTATAAGTTTAAGGCCAAATTTTGTTACAGGTTTTATAGAATTTTTTTAACCATACCCAGTGAACTTACAAATATAAAGCTTACAGTGTAGTCTTAAGAGTTTTTTTTTTCTTGAGAGCAGAGCAAAGAGAAATTTTAGAGATAAAAGATTTTTAAGAGTGGGATGTTGAGGAGCTGTAAATCAGAACAAGTTTATATATAAGAGATTTAGAATCAATTGTTTGTGCAGTGCTAGTTGTCACGTTTTGAGAGAATTTGGAAATTGTGGTAGTTTTAATGTAATTGCCCCCCATAATCTCATAGGAGGTATGGCCTTGATTGAGGAAGTGTGTCACTGTGGGGGTGGGCTTTGAGGTTTCCTGTGCTCAGGATACTGCCCAGTGACTCAGTCGACTTCCCGTTACCTGCAAGATGTAGAACTCTCAGCTAGTAATGTAGCACCATCTCTGCCTGCCCACCACCATGCTGCCAGCCATGATGACAATAGACTGAACCTCTGACACTGTCAGGCATCCCAGTTAAATGTTCTCATTTACAAGAGTTGGTATGGTCATGGTGTCTCTTCATATCAATAGAAACCCTGGGACAGAAATCACGTGTACCAATTTTTTGGCAGTTGATCCCTACTGAGGCCAAGCTATCTGTAGTCCAAGGAGGAGAGAGAGGGGTTCAAAAAAATGAAACTCCACTGACTGGTATTTCTATAATTTCTCCATCCAAGAGGAACCCAAAGGCGGAGGGAGACTAGAGATAGCTTGGAGGGACTGAAGTTTCTAGGCGAAGGTAAGAGAAAGCTAGCTGAGCAGAGGAAAAGGAAGACACCAAGTGTCTTTAGTAGAGAGAGCCAGATGGGTGTAGCAAGTCAGAGCCAAGAGATACAAAACGAGTATCCAGGCGGGTAACTTAGGATGGTCTAGAGACACTCATGGACTTTAGGAAAGTTATCTTTTCAGCATCTTGGTTTGAAGTGCTGAGCTCTTTGGGAGGGGAGCTCATTTATGCCACCTCATGGTTTCAGCACAAGATGGATGAAGAAAGAGAATAAAAAAGGAAGGACATGACCACTTGTAGGTATGGTGGAGGAAAAGGTTTATGGCAGATGAGTGTCAGTAAGTGGAGGGGTCAGAGGTTTCCTTAGAGGCATCCCAAGGGGGAGTTAGAAAGTATGGAAGATGCCATTCTTGTGGGTGAGAAGAGATGAAGATCCTAAGCCTGTAGTCCAGGGCATTCTCAGGATTCAGCAAGGACTGAGAGAAGACACAGTCATTCAGAGGGTCATCACCACACTTAACAGGGACTAAACCCAGAGGAGACTTGGAAGCTGGTACCAAGGCTTTCAAGTGAAGACAAAGATGAAAAACCAGGCTCAAGAAAGAGGTCTCACTCAAAAGATTAGAGTGGGTTAAGAGAGTCAGTTGTAGCCTTAAAGACTGTGCCTGGAGGAACCACTGCCTCCAAGAGTACCAGAGGGGTGCTGGTTGCTCAGTGTTTACTTCCTCAGATTCAGGAACTATTTACACCGACCTAGAGGGATCACTTACAAATTTCTGGATTCCCTGTGAGGGATGCAGATTCCAACATTGGTGAGCCAGTGAATATGTTGCAGGTGAGACAGATGGGTAGGATTCCAGTGTGACTCAGACTCCAGGAGGAGCACCAACATTGGAAGGGCCTGTCCGAGTCATTGTTCCATTGAAAGGGTTTTCCAGCAAAAGGGTATCTTCGCAATCAGAGTCAAGAAATGCTGCAAAATCACACAACAGACTTCATGCAAGAAGCTTATTGGTGGTGGGGAGCAAAAGGCTGCCACTGAGCAGGGATGGAAAACAGAAACATACTAGGTCACGATGGTGGGCTTCAAAGAGGGTATGGAGCATGCACATAGAAAGATATTCCCTGTGACAAGGGAAACTCAGGTGTGTTGGCATTCAGTCATGGAAGGCAGGGAGACCCTGGTTCTGAAATGTGGGCAGTTCTTAGCTGACTAACAAATCTGTCTAGCAAATGATGAGGACAGGGGTTTCAAAGAAATGGTTAGGTAGTTTGGATTAAGGGGATCTAAAAATGAAAGTATCCCCCTTGCTGCAGAAGCTCCTTCTGCTCCTTCACACAACAGCCTTAAGATATCAGCCCACTTGGGCATGGTCTCTTTGGTGTGAAAAAAAAGCAGTGGGAGCCTTGTGCTCCCTCTCTTGTTTTGGACTCCACTTCCGACTACCAGACTCTTTTCTTGGTCTTGCAGAGGGCTGTTGTCTAGGACGGTGATCTGTAAGTTTTTCCTTTAAATAAATAACCCTTTTATTAATCATAATTCCAAACTGGTGTGGGATTGTTTTGTGACTTACTCCATTACCCGCCCCCCACTGGATAAAAGCCATAATTGTCCTTAGCCTTATTAGACACTCTGTCTCGTCTACTCTTTCTAAATATACACCCATACTTGGTGGCTGCACACATGACTGAAACCTCAGTTTGAACTCAGTCCCCTCTGGTGAGCAGCTTTGGAATGGGATTCCTAGATTTCATGGTGATGGTGGGTTACATCTAGCCCTCAGTTTCAGCCCATCTCCTAAACTCTTCTAGAAGTCTCAACTCTTCAGGCAGGAAGAACTATTACAATAGCCCTGGAAGTCATTAAGTGTGGATACCAGGACTGTGCGAGGCTTGGAAAGGGAAAACTCTTTTCTCCTGATGAACAGATGGAATCTATTGAGGTCCTGGCTAAGGTGATGGCATTCTGATATCCTTCAAAGATTAAAACACTGCTTACTATTTTCTTCTCTCTTACAAGTTAATTCAGCTGTACATAACATTCATCTCACGAATTCGCCCGTCAGGAATATGATTCACGGAATGCCACACTAAGGAGATGGGGAAATAATTATCTGCTTAATGACAATGTGCTTTTCCTCCTCCAGAAACGCTACCACTGTGCAATTGCTTAGGGAGACACCACCCTGCAGGGCTCCTAAGCCTTAACTTTGCCTTATCTTCTATCTCTGTTCCCATAGTCTGTTCCGTTTGTCCCTGATATTCCCAGCTTCCTCTCTCCTTTGCTTCTACCCTGTGGCTGCTTGTAAACACCCTGCTTTTCCTCCTCTCTTTCTCTCCATCTTCTCCTCTGGATGCTGCCTTCACTGCTGTTTTCCTGTCAAGGAACCATAAAGTTGTCCTTGTGTTTCCCTTCACATCCGTTTTTCAATTATTTTATTTATGAGACTAAGACCCCACAGAAAAAAGTCTGAACCCACCCCATAGTCTCTAACACCCAGTGTGAAGCTCCCCAAAGTTTCTGGTAATATTAAAAAGTTCCAGACTTCCTTCCACCACCCCACAAGCTGAGAATGTCAGCTAATTGTATCTGTAATCTGCCTATGTGGTGTTCCTGCCACTAGACAATGAACGTTATGCAACTGTTTCTGCCTTAGAACACCTTATGTGGGCATCAGAGAGCCAAGTTCTGAGCCACAGTCACTCACAGTTTGCTCAGAATGAATTCCCTCTTATTTTATTTGAAATAAAAGCAATCTTTTTGCCAATACCATATTCTTATGGAATATGAATTCTTATGGAATGTATCTTTCATTCATTTTTCTCATCATTTTGCTGAATACCATAAGCCAGGAAAATGGAGTCATGATGCTTATACTCAGTTCCTTGGGTTCTGATTTGTGTGCAGGGGCCCTGCTTTGTATTTCTGTTTGTTTCTGTTTCTTTGTTTTATTGTGTACATCTAGAAATTCAAGCATACATAAGTGTCAACTCATGTTCAACACTTCCTCTATCTGAAACTCAATCTCCTTTTAGAGATTGAGGGGATTTAGCAGCAAAGAAACATTGTCTCTTCTAAAATGAAGGACTGTGAGCTGAAGTCTCAAGCGGGTTAAATAAAGGCCCGTGAAGCTGCAGTTTACATTGCATAGTTTTACAGGTTTTTGTGGAAATGTGCTTGTTGTTTAGAATTTCATTCTGCTCTCTTGTTCCACAGTGAGAAAAGTCACACTGCAGAACTGAGAAACTTATTAGAAGCCTGCCGTGTTTGTTGCTTCGATTTTCACACAGTGGCTCCAACATGAAATGAAGGAGAGTGCTGCGAAGAGAGATTTGAAACACTTGCAAAAACTCCCAGATGGAAGTGGAACCACCTGAGCCACAAAGAAAAAATGTCAAGGGGGCCCAGCCGGATCTTCCCAGCAAGAGAACTGGAGACCAGAGGGAGCCTGGAGACCATAGGGAGCGTTGCACTGTAGATCAAAGATGCATGATGTCACTGGGAAAACTGCTATAGAAAGTCCATACTTTTACATTTTCTTTATTAATGATTCCACCTCAGTTTTACTCCACTTAACTTTGGAAGGGGCTTTGAATCATCAGAGGGCAATCAGGCTGAAGTAAGGAAGAGCTAAATCAAGTCAATAAATGTATTTGTTATTTTTTGTTTAAATATTTTTATTATTGTATTTATTTTTATCTGTTTTTGTTGTAGATAGATGTATACATGCCACAGAATATGGAGGTGTGGCGACAATTTGTGGGAGCTGAATTTCTCCTTCCGTCATATGGCTCTTAGGAATCAAATTCCGGTCATCAGGCTTGGCAGCAAGTCCCTTTACCCACTAAGTCATCTTGTCAGCCATTAGTCATTTCCCCTTGAGGCACTTTGATCAATATACTGAGAGTCATGCTTGGAAAACATAGTTCAGAAATCATATCAGAACTCAATGAGAGAGGTAAGCTCTGAAAAACATAAAACATAACTGAAGAAACAGTGACATAAAGATTGCCAGTTCTAGAGAGAGGTCTGGATTGAGTTCATAGACAACCAATGAATCAAACAGAAAATTAAAGGAAAAATATCTGTAACATATGTACTTAGTAATAACTGTGTGTGGGGGTCTGCCCAAATGGCTCAAGCCAGGACAGTGGCCAAAGGCAGTGCCGGAGATGGATGCCTTGAAAATTTTAGATGCCTGTCTGTCCACTGGCTTCTAAATCTCCACCTAGGGAGTTCACAAAGAGCCATTCTGTATTTCTGGCAGAGGAAATCTGTCATTTTCCTAATGTGTTGGCTAGTTTTATGTTAACTTCATACAAGCTGAAGTCATCAATTAAGCAAGTGCTTTCATACATGGGGCTGTAAGCAAGCCTATAGCAACTCATCAATCACTAATTCCTAATTAGTAATGGTGGAGGAGAGCCCACCGATTGTGGGTGGGGCCAGCTCTGGTTGCATGGTCCTGGTTCTATAAGAAAGTAGGTTGAGCAAGCCATGGGTAGCGAACCAGTAAGCAGCGCCCCTCCGTGGCCTCTGCATCAGCTCCTGCCTCCAGGTTCCTGTCCTGTTTAAGTGTCTGTCCTGGCTTTCTTTGATGATGAACAATGCTGTGGAAACATTAGCCAAATAAACCCTTTCTTCCCCAAGTTGCTCTGGTCCTGGTAAGTCATCCACAGCAGTAGTGACCCCAAGACACCTAACTTCCTTAAGGGCTATTTCAACCTAAGATACAACAGTGGTATAGCTTTAGAAGAGTTAGTAATTCTTACTAACATACATTATACTATCTCTCCAACTGCTCATGAACACAACTTTGACGAAACTTGTTTGCTCTGCTACATTGTTTTTAGTCTCAGTGACTTACCCAGGCTGCTCTTGACTGCATGATTCTCCTATCACAAGGGTTGAGATTTCAGGCAGATACCACCCCACTCATTTTGCCACATGGTTTGCAATAAATATTAACATGTGAACACATTTTTTCTGATAAAAAGCTAAAATGTCTATAAATGTCTGAGTTTCTCTCTGACCTTTAACATGAGCCTAGTCTTCCTACTTTTGTTCCTGTTCTCTCAACCCATTTTTCAAGAATGCACACATTAGAAACCTGTCTTTGATGGTATGTATTCTTCATAAATGAGGCTAAATTATTCACAGCTTTCTTTAAGGTGAGCTGAAATAGCAAAAATTCAGGAACACCATGAATTTTAACTTTTCACATATGTAGGATTTTTCGTTGTTGTTGCTATTTCTATTTTTGCTAATGAGGCAAGTCCACAGGGGCAAACAGGGAGCAGTATAACTTTGTGCAACTTTCGGCAAATTAATTTAGCTTTACCAAGCCTTGGATTTCACACACAATATAAAACTAATTATAAAGTTTATCTTTAGCATAAAATTGTGACTCAGCATTGATAACAGAGCTAGCATATAGTACTTAGAACAACCTGAATGCAGAACATATGGGGGGGGGGTAAATATTAGTATCTGTTGCCATTCTTGATATGTTCTGGGGTAGACACAGTCTTCAACCACTCGAGGCTATTTGTTTATTTAGCCGTCGTGTGTTGAGCATCTCCTGTGAGCTGGGCAGTATGGTACTAAGTTATGTAAAACTCAGAAGAATAAAACCATGTCTGTCCTCAGGAAGTTGGAAGTATGTCTGGGAATATAAACCATGACTATAAAACCTTCATAAGGAAGGTATGTCATAAAAAAGGCTAGATCTAGGTGAGACCAATGACTGTCTTCCTCCCCCAGTAGCATCCTAACACCTTTCCAGCACTATGAATGCTTGTTAGTAGGGGTGAAGCCTTCTAAGAACCAGATCAGTTTTCCATGTTTGATGATGTAAATATGTGGTGTCTTCAGTAGGATCTTATTGTGAGATTGCAGAGAATAACCAAGAGCATTGGCAATAGCCCATAATGCTTCATGTGTCAATAGAACCCTTTTGGCCAACTCAAAGTATTGGGAGGTTACTTAACATATAATGCCTAGCTGGGGTTTGTCTCCACCTACTATATGGTAATTCCATTTAAACTCATTTCATATATGCATACATTTCAGGAAGCTTCTACAGTAGACTTCCATATGGCTTTTCACAATTCAACATAATAAAGGCAATTTACAGAAAGCCCACATCCAACACTATTCAAAATAAAAAGAAGTTCAAAGCATATCCATTCTAATCAGGAACAAGACAAGGATGTTGACTCTTTCCATGCCTATGCAATATAATGCTTGAAATCTTAGAGCAATAAGATAATTGAGGGTGTTCAAGGGGATATAAATAAGGAAAGAAGAAGTCAAAGTATGCTTATGTGTAGATGATATGATTTCATTTTTTTAAAAAAAAAGGCCCTAAAAACTCTGTCAGGAAGCCTCTATATCTGATAAATACTTTCAGAAAAGTGGCAGATAAAATATTAACACACAAAAATCAGTAGCCTTCCTATATACAAATGACAAACACATTGAGAAAGAAATGAAAATCAAATCAAGCCTTTTCTTGGTAAGATGGAATTCTCCACATCCTGTCTCCAATGGAAAGAGGGAGGCATGAAGGTAGGAAGGAAGAGGTTCAGCATCAGAAAACCTCTGGACCTCTGGAAGTTCTCCTAACACAATAATATCTCGCAGACCAAGTCCTCCTTGAGATCTACGGATCTCATTCATCACAAATCTAGAGACTTAGGGAGCAAATGGATTACAGGGGTCAAATCCAGGTCTGTGTATAGGCTAGGCAAGTTCTCTACAACTGAACTAAGACCCTTGTTCCTTAAAAATTGTTTTGAGTTTTTGTGTTGGGTTTCTACTACTGTGATGAAACACCATTACCAAAATTGATGAGGAAAGGGTTTTTCTGGTGGGTTACAGTCTATTATCAGAGAAACCAAAGCAGAAACTCAATGAAATCTCATTTCTTCCCCTAAAGTGAATGACCTTCCTTTGTTAGTAGATCTCCAAGATGTTAGCAAGGGATAGGTTCTCCTCACCTAAAGGATCCCACTGTAGAGTTTCTGCTACATGTCATGTGACCAACTTCTGTCCTGTAACACCTACCACAGTTGGCCTTAAACATACTCCACTGTAAATTCAGGCAGTCTTGGCCAACACATTCTAGGTGATGCATTAAAGAGGGCTGCCATCCCAGACGGCCTCCCTCTATCCTAATTCAGTGGAGAGAGAAATGGACCTTGATCTTCTTTATTAACAGTAATCTGAAGTTTCCTATTACCATCTAGATCTAATTGTGACTGATACAGACTCTATAGACTAAAGGATAAAATCGGCAGAATTATGTTTTTTTTAGTTTAAAAAACTGCAACAATGTGCAAAATGATACTGGTCTTTAAAACTGGTAGTATATTTATATATGAAAATAAACCAACAATTGACCAAACACGTTATATGCATGTATGAAATTCCCCAACAATAAAAACAGAAACACACACACACACACAAAGAATGCCATCTGGCCAGATATGGTGTCACAGGCATGTAATTCCAGCACTCAGGAGTCTAAGAGAGGAAACTAAAGTGTCTGAGGCCAGCCCGAGCTATCTAACAAGATCCTATCTCAAAAGAACATATAAAAACAACCAAAACAAAACAAGCATAGAGTCAGGTAGAATGTTTGTGCTTTTACTCTCGTAGGAGGAATAAGGAGAGAGGCAGCTAAATAAACAAATCCTGTTAACAGTGTGTGTTAGGGTCAAAGAAACTTGAGTAGCATGACCCTGTAACTGAGGGATGGAGAGAGGCCACTGCTGAGGACATAGAAAGGAGGAGAATCCTCCCATGGGAGGTGTCAGTGGACATGGCGGATAACATATAAGTCATAGACAAACTCCTTTTAAGGTTTCAGGAAGTTTTGTATGCTTTTTGTCAGGTGGGCTTAAATATGTCACAATAAGACATTTCCTTAGTGGACTTTGAATGTATTTCTGCTTTTAAATATACTTCCGCGGCAAAAGTTTAATGCATCAAAAATATAATTTGAAGTTAGTGTACCAAGAAGTTATCTCTTGCCTGGAATCTAGCACTGTCAATCAAGCATATCAAAGTCTCCACTCTCTTGCCTCTCCACCCTGGCTGCAGAAGGCTGCCGTAAAAGACTTTGTCCACCTGGTCACAGGAAGGCCGTCATTCCTGCTGTGCACAGACCTTCCAGTGCCTCTGCTACTGGGTCATTCGTGCTCCTGCTCACCGCCCCAACTAATGAGCTCATTGCTTCCCCAGGTGAACTCTGGTGGCAGTGAACTTTGGTCTGTTGTTGGGACCTTGTGAGGAGGAGAAAGATGTTCTTTATGTCTCTATGAGGAAAGAATAACAGACAATCCTCAAAGCCTTCGGAGGCCTCTCACTGTCTTTCTACCTGTTGTCAGGTTTCCCCTGACCAAAGGCCAGTTCAGGCCCCCGTAACTGCAAAAACACTCAGTTACTTTTCGATTGAGTGAAAGAGAGTTGTGAGTCCCGAAGAGTGATCTGAGGACAGAAATGCTGGCAGCCGTGAGCGGTGTACCCAACAGTCAACAAAAGACTCTACATATGTTCTCACTTAACGCCAAAACAACACTTCAGGGTGTAGGTGTAAGTGCCCCCACTTTAGAAGGAAGGCTCAGAGAGATTGGACAAGGTGCCCAGCCCCACATAGTAAATGTCTCGCAGTCGTATTCAGACCTGGCTGATTCTCTTGGTCCTGCTCTAGGCAGATACTACCAAACTGCAGGTTATACCTGCTTACTAGTTGCTTCTTCATAGCTAGAGAAGAGGATGGAGGTGGAGAAAGAAGGAGGGGGATAGTCTTCCATAGCACAGAAAAACTGCGAGAAACACAAGTGCTCAGAAAGAAAACTATACTGCGGCCTGGCTGCCCTCATTCAATAGGAATAAGCTAAGACTGCCTTCCCTCTGGAGGGTGGAGGTGAGCAGCTAATTACAGCAGAGACAAAATGCCCTACGAAGACTAAAATATTTGCTCTCACCATTGAGGTAAAACAAACTCAAGCCCCCCTGTCGATGGCCAAGCTGAGCATTAGACAACAGGCTGCACCCTCTGCACCCTTCCCTACTTGGTTAGGAAAGCAGGCCTACAGTGCTATGGAGGCATTAGGGAGTGTGGCTCAGGAATTAGGGCTTGCGAGAAGGAAGAAGGAACTGTAAGAGTGGAGATGGAGAGCCTGGAGCCAGGGCGAGTAACAACACCCTCTGTACATTTCAGGTTGAAGCAATTCAGTGGGAAGAAAAGATGAAGATTTTAGGGACCAGTAACTACAGAACAATAAGCACAGCCCCAGAAAACGCACAGGCCCTTTGTGGCAGTCGGGGTCTCCCGGGAACAACGGTTGCTTCTTAACAAATGGGATTCTGGGAAACACAGGCCTGACCTTATGAAAAGTTAGGGACTGTGCAGATGAGACAACATACTTCAGTTCAGAGCCCATTCAGTCTTGTGATAACAGCACGGACAAGCAAGCTGCAGCAGTGAGGGTACCTTAGAGAGTCCTCCATCTCCTGGAGAGATGAGGGCATAGGTTAGGGCCTTAGGGCCCCTCTAGGAGCGAACACATGACTTCCCTAACTTATGTCCCTTGGGGAGGGCAGACTTTTTGCCTAGGTTCCCTTCTCCCTGTCTTACAGAATGGGCTCATCTTGGAATTGGGATCCAGACCTGAATCTGGAAACAGTCTCCTGGGTGTTAGAACATGGGCCTGCTCCCATCATCTGGATCAGGGCATGCCTACCTGATGCTCTGTCTGGGAACCGGAGTTAAGAAACAGTCAATGCTGTCACTCAACGGTGCTCATTTATGATTCCTGGCTTCTCTGTGCTCTTTGTCATCTACGCCATGCTAACTTAAATCATGTGATGTGAGGTTTCCCACCACCCCTGAAGGATTATAAAAAAAATAGATCTCTCTTCATTCTAGAGATCAGTCAAAGACTCTGCAGGGGGATAACTGAAGGATGCTTTCAGAAAACACTCTTGTGGCCTCTCTCTCCCTCCATCCCTCTTATGGTAACATAATGGCATGGTGTCTCTCTCTGTATGTCTCTCTGACTCTCTCCTCTATATCTGCCTGTGGTGTGGTGTGTGTGTGTGTGTGTGTGTGGTATATGTGTGTGTGTTCAGATAAGATCTCACTCTGTAGCCCTGGTTGTCCAGGAACTTGCTATGTGGTCCTCCCTCTGCCTCTGCCTCTGCCTCTGCCTCTGCCTCTGCCTCTGCCTCTGCCTCTGCCTCTGCCTCTGCCCCTGCCCCTGCCTCTGCCTCTGCCTCTGCCTCTGCCTCTGGAATGCTGGAATTAAAGGTGTATGCCCCCATGCCTGCCTTCTATCTCTGTCACTCTCGTTCTTAATGATGCGCCTCATCCTGCTTTAAAGGGAAGTTCCTCCTTCCCTTTAAGACTCCACTGCGTTCAGAGTCTCCATACACTTGTCTTTTCCTATCTAATGCTTCTTTCTACCTTGAGGCCCAATCATGACTTTGGGGCCCCTTCCTTACAGCAAACCTCATTGAGGGGAAATGTATGTCAGTTTTCTTTCCAAACGGCTGCTGCTGCTCATCTTTGTATTTTATCATGGTCACCCTCACTGTCACTAAAAGGCACTTGAACAATGTCACCTTCCTGCTTTGATCTCTTTGGAGTACCTTATAAGCATCCTGTTTTATTCTCCCAGTGATCCTTTCAGGTTCAGACGTCCATCCTCCTCGCTGCCCATCCTCCTTGCATGTGATGACACTAACATTTGAGGAGGTTGGATTTCCTGGATTCCATAGTGTGAGTGGCGCCCTCGAACCCGGAACCTGCTTTGTGTGGTCCCCAATGCTGATGGCACTAAGCCCCTCTGCTGTGACCATAGTCCTGTTCTCCTCAGACCCTGACTCTGAAACCCTTCCTTTCGCTGCCCTCTACAAACTGGAAAAGCTTCATTTTTTGGTCACTTCCAGGTGGCCTTTCTCCCTCTCTCTCATCAGACCCTTGAAAAGTTTAAGAATCCACTAGATTTTAGTAAACCTCTGGAACCCTAGTACTCTCTTCTGGCTTTCTTCTCTCCTGGGGAGCATCAGGCACACTGGTTTCTCTGGTTGCTTTTAGCATCAACCAACATATCTACCATCCCAGGGGCATGCAGACCACTTCTTATAAAGACAAAAACTGCCCTGATACCATGTCCTCCCCACCAGCTCAGGGGAGGGCTGCAGAGCAGCTCCGACAGGTGACTGCCAGCTTTAACCTAATCTGTCAGTCAGCAGATGAGGGTGTCGTTTTCCTGTGTACAAAAGAAGACAGTGTTCAGGCTTTCTTCCCAGATGACTCTGATGGCCACACACTGCACCACAGTGTTCAATACGGGCTGTTCCAAAGCTGAGTGTTATTGTTATATTCATAAAGATATAAAATAGTACTTGCTATTAATCATGGTCAGTACTTACCTTCCTCCGCAACCCAGCCAGTCCGAACAATCGCTTCAATGTGATGAAATGTTTCTTTGGTATAATAGTGAGAAAATACTAACAGTGGTTTAGTCAGTATGGCGCCTTGCGATTCTGAAGCAACTATCTCATTAATCATGACTGCGAACGACCATTTTCGTCCACGGCCTAAATCTCCAGTTAATGGATTCTGAACAGGGTCATGCCACAGCTGCCAGAGGGCATGCGGGTTTGCAGAGAATCAGAGAAGGGCTTGGAAAGCCAGAGCTCAGTTGCTAATGCATGCAAGACCTGTGCAGCTGATCTGCATGCTAATTGCTTCTTCAGAAGCCAGAGTGGGCAGTGGAGAGAAACCTTGCCAGGGACATTCTTTCTCTGCTTCCTCCCCTATTGTCATCCCTCCCCATTACATAAGCTTTTTTTTTTTTTTGTCACTAAAAAAGAGACTCTCTCTTATCCTCAAAAGGAAGCAAGAAGTCTAGAAATGGTTTTCTAGGCTTTCCATAGCTTGGAAGTAAGTCATAATGGCACTCAGAAGCCAGGCACACAAAACAACTGTAAACATGAGGCAAACTCGGTCAGGTCCGTGCTGTCAGAAGATCCAGCTGGAAACAGGGAACTGGAGAGCGATTCAGCTCAAAGCAGGGTGTGTTATCCCTAATCCACAGTGATGTTTTATTGGACTGAACAAGGTATTGCAAAATGGAAAGGAAGAGATTGCTATCTTCAGGGGACATGGAGAAATCCCAACTGGAAACTGAATGAACGTAGGTGGATAAAAGACTATAGAAATCAGTGTCCCCTTCCCCTAAAGTTTCTGCCTCGGGTCCTCTGGACCTGCAGATAACTAGGAATTCAAGTTATCACTTGATTTTTTGACCTTATAAACATATTAACACAGTAGTACATCAATATGTTCCTAGTGATGCTAAGATTGTGTACCCACCAAATGTGACAATATGAGAGTCACCTACTGCCTATGCCCACAGATACACACAGAGACACACACACACAATAAAGACACACAAACACACATCTTCTCTTACTCTGTGTCCAGTGCCAGAGAAGATATGGAAATGAATATAACCCATGACAAAATGTTCCTAAAAGTGTCAAATAGTATAATAATGCCAATATAAGGAAGAGAACATTAATTCTTCATCATTAGTATAAATTGTAGC
Source organism: Chionomys nivalis (assembly GCF_950005125.1). Classification (NCBI taxonomy): domain Eukaryota; kingdom Metazoa; phylum Chordata; class Mammalia; order Rodentia; family Cricetidae; genus Chionomys; species Chionomys nivalis. Next base: position 44,575,716 of record NC_080090.1, on the reverse strand, counting down.
CTCAGGAAGAACCCAGTCCTCAAGAACAGAACAGACTTCAAGTTCCCCCTCTATTTCTTGGCTTTTTAGTATGTGTCCTCACCTCCTGAAAAAGCCTTTTTTTTTTTTTTTTTTTTGAAAAAGCCTTTCTTTACTGGCTGACTTTGTCTGCTCCTGTTCCCTGCATTCAACAATTTCCATGATGCTACCCGTAGAGATGTTTTCTCCCTTTCAATTCTTTACCAGGGGAAGAAAAGAACCCAATCAAGACCCTTACACAAAAGTCCCAGAAATCTTCCCATCTGCCCAGCCCCAGCACTGGGCTGTATTCTACAGGGGTTTCGGAATTTGGGTTCAGATCCTTACGCTTACAGGAAAAAAGTTTTTTACCCAATAAGCCCTTTTACCTGCCCTCCAAAGAGAAATTGTAATCCACTGAAAATACAGCATGAAGTCATTACAACAGGAGACACTTACCATTTTAAAAAATCATTAAATTGATCAAAGGGCTGGTTTTAAGATAATTTGCCACTCCCATGGGGGCAGGCTGTAAGTTAGAGGGCAGTCTAATGGGTTCACGGCCCTAGGTCCTGAGTGAAATTACATACTTTGTGATATGAAGATTTGATGCTAGACTCAATTACAGCTGGACTCCGAGACTCCAGCCAGAACCTGGCATCTTCATACTTGATAGCCTCTCTGGGAGCCTGCTGTTCACTAAAAGGTACCCTGCTGTTGAGAACGCTGAGTTCACAATGACGTCCAAAGACACTGGCTGTTCTTTCAGATCTGAACGTCGGAAACGGAAAACTATGTAGAAGCCCCTTCAGCAAGAGCTCATTTTAAAGAGCCAAGTGTTTCACCTTTCAACTCGCTGATTGGAGAAATACGTGAGACCCATGAAACTACAGAAGTGGGCCAGAAAGACACTGGGGTTAGTCTTGCATGGGGCGGGGGGAAGGGTGGGGCTGAGGAGGTTGTGCCATATTCAGCTTGAGGATGCTCTGTTGAAGAAATAAATTCTTTAGCCTCAGGGACTCATTGGAATTTATTCTAGGTCTTCAATGAAAACAGACCAATTTCAGAAATTGCCTCATGAACAGCTTTTGTGGGTATTAGGGAAAGCACAAAGATTTGTGATTATTTCCATATGGAGGAGAACTGAGCAGCACTGTAGAATTGAGAGTTAGACCCAAACAAGAGCTGGGAACGTCCAAAAGAAGGATTTCCAGGAAACCACAGACACCATGCCCAGCCCCAGTTCTATCCCAACACCCCACCATACTCCACCCCAGAGAAGGAAATCGGAAAGAACCTTGACTGTTACTATGTATCCAATATGGTGTCCCCAGTGACACGTCCGAAAAGACCTACAAAGGCCCCACCCACTGGGATCTGGGGTTATTAAACGTCTAACCTTCCCCTCACCTCTAGCCCACTTCCTTCTTTTGGAGTTCTCTCTACACATCTGTCTCTGGCCCAATACCATTTTAAGACACAAGAACCCATAAATCGTAGCAGAGGCCCACCAGACTCCAATGTCTGCTTGTAACAGCTCTCAGTCCAGGAAGTGAGATTATGTATCTGAGGAGTTATTGACACAGAAACACACTCCTCAACTCAAAGGAAATAAATAGTTCACTCTGGAGCCAGAAGACCAGCGACCACGGCGTGGGAGATCATAGATTTTGGTTACCCCTGCTGGTGTTAGGCTGCAGCCGTAGCCGTGAGAAATGAACCACAGAGCTCCACACACCCACACAACGCATGATGTAGCCACGCAATGCATGACGTAGTGGCATCCGCAAGGCTCTTGGGCTGGCTAGGTGTTTGCCCAGCAGCCCGGTTGTTTCCCCAGAGATAATGGAACTGTCAGTCTGATGAGACCAGCAGTGAATAATCCCTATAGCCTTGGGGAGATGGGAGATTTAGCATGGCCATAATTTGACCTGAGTTAGTTATGGATCCTCCTTTTGTTCTAAGTAGCCCGTGCTCTTTCCAGATAGCAGTGTGGGATGGGAGGATATGAACAGCGTATTTGAGGTCTGTGTAAACATTTAGGGATTGTCTGTCCCTATACCAATTGGAAGGCACGGGTAAGAGCTGTTAATTTAGCCTGTTGGTTAGTAGAATGAATGAGTAGTGCCTATACCTCAAGCACCCCAGTCTCTGACACTGTGGCATAGCCTTCTCTTCTGGTCCCCCCATGTGAAAAGGAGCTGCCATCTGTGTACCAGGTAGAGGTGGCCTGAGGCAATGTGTCCTCCTGTATGTCTGAAGAAAGATGGGGCAGTAGTTCCTCTAGGGGTCAATGAAAGAATGAGATAGGGAATAGTCAGCGTTGGGTTGAGGAAGGAGATTTGAGATGTTGAGGGGTGGGCAGGATTGGAAAGTAAGTGTGGCATCTTCTAATAGCGCCCCTTGGAGAGAAAGGGCTCGGGAAGAAGGTGAATTTCGTAAGTCTTTGATAGTTAAGAGACAGGGCAGACTGTGGTGGAAAAAGGCAGTGGTGGGTGACCCAAAGGCTAGTTTCTTCTATTCACTAATAAGGAGCTCAGCAGCTATTAAAGCTCCCTGGGTGGTAAGGTCTAGGTGGTTTGTTTTTTTTTTTGGACAGGTCTGCTAAAAGTGCAGAGGAAGGTCCCAACTGGTGACCTATGACCCCAAGGGCGTATCCCTCCTTTTCTTTACTAGAGGGAGAAAGGAAGAGTTAGGTTTGGGAGATGAAAGGCTGGAGCTTGGAGGCGCGCTTGTTGGAGCTTTGGAAAGGGCTTAGTAACAGGATTAAAGAGAGGTTCATGGAGGGGATGGTTAAAACTTTATAAAAAAATCTTTGAAAAAAGTTAAAACGAGTAACACTGGGAACTGATAGTTTAAAATCTGTGCATAGGCAATTTTAAAGGCATCATTTGGGAATATAAGCAACATGTCAATTGACACCATCTTTAGGCAGACATCTGTCTGACAACCATCTTTGCAAGGGTTGGAGAAGAGAGATGTCATGTGACTTCACCACCATCTTGATTTAAGGCTACCTCATGGAGTGGGCCTACCAAAGAGGCATCAACTGGTCTCCATGTTTAAACAATACTTACAGACACGCTAGAAAACACAGATAGGAAAAAAAAACTTTCCAACAAAACAGGCAGACACAACTTTCAAGAGAGATAAATAGACAAACCTTTCCAATGAGACAGACCTTTCTGCAGGAAACAACAAGAACTTTCCTAGTAGAACCAGAATCAGGTGGGCTGGTGATGTCTCACTATATGCCTGGGATGGGAGAATGTTGGGGTCCCATCGAAACCTCTCTATGACCTACATAGGGATCCCACAAAATAGAACCAAACTATGACTCACCAGGAGGCCTCTGTAGATGCTTGCTGTATTTCTCAGAATGAAGTTAACTCCAATAGTCTGTGAACTAAAGGCAGCCTCAGAGCCTTGGGACATCCCAAGGCACATTCACATTCCTCCTGAAATGGCTCCTTAGTCCTGGAGCTCTGGAGTGGAGGTCTAGCTTCAGAATTTGAATGGGTTTTCTGAATCTTGCTGGGGCCTCCAGAAAATATCAATCCATTGGCCAAAAATGAGACCACTATTGCAGTTTAAAGTCAAATTTGAAGCAAACTTTAATTAAATACTGGTCTGGTGAATGGGCTATGGTGAGGTCCATACCCAGCTTTACAGAAAATGGCTCTTAGTCATGGCTTGCAGGGATTTAAAATATTTCTGTTGAGGGTCAACAGAGGCGAGCATACAACCTGACATATTTCTTGCCTACACCCAATCAGAAGGGCACAGCCTGACATAGTTCCTGCCCGTGAACCTCCTGCCCACGTGTGATCAATCACATCCAGGATAGTTAGCTCAAACAACATTGTTTAGGGCACTGAAAACATCTGACCTGTCATCTCCCATAAACAATAACCTTCAGCATTTCAGGAACTATCTGTCCTAGGGCAAGGGACTTGCAGATCAGAAGCCTTTGTTTCATGGATCTCTTAGACATAGTAATTAATGATGGGTGTTTATGTGTCTAGGATCTTTGTGTTAAATTCCTTTTCATAATGGAAATCACAGGAGCCACTGCCCAACACAGCAACATTCGGAGTCTAGAAAGCTAACTCTACAAAGAGGAAGGACTGCCATAGCAAGACTTTCTAAAAGAGAACTAACGCTTGACAACTTCAGGATAATTTTTAATTTATAATTGTGCCTTTAAAATATGAAGATTGTTGTCTAGCTGCCTGTTCATCCCCCCTAAAAATGATTAAAAGTACTAAGATTCTTATTTTATCCAACTAAAAAGGAGAGGGTGGGGAGACCTTAAAATAAAGCTGTTGGCACCTCTTCAGGTTCTTAGAGACTCATCAATGATCAGATGTGGCTCCCTGTCTTTGAAACCTAATTCTTCTACTTTGTTTACCAAGTGTCATGTCTTTGGAAGTAACAGGTTCTAAAGAGATCTTAGTGCTATGGAGAAAATAACTAGATCAACTGTCTAACTTAAAAATTCATTTAAGGCAGAAGAAATGAAAACTCCAAAATCTTTGACTTTTAAATCTATTGCTGCATACAACTGTACCACCTGGCTTATATATGAGCAGTAACTAAGCTAAGCTGTAACTGAAATTTAAAGGAAAGGTAGAGGCACTGGCAGCCCCACAGGTCAGGCTCAGACACCAGTCCTAGCACGTCAATAATACTGAGGAACTGAGAAAAAAAATGTAATGTGGCCATGTTAGGAGAAAAGAAGACCGTGAAGGTTCCTCCCTGTCTTTGAGGTACTGACATGGAGGAGCTGCCTGCCTCCCTCTCAAAGTCAGGAGTCATGTTGTTGTATTGTTAAAAATAAGTTTTCATTTATTGTAAGAACTGAGTTCCTGCTTCTTAGACTGTGACCTGTCCCAACCCATGACCTTGACTTGTTTTTGAGAATGCCCCACCCTCCCTAGTCTATTTCACAGTTCAGCTAAGCTGGCCTCTGGCAGGGCTACCAAGATTTGAAGAAGCCTCTCTCATTCTAGGCCCACTTTCTGGGCAGTCAAGTCAGCTGCTCTGTTGCCTCTGGCTTCAAAGGAATCCCCATTTGGTGCCCTTTGCAATAGACAATGCCCACACTCTTCATTTAGCAGATAGCTTCCAATAAAACTAAGATGTCTTATCTCTTTTCCTGGTGATCTTAGCAATCCTCTCTCCTTGTAGATAGCCCATGGATATAGACTATGGCAAAAACAGATTAGCTATCAGTGTTCTGGTGATCACCTTGCCTTTCTCACAAAAAAGGGGGGCTTGAGTCAAAAATAAAAGCTCTACTCATTGAGCTGAAGTACTGCTGCTTAAAGGTGCCCAGATAGTCCTGTCTTAGATCACAGCTAATGTTACTGCATATCTGAAACTGTCTTAGATGTGATTGTGCCTGTCTATGAATAATATCTCTACTTCATCTGGTGTTGCCAGCAGGAAGCCAGTCAGACTTGATGGACTGGATCAGGTCAGTCACCTTCAGAGGGTCTTGCAGGGATGTCATAGGATCACCATCTGGCAGGAGACTGGCAGGATTCAGGGCTGATGGATTGTTGAACCAAATACAGGGACCACTTCTTTCAGCAGCAGAGCAGTGGCAGCTATGGCCCTTTTACATGACGGTCATCCAACGGAGACTAGGTCAAGTCTCTTGGGCAGCTATACCACTGGTTGTAGTTGGTTGTTTTCTTTTATACTCTTTTGGTCTTTGGGGGCCTGTCACTCAGCTCCCAAATAAATCACAGGGAGATTTGTCCTTTCTTATGAATGCACAGCCTTAGCTTGGTTTATTTCTAGCCAGCTTTCCTTAACTCAGATTAGCCTATCTATCTTTTCTTTCTGGGCTGTTATCTTTCTCTATTTCTGTGTACCTTTTTTTCTTACTCCATTGATGGTTGTGTAGCTGAATAGCTGGTCCCAGATGTCCTCCTTTCCTTCTCCTTTTCTTGCTGCTTGATCCTCTTTTACTTTTTCTATTTATTCTATCTGCCTTCCAGCCCCACCCATCCTTTCTCCTGCCTTGATATTAATGATTGAGCTCTTTATTAGATCAATCAGGTGCTTTAGGCAGGCAAAGTAAAACAGCTCCACAGAGTTAAACAAATGCAACATAAAAGAGTGCAACACATCCTTGCATCGTTAAACAAATGTTTCACAGCATAAACAAATGTTAACACATCTTAAAACAATATTCTACAACAACCGGTCTTTTCCAAAGTCCCAGGATTTGCATGAAGACTCCCTTGGCAATGTCTCTGGCCTCATCCAAATACAAGTAGAATGGCTTAGTAATGTCTGACATGTTGGGGCAGACACTCGGGCCTTCTTCTAGGATTTGAAGACCTTCTGCTCACTCAGTCTCAGTCCACTCCAAAACCTGCATACCACAGGCGCCTCCATAAAGAGGTTTGGCTCTCTCAGCAAATTCCATTATCAAAAGCCAACAATATCCACCGATGCCCATGAATTTTCACCTGTCTTTTCAACATGGGAGCAGGGATTCACAAGGTGGCTGAAACACAGTCATGGTAAAGCATCAGCTTTCCTTCCTCTAGGTTGTACCCTAGGTTTGGCTGAGACTCTGTACCTTAGGGCTTGGAGAGTTTCCAAAAGGCCTTCTGTATTCCCGCTTCTACAAAGAGGGAAACCATGTCAAGAGATGTTCAATCGCTCTCTGAATCAATGAGCCTTAAGTTTCACTGATGACTGCTGTTCAGTTCAAGTAATTACTGGTTTCCATCTTGGGCATCACTTTTTGTGATGTGCAGCAGTCTTAATTTTCTTTCTAATAACAAATCTTCATTATTTGCTTTCATCAGTAACACAGGACCCCTTGTTAAATGAGCTTGTGCAGCAATGCTCAAACCCTGAGGAGTTACTCTTGTCAACCTTCCCTTGGGGTCACCCTACATATACTAATAGCAAGGCATGACATTGGGAGTCCTCACCTAAAAGTTAAGGGACATTCCTAGATCTGTAGCTTACTTATCCAGCTAGACCCTACCAGAAATACTGGTAGATAAAGCTAAAAGACAAGCCTTTTTAAACTTGGTAAAAAGGCCAGGAACATTCTAAAAAGAGATGGATGACTAAATGTTACTCATACTGCTTTGTATTCTGAGGTTCACTGACACCATCTCAGAAGGACCTGCTCCATCTACACACACACACACACATACACACACACACACAAACCCTCAATAGTTTATCCCATAGAATACTTTATGAATCTCCACAGCCTCACGAGCATCTTAATAGCATACCTACTATGCTGAAAGACTTGAAAATTCTCCCCAAACAAGAAGAAAAATGACTTAATTTCCTAAATACAAATATGAGTCCTATTTATAAATCTATGAATAGCTAACCCCTTAGTTTATGTTCTGGCTCTTTCATTATTTTTCTTCTGGCCATGTTGGTGTCAATGATTATGAACCCACACTATCTCCATCTTAATGTGTTGTACCATTGAATTTTCTCTTTACATTGTTCTTTTGTATTTGCTACATTCTCACAATATAACCATCCATAAGGCTTGGGCTGATTTTTGTTTGTTTATAGTCTAAGGTGTCTCATCCTGGAGAACAAGCTGTACAAGGAGAGTCTCTCAAGGTCATGACTTGCCTTGCTCTTTTGCTTTCTGAGGCTACTGGTTGACATGGGATGCTCTTTTGAATGCTGTGAATATATTTTATTACCATTGGCTAACAAAGATGCTGCTTTGGTCTATGGCAGGGAAGAATATGGCTAGGCAGGAAAACTAAACTGAAAGTAGGGAGAAAGAAGGAAGAGGCAGGCAGATGCCATGTAACCACCCAAGAAGCAAGAGGTAACAAATCATGAGCCTCATGGTAAAATATAAACTAATAGAAATGGGTTAATTTAAGATATAAGAGCTAACTAGAGAAACAACTGAGCTTTTGGTCAAAGAGTTTTGTAATTAATATAGTTTCTGTGTGATTATTCGGGTCTGGGTGGCCAGAATGAAAGTGCAATCTCCATTTACAACTGGTTGATATTCCACTACTCTTGCTCAGACTTTGTATTCTTGTAGATTTTGTCTTCTAGGATATGAATGCTTCAAACTAAACCCCTCCTTGTGGTAGACAGGGGATCCAGAGCCTCATTTCCAACCAACAGGAGAACAAGAAGAGAGTTTCTTCTTTTAGATTGAACTATGCCCTTCATCACCATGGTTGAAGTTTTAGCAGATGGGTCCTTATCCTTTACCCCACCAAAAGAAACCAAACCAAACAAACAAAAAACAAAGTTGGGAGTACAACTCTTTGTTGGTAAGAAATTATAGATGAAGAATAAGGTGAAAGTTAACTAAAAAATAAAGAATATAAAAGAAAGCAAGCAGGAGTGGGGAGAGAGAGAGGGAGAGAGAGAAAGAGAGAGAGAGAGAGAGAGAGAGAGAGAGAGAGAGAGAGAGAGAGAGAGAAACCCACCAATCAAGGTTCCTGTGTAACAGCATATGTTAAAGGAAGTTCTCCATGAAGGTCCCAGTCTTCTAGGACTGGCTCTGCCTTAACTTGGAAAGGCTCCTTTTCTTAGTAAATCCTCTCTGCTTTGACGGGTCTGTGTATCCTTGGTCTGGGTCTTTCTACTGGGACAAAAGAACCTGGAAATCCCTGTTGCTGACACTGGACCCAAACATCTGCTTGTAGTGCGACCCCAGGGAAAGAAGCTCCGGGTCTGAAAGAACCCCTTCCTTCTCTAAAGGAGGAAGGCTGCCGTTGGCACCTGACAGCTATGAGGATACACACCCGCAGCAGCAGATGCTAAGAGACCTGTTGACATCTTGCCTCCAGACAGATGCTTAGAGCCTGGATTTTGCTGGTATGAAGGATTGATTTTGGGGTCATGTGTAGCACAAAGCACAAAAGTATCTACAGTAAACATGCTGGCTACTGGCAGGCGCAAAAACCCACAGCTTCTCTTTTGAACAGAAGACGTGAAGAGGGCTGAGAGCAGCAGAGAGGCATCAATTTACAGGATCAGACTCTAAAAATAATTCAGTTGTGAAGGCTGATGGAATAACAAAGGGAAGGTGGGAGGCAGCCATCCTAGGCAAGCCTCTGCTCGGAGCCCTTCCTTTCCCCGGGGTGTTTGACTGTTTTTTCTCCTTTACATATGTCATTTGGACAGCCCTCTGGTAGAGCTATTTTTATGTGACATATTTTATGAGAGGCTGAGAACACCCCACCTAATACAGAGTGAGTCCCTAGTGGAGCTCCCTGCAGAGGCTGTGTGACCTCAAAGAATTTTAATATTGCTCCTTTTAGTAATGGAAAACACACAGCGCAGTGTTTTTATAAAGGTTAAAGATATTAAGCTCAGTTAAATAATGGTTAGGAAGTCAAGCACATGAATCAATTCCCATTAATCAATCAGTTTCAAGTTTCCTCGTTGTTTAATTGGGTGAAAACTTTCCCACAGATCCACATTTCTTTAGGTAGGGTTTTAGAGTTGGAAAAGAGCCAGGATGCATCAGTATCAAAAATGGCAGGAAAAATCTGGCAAAGACTCCAGCATAGACTTCGCCACTCACAGTATAGGCTTGTGTGACATCACTGTGTTCTTAAGACATCCTCTGATGGCAAGGCAGTATGCAGTCAAACATGTTGCTGGAGAGGTAGCTGAGAGTTATACATTTGCATCGGCAGGCAGCAGAAAGAGAGAGAGTGACACTGTGCCTGGCTTGAGCATCTGAAACCTCAAAACCCGTCCTAGTGACATACTAGTGACACACTTCCTCCAACAAGACCATACCTCCTAATAATGCCACCCCCATGGGACTGTCAAGACCATTTTCATTCAAACCATTACAATGCTCCTCTAAGGGAAAAAAAAGCAAGCAAACAAACAAAATCCTCAAGAAATAAGGACAAAACAAAAACCTTCTAGGGCCTTCAGAATTGAGAGCAAAGACCACACAATCAGAGATCTCTGCTCAGTATTGGTACCTCCTTCTGTCCTTCCAGGAATTACTGTCACTGCAGTGGGGACTGCAGAATTCCAATGTCATTCAATCAGGGGACAACTTCATTGTGTGACAGCACTCTGATTTTAAAAGGTCTCAAGTTCCTCAAGAGTTAAATACATTAAGCCATGTGGTGGTGGCGCACGCCCTTAATCCCAGCACTCAGGAGGCAGAGGCAGGTGGATCTCTGTGAGTTTGAGGCCAGCCTGGTCTACAAGAACTAGTTCCAGGACAGGATCCAGAGCTACAGAGAAACCCTGTCAGTAATTTACATGCATGCTGCACTTGAATTCAAATGGTTATCTGGCTCTCTGACGGAATGAGAAAGATTGAGGATAAATCTAGATCTGGAAACAATGACAACAGGACACATGAGAGTCTGGCCAGAAGTGACGGTCCCACCAGACCGCACACTGACGGTCTCCTTACCAGATCTGAATAACTCATCACAAGCTGCCTGAGTTGCATGAAAATCACATTATTATGTCATTGATTACAAGGCCCTGTGCTGGTAAGCTGGCGTTTGTGGGGGCAGAGGATTGGCTACTGTTCAGCCATCTCTATATCTTCAGCTCTGTTCTGCATCCTGGTGTCACATCTGCCAGCTTAGAGCACAAGTGAGACCACAACTTCTGATCGCTCCAGGGACCACTCAGGCTCACACCTGCCTCATCAGAAGATCGGAGTCTTCCCTGTGGGGCTGGGATGTCAAATGGCGACCACGGGCTTGTGCGTTTCTAAACGTGGCCTCAAGCTGGAGATGCTGTCGGAGAAGGTTGTGAGTCACTAGAAGCAAGCCTTGAGGGTTCAGAGCTCAGTTGACTTTTGGCCTGTGCTTTCTGCTCCCTCGATGTAGACACAATATGGCCAGGGCTGTGCATTCCTGTCTTCCTCATCATGACAGACTTTAGCCCCTTGAACTGGAAACCCAAATCAACCCTTCCTTCCTCTCTTAAGTTGTTTCTTGTCCGGTGATCACCGTGAAAATAATACAGTGTGTGTGTGTGTGTTTATGTATATGTATGTGTCTGTGTGTCTGTGTGTGTATGTGTCTGTGTGTATGTGTGTCTGTCTGTGTATATGTGCATATCTGTATGTGTCTGTATGTATGTATGTATCTGTGTGTGTCTGTGTGTATGTGTGTCTGTCTGTGTATATGTGTATGTCTGTGTGTCTCTATGTGTGTATGTGTGTGTCTATCTGTGTGTAGCTATGTGTGTATGAATGTCTGTCTGTCTGTGTGTGTCTGTCTGTCTGTGTGTATGTGTCTGTGTTTGTGTCTATGTGTGTCTGTGTATACGTATGTGTGTATGAGTGTCTGTCTGTGTGTATATGTGTGTGTATGTGTGTATGATGTGTGTGTGTGTGTGTGTGTGTGTGTAGCTGAATGTACTCCTCCATTTGTATTACAAAATCCTCCCCTCCCATGTGACTGTATCATAGAGCTCTGTGCCATGATTTGGTCATCAGAGAATTGCCTTTACCCATAGGATCACTGACCTCCTATAAGAACCCTCCAAGAGCACCCGGTTCCTAACATTTTGAGGATAGTTGTCTGTGAACAGGAAGCAGCTCCCCAAAGGATGAGTCTGCTGGGTCTCAATCTTAGACTTTCAGCATGCAGACCTGTAAGGAATAAATCCAGCAATTCTGTGGTGATCTGTGATGCAGCCCAGACAGGCCAGACTGGTTCTGCTGGGGTTATAGCTAGGAGTTTTAGTTTGCTTTTGATAACAGATCTAAGAACCATTACCTAACCTAAAATAGAAGTTTTTGTGCCCATGTTTCTTATTGATTTCATAGTTCATCCTTTTCCACTCTAGGCCACCGCTGGCTTCCAGTTATTTTTTGCATGTGAGGAAGGTGAGTGTCCCGAGTCTCCTTTCATTTAGACAAGGAGTCATCACAGCCCCACTCATTGCAAAGACTGCTACAGCCGGAAAGCTAATGCCAGTGCTCAGGGTGATGCAGAGGATCACAGGGAAGGTCAGTCTGGAACACCGTAGGCCACGTATCAAGACTCTGTCAAAAAGAAAAAGAAAAAACAAAGAAAAGAAGAAAGGCTGTTCCTTGCCTCCAGAATTATTTTGACTCATTGTCAAAATCAATTGACCAGGAATATAAGGATTTACAAAGAGACTCAGTTCTGTTCTAATAAGTTTTATACAATCTAGACATCTTTTATTTGCTTATCATCATGATATACACGGTTGTTTATTGTTTCACCTCAATTCTCTAAAATGATATATATGTCAATTTCGGCTTTTCTATTGGTTACCTTTGTCAGGTTTTAGATCATGAATACAGCTTGTCCTTTTCCCCCTAACTAGAGATGAAAACATACTACTCCCCACAATTATGAGGAGAAGTCTCAGTCATTCTACACCCTGCCTTCCTCATTTCCTATTCCAGTTAGGAATGCGTTTGCCTTTCCATCGCCACAGTCCGTAATTTCTACACTGTGTCCACATTTCTATGTTTGGCAGTCTAGGTTATAGGATAAGTCGACTCTAAATGCTAAAAATCAGCATATATTTCCATCGTAATTACTCTATTGTTCAGAGCACAGCTAAGTGGTAAATTACCGTAGAAATTTCCTTCTGAGAGATGCACCATAGCCATCTCTGTGATATTCTCCAAGCTGCTTTCCTAGTAGCGAGAACAGATGGACTTTCCAGTCCCATTCCACCTTCCTCCACCCCTACTAACTGCTCAAACCCTGACATGACTCAGTTTACTACTTATGTGACCATACTTTTTTATTTTTTTAAAAAACTCAATTTCGCCTTTTCCTAGATTATTAAAGCACAAGCCTCACAGTAAGATCTTAATAAATATTTATTAAAATTGAATTACCTTAAATTTTCAACTACCCAACTAATAAATGAAATATGGGCTTTAGTCATTTCCCAAGGATTTCATAAATGATCACTTTCCACAAAAGAATACATATTATATAACTTTAGGATAATACATAACTTTAGGATAAATTTCCCGTGATTTAAAGTACTAAATTTGTTCAATGTGTTTATAATGCTATTCCATGAAGAGGAGCTTCCAGAAACTTTCATGCCTTTGCTGTACTTAATATTACTCCTCCAGATAGGAAATAAATATTTTATTTTTTCTGTGACTGTTATTTTTGTCTGTTGGGTTCTAAGTGGAAAGCTTGTGGCTCCCATTAGAGTTACCCTCCAGGATGTGTCCAAAGTCTGCCCATAAAGAAGAGTCAGAATAAAAGGCCCAAAGAAGGGCTTATGGGCAAAATGCTAACAGTAATAAGACAAGATGCCACTGAGGAACTGGAGAGATGGCTCAGTAATTGAGAGCATTTGTTGCTTTTGCAGAGGACCCTGGCTCTGTTCCCAACAGCCACATAAGACAGCTCACAGCCACCTCTAACTACAGCTCCAGAGGACCCAGGGTTTTCTTCTGGCCTCCACAGACATGGCATGCACATGCACAAACAGAAAAACATAATTTAAAATTAAGAAAAATCTTTAAGAAATGCTGTTGAGAGAGCTATCTATCACAACCAAGAATGGTTTTCATCTTCCTAGGGATGCTTCAAAAGCTACCCTGGGTCCTGATTCAGATGCATCCCTGTTGGGGTGAGAATTGGCAGCTTGGGTTACCTGCTTCTCTATCCTTAGGGTGTCTCTGGACAGAGGCTTTATAAAGACAGTTGGGTTTGTCAAGGTTTCGAAGACCTGAAGCTGAGATCATTATCACAGACAAAAGAGGCTATTTGTGCACTGTGCCCCCAAGAGATCGATAGCAACCTTAGACTCCAGAAACTGATATGCATCCTTCAAGCCATCATTCTTTAGATTGCCCTATACTCATCGGTCTTCTGATTATTTACTACCTCTCAGCTTCAACAAAAATGAATTCAGAGAACTCAAAACACCCTCCTGGGTCCTGTCTAGATCTTCTATGCTATCATTTTCAACATCGCAGCCTGAGTCAAATTCCACTAGCTTTGATGTGATAGCTTCCTTAAGACAGACTAAACTCTGTTGCTATAACAACCAGCCCATTCATGAACCAGTTCACTAGCGCTTCTCATGGGATTTGATGTAGGACAGTTCTTCTTCAGTCAGAGTGGTGCAGGATGCTCCTGTCTGTAGTTTCACAATCTCAATATGTGACCTCCAGAAGTCATTGGCTTCGATGAGTCTCCCATACTGATTCCAACTGTTACAGGGGTCTTGAAATGGAAGGAGAGTACAGACTGCCTCTGCTAAAATAGAGAAAGCGCCATCAGCATTTGTTCTATATTTAGAAAGTATTATCTTCTTGAATAGCCAGCGTGCTTCTGATATTCTGTGTCCTGGGACTAAGGTGGAGAACAAAACATGGTCATTTTGTCCAGAGGTTACGATTCAGAGACCTGGAGAGGAGACAAGGAAATCAAACACCCAGGCAGTAATAACAGCAGAGGTTCCCATGGAAGAGAAGGGGAAGGCATGCCTTGAACTAAGTTTTTAAACACCCGATTCTGAGTAGCCAAATGCCAGAAAATACCAGAACGTGCTAGGCGCTGAGATCAGATGGTAGTTGGAAGTCAGTAACTGCCTGGAGGTTTCAGGAACCAGCTGGAGCAGAGGCCAGAAGGAACAGAAGGTGAGCTGTGAACAGGCTTGTCCAGAGGCCATTCCTCAGGATGCAGAACCACTCCAAAAGTCCCACAACAAAAAGACTCGGCAGCTCAAAGTGTAATGTATGCAGGAAACGCTGCAGTCTAGATTCACCTCCGGGCAATCTGAAGGTTCTTCAGAGTCCCGTGAAATCTAAGCCAGCTTAGATTAAACTAGGCTTTGCCAAACTCAGTATAAAATCCAACAATGACTCATGGAGCTGCAATTCTGAGGATGGGGAAAGTCAAGGACTCACCATGTGGGTACTGAACTTAAGGAGCCTAATTTAAAGATCTGAGTCCTTATTCTGGCTGTTCTAGATATAGATAATAGATATAGAGAATGCTGAAGGATCATAATGGTCACTAAGAAACTCTACATGTAAATTATGATTCAAAGGGGAAAGAATACAACTACATTTTCAGGTAATATCAAGCAGCTTAACAATTTTCTAAATTCTGAATTTTCAATACTCTCATTTATAGCTAAAACACTTATCGGGTGTGGTAGGCTCATAGGGAGTGGCACTATTAAAAGGTGTGGCTTTGTAGTAGGGAGTATGGCCTTACTGGAGGAAGTGTGCCACTGTGGGGGTGGGTTTTGAGGTTTCGTGTACCACCCAGTGTCTCAGTTGATGTCCTATTGCCTGCAAGGTGTAGTACCCTCGGCTACCTCTCCAGCACATCTGCCTGGGTGCGGCCATGCTCCCCACTGAGACAATAATAGATTGAACCTCTGAAATAGTAGGCGAGCTGTCGGCGTCCACTGCTAAATGATTTCTCTTGACAAGACCCCAACATAAACTATCTCTCTGGATTGGCATGGAGGCGTGGGAATAAAGACACAACTCACATGACTTTATAGGGAGGGAGATTCTCAGTCGTCCCTCATGAAGTCCTGAGTTCACATCCTGAAGAACTCCTCTCATTTGTTCTCCAAACAGTCTTTATACCAAAACTTAACTGAAGGGGAAATACATTAGCATTCTGTCTCCTAGGTAACCAGGTGAATGGCTTTTAGTCACGTCCACATCTACCTGTATGCTCTGTATGCTAGCTAGCAAGTAGGCTTGAATCAGCTTCTCTATCAGGCATCCTCCAAATTACAAAGAAAGGAGCAAAACAACAACCTGACCCTTTGTTGGGGCAGTGACAGCCTGTCTGGAAGGCTACCTGACCATCCTCAGAGCCTGGCTGCCATACCAAATAGAAATATAGGCCTACAGTGAGCCACCCAATCAAATGTTTTCTTTATAAGTGTTGCTATGGTCATGGTGTCTCCTTACAGCAATACAAACCCTGACTAAAACTTGAGCTCAAGTCCAAATGAATTAAAGACCTCAATATCAGTCCGAACACACTGAACCTGATAGAAGAGAAAGTGGGAAGTACTCTACAACACATGGGCACAGGAGACCACTTCCTACGTATAACCCCAGCAGCACAGACATTAAGGGAAACATTGAATAAATGGGACCTCCTGAGACTGAGAAGCTTCTGTAAAGCAAAGGACACTGTCACTAAGACAGAAAGGCAACCCACTGACTGGGAGAAGATCTTCTCCAACCCCGCAACTGACAAAGGTCTGATCTCCAAAGTATATAAAGAACTCAAGAAACTAGACCGTAAAAGGCTAATCAACCCAATTATAAAATGGGGCACTGAGCTGAACAGAGAATTCTCAACAGAAGAAGTTCAAATGGCCAAAAGACACTTAAGGTCATGCTCAACTTCCTTAGCGATCAGGGAAATGCAAATCAAGACAACTTTAAGATGCCATCTTACACCTGTCAGAATGGCTAAAATAAAAAACACCAATGATAGCCTTTGCTGGAGAGGATGTGGAGAAAGGGGTACACTCATCCATTGCTGGTGGGAATGCAAACTTGTGCAACCACTTTGGAAAGCAGTGTGGCGGTTTCTCGGGAAATTCGGGATCAACCTACCCCTGGACCCAACAATACCACTATTGGGAATATACCCAAGAGATGCCCTATCATACAACAAAATATATGCTCAACTATGTTCATAGCAGCATTGTTTGTAATAGCCAGAACCTGGAAACAACCTAGATGCCCTTCAATGGAAGAATGGTTGAAGAAAGTATGGAATATATACATATTAGAGTATTACTCAGCAGTAAAAACAATGACTTCTTGGATATTCCATGCAAATAGACAGAAATAGAAAACACTATCCTGAGTAAGGTAAGCCAGACCCAAAAAGAGGAACATGGGATGTACTCACTCATATTTGGTTTCTAGCCATAAATAAAGGACATTGAGCCTATAATTCGTGATCCTAGAGAAGCTAAATAAGAAAGCGAACCCAATGAAAAACATATAGACATCCTCCTGGATATTAACCTTCATCAGACGATGAAAGGAGACAGAAACAGAGACCCACATTGGAGCACCAGACTACAACCCCAAGGTCCAAACCAGGAGCAGAAGGAGAGAGAGCACAAGCAAGGAACTCAGGACCGCGAGGGGTGCACCCACACACTGAGACAATGGGGATGTTCTTTCGGGAACTCACCAAAGCCAGCTGGACTGGGTCTGAAAAAGCATGGGATAATACTGGTCTCATTGAACATAGCAGACAATGAGGACTGCTGAGAAGTCAAGAACAATGGCACTGGGTTTTGATCCTACTGCACATACTGGCTTTCTGGGAGCCTAGGCTGTTTGGATGCTCACCTTAATAGACCTGGAAGGAGGTGGGAGGTCCTTGGACTCCCCACAGGGCAGGGAACCCTGACAGCTCTTAGGGCTGATGAGAGAGGGGGAGTTGATTGGGGGAGGGGGAGGGATATGGGAGGCGGTGGTGGGGAAGAGACAGAAATCTTTAATAAATAAATAAATTAATAAAAAAGAAAAGAAAGAAAGAAAGAAAGAAAGAAAGAAAGAAAGAAAGAAAGAAAGAAAGAAAGAAAGAAAGAAAGAAAGAAAGAGGTCCGCTCGGCCATTCCCCTGCACGGGAGGCAGCCATGGCGCCCAGAAGGAATGGCATGATCTTGAAGCCCCACTTCCACAAGGACTGGCAGCAGCGAGAGGACACTTGGTTCAACCAGCCGACATGCAAGATCCGCAGACGCAAGGCCTGGCAGGCGAAAGCCCGCCGCATTGCCCCGCGCCCCGCGTCCGGACCCATCAGGCCCATCGTGAGGTGCCCCACAGTGCGCTACCACACCAAGGTCCGAGATGGCCGGGGCTTCAGCCTGGAGGAACTCAGGGTGGCTGGTATCCATAAGAAGGTGGCTCACACCATTGGCATCTCCGTGGACCCAAGGAGACGAAACAAGTCCACCAAGTCCCTGCAGGCCAACGTGCAGCGCCTGAAGGAGTACCGCTCCAAGCTCATCCTCTTCCCCAGGAAGCCTTCCGCTCCAAAGAAGGGAGATAGTTCGGCTGAAGAACTTAAATTGGCCACTCAGCTAACTCGACCTGTGATGCCCATCCGGAATGTTTATAAGAAGGAGAAAGCCAGAGTCATCACAGAAGAAGAGAAGAACTTCAAGGCTTTTGCCAGTCTCTTTGGCATCCGAGCAAAGAGGGCAAAGGAAGCTGCAGAGCAGGATGTTGAGAAGAAAAAGTGATGTGCTTTTGGAATATTGGAATATTGCAATAAATTTTCCATAAAGCAAAAAAAAAAAAAAAAGAAGAAAGAAAGTGGATTCCAGTTAACCAGTATTAGTCATAGAAATACTATTTAAAAGACAATTCCTGTCTTTCTCTTAGATGGAAACATTGCTATCATTTCTGCTATCATATCACTAAAACAGAGACAAATCTCTGCTTATTACAGATTTCCCATTGTCCTGGTTCACAGACTCGATGCTTGTGAAGAGAGGATCATTTTTGGGGGTCCCAGGTGGCTGTGAGCCAGGGAAGACCAGAGCGACCGATTCCAACAGGTGAGCTTAGGGATCATGAAAGACCAGACTGGCTGATTCCAACAGATAAACTCTTTGTCCATCACACTTGAGAATGTAGGGAAGAGAAAGGGGGTAGAAAAAGGGAATCTGGTTCATGAAATCTCAAATGTCCTCTGAAAAATTCAATCTTTGGCAGACTGAATTAGATTGGAACTACCTACCTATTCAGATATACTGACATCAGAAAAAGATTATTGCTGTTTTGTTTTCGATTTTTCCTATTGTGTACACTTTGTTCAACATACAGCATAAGGTCTTTATTATTTTTTATTACATATACTAATGGGAAGTGGGATGCATGCTCCATCATTCATGTAGAGGTCAGAGGGTTTTATTAGAGAGTCGGTTCTCTCCTTTCCACTATACAGGTCCTGGGATCGAATTCAGGTCATCAGACTTGGTGACAAGTGTCTTTGATCACTGAGACATCTCACCATCCCGTATGTATTTATTTATTTTAGCCTAACTTCCGATAAACGAATATTTCTTGTTTTTCTGTCCAAGATAGCTGACTGCTCCTTCCCCGGATAGATGTGATTCCGTTAGCTGTCCGCTCTTCAGACTGCTGCAGTGAGTGTCTCAAAATTCACAACATTGGGAAGAATGTTTACCATTCAGACTTCACAGCAGATTAAAGCATTTTAATGGTAATATAGAAATTCTGCTCCCTTGAAATACTAGTCTCGGCTTTAATTGCTATAATTATCCCTCAGCTGGGGGTGGCGGTATAGATTTCCCAGCTGCACCAGCTGCAAAGCCCGCTGGTACCAAGAGGAAAGACAAGCTGAGGATTCACGGGGGGTTTTCTGGAATAAACAGAAATTCAGCTCCCAGAAGATCATCAAAAAAAAATATAAAAGTCAAGGTTGAAACAGAGACATTGAAGTACATCAATCAAAATGTATCCATAAGAAACTGAGGACATGTTGGACCATGCCATGCCATCTAAGACAGAGTAGAGACCCATCCGTGTTGATGGCTAGGCTAGGTGTTTTCACATATCAGACACGGCCAAGCACAGGCTCCAGGTGTGGTGGGAAAACACAGATTTGTGCAGAAGCAGCTTACGTGTCTCATATTCCAAATGTCCTTGGAAAATGACCTTCCATCTCCTTGAAGTGCCTCAGAATAAGTTTTCCAGGGAGCCACGTAACAATATATTCAATGCCTTTCCCTTAAATACTTAAAAGTCAGAGCAAGTTCAAGCCCAGTCCTAATGCCTTAGATAGGCAATCAGCCAGATGGCTCCCTGCCCACAGCTGTGTGAGCTGAAGAAGATAACAAGAGAAAATAACATTCGCCATCTGCCCATCATTTTGCCCAATCCCTCCCTCATTCTGGGGGAGGAAGAAGGGAGAGACAAACCAGTCTTCCAACTGGGCTGAGGAAAGCCAGCTGCCTTTTTGGCACCTGTCACAATCACAGCATTGAGACCAATGCCGCAGGGCATTGGTGTGGGGGTGTCTGTGGAAAGACCAGGGCCAGGTAGCAACAGTAGCTTTCCTGTGCACCCACAGAGAAGAAAATCTGCCATGCCCTTGTTCTCTCGCAGACAGCTGCTAAGAGCTTGGAGAAACGGCAATCTGAAACTGGATTGAGATGCCAGGAGACCAGTGTGCACACCTGATCGCTGGAAAACAGAGACAATTCAGCAACTAAATCCTCTGTATGATATTTTCCTCTGAGTGGCCACCTTATTAAAAAGGCTGATGTCTCAGGACTAGACCTCAGAATAAAACAAGAGCCTCACCAAAGCATGAGAGGGATGTGGACCAGAGACCTAACTATTGCTTCTATTTTCTGGCTTCCATTTCCCAAGTGGGGCATTACTGTGCATAGCAGGCCTGATCAATGTCCTTTTTTTTTCCTGCTGTTGAACAGTACTCCATTCTGTGAGGAGGTCATCTTCTGTTATGCACCTGCCAGTTTGGGTTATAAGGAATAATGATGCTATGAATATTCAGGTACCAGTCTTTATACGGACATTTATGTCTATTTCTTTTAAGTGAGTCTGGCATTAGAGCCACTGGGTTTTAGGCTAAATTTGTGATAAACTGACTAACTTATTAAGAAACTGGCAATCAGTTTCAAATGCAATCGCATAGTGGCTTGTTAAACTTCACAGAGGTGCAGGCAATACCTAGACCACTAAGGGCTCCATTGGTCAGGCTAATGAGTCTGAACAGCGGGAAGCCTGTGAGGATATCACACTTCTTACCTCCCATAATGGATGAAATCTAACAAATGTTAAGGTGAAAGGGCAGTTTCCTTCTTTTGCATAACTAGAAATCTAGAGGGAGGCAATTCTGAACCAAGGAGAACTCATGAAGGTAAGGAAGGACCCCCCCCCCACCCCCGGCTGGGAGCGGAACTCAGTGAAGAGCAGTCAGAATGTGTTTGTATGGATCGGTGAAGAGTAGCATGGTGACTGTCATTAGTAATGCCGCACTCACTATTTGCTCGAGATTTGCCAATGCAACAAAGCTCCGATGTTCTCAACACACGTACATGCACACATGCACGCATGCACGCACGTGCACGCACACACACACACACACAGAGCATAACTGTGAATCACCATGTAAAACAGCAACTAAGTTAAAAGGGCACTAATTAAGGTGATCGTGGTGATCATTTCAAAGCATATGTATATATATATATATATATATATATATATAGCGTCATGTTGCATGCCATAAATACACACAATTTTATGTGTCAGTTACATTCCAATATAGCCTTTTTAAAAAGACACTTGCAGTCTCTTTGGGCATCAAGCCTGCCTTCCAGTCAGGGAAGGACAAAAGCCAAAGGCTGCCCTGACAACAGCTTTCTCTGGCGGGCGTCACGCTTTGCCTCATTATTTTTAGCTTTTATTTTTCTCACTGTGACTTTGCACAGCTTCCCTGGGGTGTGACATATACTATGGAATGCACATGTCTGGGTTCACGATTCAGAGACGTTTAGTAAATTGACAGAATTGAACCACTGTCACCAACTTCCAATCATCCAATTTTAGAGCATTTCTATCCTACCCAAAGGTTCCTGATGTTCGCCCACACTCTTGAGTCCCACCTCCGGGCCCCAGGCAACAACTGCTCTCCCTATCCCTCTCCTAAGCTGCTTTTTTTTTTTTTTTTGGACCTTGATATAAAAGAAATGGCATGTGATCTTTGTGCACCTGGCCTTCTCTTCACATTGCTTCTGAGCTGTATTCATGTTGCAGTATTTATTACTAATCCATATTTTTGAGACAGGCTGGCCTCCAGCTCTATGTAGCTGTAGATCATCACAAACTCCTAATCCTCCTGCCTCACAACGCCACATAGTGTTGGCATTACTATGCATATCGCCTCCGGCTTATGTCATTCTTCTTTGCTGTTGAATGATATTCCATTCTGTGAGAATGTCATGTTTTGTTTATCCATTCGCTCACCAGTTCAGGGTTTTCTAGTTTGGGCTATAATAAATACTATTGCTGTGGATACACAGGTACCAATCTTGATGTGGACATTTTTGCTCATTTCCTTTAAGTGAAGCCTGGGACTAGAGCAGATTGGCCATAGGATAAATTTCTAAGAGGTTGATAGGTTTGTTAAGAAGATGGAAAAATGATTCCCAGAGCAGATGCATTTTATATTCTCTACATAATGGAAGAGGCTCTTACTTCTTCATCCTTGTCAATGCTTGCCATTGCCTGTATGTAATGGTGGCCATTCCAGTGAGTATAATGTCCCCACTTTGGAGAATTACATGCACCAGTGATTAACTAAGTTGCCAATAACACATCTGTGTCACATGAAGGAAAGAAATAACAGCCCTTCCCCTGGGAGTCAGTTAAGTGAGAGTGAGTACAGATGTGCCTTCTCTCCGCGTGAGTACAGATGTGACTTCTCTCCACGTGAGTACAGATGTGCCTTCTCTCCAAGTTCCCGTGTCTTCTGTCCTCAGTCTGTCTGTTGTGTGCATCTCAATCTGAGCCTGCATCTGTGTCTACATCCGTTTATGAGTGATGTTTTTCACTCTTCTTTTTATTGACCAACACAGAAAGCACCCCATAGGGAAAGAGGAGTTTTACAAGGGATTAGGTCTCTGGCTCCCACTGATCCCAACTGACCCAGACATCAGCGTGTATCAACCAATAGCCATAAATGTGCTTTCAACTTTTATGGTAGAATTTTAGAAAATTGCTTTCAACATCTGTCCTTGCTGCTTGCAGCAAATGGTACACATGTGTTATCTGGAGGAGGGCTTGGAGGAGTACATATCCCAGCTATGCATCAGCCTCAGCTGTATAACTTAATTACACGGGGAATCCAAGGCAAGTAAGTTAGGTGTTACACTGCTCTCTTAAAGGCAGGTTAAACACTGTGAGTACTGAGCACACAGTAGGACGGCAGTCTCAAGGGACCTCTAGGTGTGCTACTGACTCTGTGAGGTTGGGCAAAAGCTCCAATCCTTAACAGGTGATAGATATTTCCACAATATTGCTCTCTCCACATGCACTTTATGGCTATAATTTGCATTTTCCTAATAATATCAAACTTTGTTTGATGAGACACTATCTCACTATATAGCCCCAGCTAGCCTAGAATTCACTTTGTAGCCCAGGCTGACTTGGAACTCACTGTGTGTATTAGTTACCACATTCGAGAATGAAGAATCTTTCTCTTGGGATAGTTTGACCAAATTTAAATTCTCTGCTTCTCTGCCCGTGTCCTCCATCTGTCTGTAGCCTGTGATCTATGACCTTGCTGCTATCTGTCTGATATGTGTGTATGATGTTACCGATCTCTAACAATGGACTTTGCTCTTTGCATGTTGAGAAGCATAGAAAACACAATCAGAAAAACAATTAGGAAAGCTTTTTTTCCAAAGCTCTTTAACAGAGTCCTTTAAGGGAAGGAGTTAGGTTACTGAGTCCAAATGACCCAGAATAGCACTCAAAACTGCACAGCAAGATCTACATGTTACTTCCAACATCTGTGAGATACTTGCTATCTCAGGTTGCTTTCAACCTATAGACTGTTTTCAACAAATGAGTGCCAGGATATACAAACAGACACACACATATACACACGCACACGTGTACAGACACTCATGCACACATATATATGCACACATACACAGACATGCACACACATGCACGCACACACACACACATATATGCACACTTCTGAGCCAGGAACACAAAAGACTACACAGTTTAAAATCAAAACTAAGCATTTAGCTTAGGTTGTGAAAGCTGATTACATGGGAAGTGTAAAGCACAGTTAGATTGGCTAGAAAATTTGCTTAAAGGCATGCTACAGAAGCTGAACACACAACAGGGAAACAGATTTAGGACATAGTATTACACGGTCTCAAGGCATATTACCAACTTAGTTAGACAGTCAAACAACAGCTGTTTCGGAAAGTAAAAGGAATGTAGCCCAGGCTAGCCTGGAATGTACCCTTGTCTTTAGTAGGGGATATAGGAGTGTCACAGGCTTGACTAAAACATCTTACCACTTGCCTGCTGGTTATCTGAGCACCTCCGTTGGAGAAGTGCTTGTTCCTATTTCCTGCCTACTCTTTAATAAGGTTGTCTGTCTTCTTATTATTGAGTTATAAAATATTTTTTATTCTGTATTGAGTCATCTATCAAATATGTAATTCAAAACCTTTTTTGAATTATTTATCAAGCCTGTGGCTTGTCTTTTCATTGTTTTAAATTATGTCTTTTGAAGCATAGAATCATTAAATTTTTCAGAAATCTAATTTATTTCTTTGTAGTGAATTTTTTTTCCTTAAGCAAGAAGGAATTCTGGTGGTGTTTGCCCATGTATCACCCGCAGGAACCATAAAACACTTGATACTTCAACAAAATCAGGCTCTTCTCTACAGTGAGGAAATTGTGGGCGGAAAGGCTACCTGAGAGCAGGTGTTACTCGTGGTTTTTAAGCATGATGTCATATTCTATTTCAGACACAAAATCATTCTGTTGTCACAGGAACACTTCAGGTCACAAGGCCTCAATTGCAGACAGCAAAGACACTGGCTGTGTGTTCCAAGACAACCGAGCTCTGGTCAGTTGAATGAAGTGCTATGGACCCCCACATTTCCAGTTGCCTGGCCAAGAGCCATCTAGACATGCTTAATGGGCCCTTGCCACGTATGTCCCATCCCCCAGCAGCTTGCTTTTCTTTCTCAAAATATCAGGGATGGAAGCATATGAAGCCACAGAATCTCTGGATGTCCAGGATAGCAAATGGCATCATATGTCTCCTGCCTCCCTTCATTCGAACCAAGTCATAAAGCCAGCACAGGCTGAAGAGAGAAGAGAGCCTGCATACTGAGGGAGAAGCCTGGTATCCTGTTCTCTGGAGATGGAGGAATACCATTGACCCTCCGTTTTAATGGTAAGAATTGTGAGGTCCCATAGAAAATGCATATGTACATAGAGCCTCTGACTTGGGCCTCCAGGAGTTTTGTAGATTAACATGCTCACACCCCCGAGGTCTTGATAAAAACAAGGCAAGGCAAGGAAGGACAAAGAACTGATCACAGAAGTCATGCAAGTGTTCAGAATGTGATCTGGCTAAAAATCCTAGCGAGGGTTCCCACTTCTGCACCTCAGGGGGAAGGTGGCGCTTTACCAAGGTGTGACCCTGAGTGTGAGGAAAGCCTGACTGATTTCAGATGACTTGGGAGACATGAAGGCCTGAGGGCTGGTAAAATCACAGCAGGGAAACAGAGATGAGCCATCTCACCAAGAATAGCATTGCCTCTCCCCGCTTTCAGTGTTATTAAAGCCCCACGTGGTAACGGTCCTGCAGGGTAGCGGTCCTGCAGGGTAGCGGTCATGCAGGGTAGCGGTCATGCAGAGTAGCAGCTGTACAGGGTTGCAGTCGTACAGGGAGGTACAGCCCTCGCTTGAATCTTACCTGTTGTCATAACTGACCCATTTTTATTTTAACTCCAGCTTTACTTCGCACTGCGCTTAAGGAGTGCAACATGACAGAATAGCTGTGACACACGTCTGTCACCAAGATCTAGTTTCATGATTCTAAATGACATGTTGTGGGCGAGGTGAGAAGAGAAACATTTTCCTAGAGCCATGTGAGCTGGCTTTCCATGGCTTAGCCTTGAAAATTGTCCCAAATAAATTAATAATTAATGAAACAAGAAAGCCAGATGCTGGGTTTAATGGTCAACGAACATTGTGAAAATTGTGACACACTCGAGTCAGAAGAGCCTGCATTGATTCTGGGAGGCGTGAAGGAAAGGACAGCACTGTGTGGCTTTGCCTGTCCACTGGCAGTAAAACCCCAGAGTTTCCCGTGCAGCATCACCTTGTAGAGGGATCACACAGAGTCAGAGATTTCTGCTGAATACCAAAGCCAAAGCCGGAAGCAGACGCGTTTTGAGTCTTGTTTTAGTTTTACTATGTAGCTCAGGCTGCCCTGGAAGTTTTTGACCCTCCTATCTCAGCTCCCCCAGTAATGAGATTGTAGACACACAGCAGCAAACGCAGCCTGACCGAGGCTGTCCTCCAGGAGGAATTCCAGGTTTCCAGATGTTTCCCTTAAAATCCCCACTGATCTCAAAAGCAGGAGAATGAGGATGCGATGGTGAATTGTGTAAGGAAAGACACAACCAGCACAGCAGAGAATATGCTGGGGCAGGAGGAGGGGGGAAACTGGCAAAATTCCCTCTACCCAAAACCAAATTTCATGTCACACTTGTGAGCAGAATTGAAAGAGGCAGAGTGTGATCATAGATATCTAATATGATATGACATATGATATGGAATGACCTGGTAATATATAGTATAATATGATATATGATTGATATATAGTATATTGTGAATAGTTATAATATGGTATGTTATAATAAGATATGGTGTAGTGTGATATATATTAAGATATATGATTTGACATGATATGGTGATATGACATAATAAACAGTATGATGTGATACCATAAGATGTATGTGTATGATATGGCACAACATGTTATGATATAAGATATGGTATGATATATGGTATAGTGTGATGTGATATATCCTATGGTATGGTAGGGTATCATATATAATATGCCATGGCTTAGTTTGGTGTAGTAGGATGAGGCATGATATATGATAGAAATAGCATGATATAACACAGATATAACATGGTATGATATGATATTCCATGGTACATGGTAAGATGATATGATGTGGTATATCATGGTAGAGCATAATGGATGGATGATATAGTGTGGCGGGATATATGAGACAGCATGATATGAAATAGCATGTGGTAGGATATGAAATATGCTATGGCATGATAACACATAGTATTCTATGATATGATCTTTTGTGGTAAGTATGATGAGGTGAGATGACATGGTATGGTATGTATTATATGATATATCATGATAGGATATGTGAAATGGTATGGCATGTTTATGGTATGGTTATGTGTATGGTATGGTATGGGTATGGTATGGTATGATATGATATGGTTATGGATATGGTTATGTTTAGGCATGGTATGGTATGGGTATGGTATGATATGATATGGTTATGGTGTGGCATGGTATGGCATGGCATGGTATGGTATGGTATGGTATGGTATGGTATGGTATGGGTATGGTATGGTATGGGTATAGTATGGTATGATACATTACCTGGTACAGTGTAGGGATCTCTTTAAACCCTACTATCCTAATGAGACAAGATGGGAAGTCTGGTTTAGTGGTCACTTTTGGTTCACACTTCAAAAGTCTGACACAGGGTAATTTATTTCGGACATATTTAAAAATGTTTCCTGGTGATAATTAACCCAATTCCACGTGTCCCACAAAGCTTAAAATACGACTACAATGAAACTCTTGTAAAGTACATGTGAAATCGTCCATGAAGACAGGTTAACTAAGATTAACTAAGGGAGTAGGCTGAAATAAACAACAGCCATAGGGTCTGGGGGAGGACAGCTCTAGAGACTGACTGCCAGCGTGGCCTGGACATACAGACAGCATAGAGTTCAGCAGGCTATTAACCACTCCAGCTCCCAGCCTGCTAGGTGGAGACAGGTTATGCATCTGTCCCTTTGCAGAAACAACCCTGCATATTTAAATTTCCTGGTTTTCCTAGGGCTTAACTGTGAGAACAAGGACTTTGTGTCTCCTACAGGACGGTTAGTGAGGTAGTATATGATATGGTACAGTATGGTATGATATGATATGATTGATATACGATTGTAGTATTATGGAATGATACATGTCGTGGTGTGGGGTGTCGCGTGGTGTGGTGTGGTATTGCGTTTTATGCTATAATTTCAATCCCTACAACAGGATCCCTAGCAGACTCTACCATGTGCTTGCTCATTTTCTCCTCTGTGTAAGGTATTCTTAAAAGCCTGAATGAAGTCACTAAAAGCACAGACAGGGCCGGGCGGTGGTGGCGAAGGCCGGGCGGTGGTGGCGCACGCCTTTAATCCCAGCTCGGGAGGCAGAGGCAGGCGGATCTCTGTGAGTTCGAGGCCAGCCTGGTCTACAAGAGCTAGTTCTGGGATAGGCACCAAAGCTACAGAAAAACCCTGTCTCGGAAAAAAAAAAAAAAAGCACAGACAGGGAGTTCCACTGAGAGCCATGAGGACACATGCTGACAAGAGGGTTGATGTTCTTTCCAGAGAACGGCGGGCGTCTCCACCAAAACCTGGCAGTATGGCAGGCGTTTGGTATTATCCACTCTTTTTAATTACCTCAAAACTCAACTGTTACTGCTGTCAGTTAAATGACAAACCAACCCTCTAAATGGTGAAGTCAGGCCTCCGAGCTCAGAAACAGGTGAGCTACTCAGCCGTAAACACGGATGGAAAGAGTTCAGTCGGGGCAGACACAGTAATTCTTGTGATGCTCTCCTGGGCTGCTACGTTTCTACACACTTCATGTACTTTCATTCATTTCTTCCTCATAGGGACAGTCTTAATAACGGTGACATTCTGACACAGAAACTGATTCATCGAACTCAGAACCCAACAAGTGAGTGACAGGAACCCAGGAAGGCTGCCTGCAGAGCATAGGTTTTGACCCCAATCTAGGACTCTCAGACTCAGTCACTCATTGCAGCTCCAGGACTCTCAAGATTTGATCCCAGCACAAACCCTCCCTCAGAGCTCAGGCCTCCGCCACAGCTGTGGTCCTCTCTTGGAAAGCAGGCCTTCACACGGCGCTGGACCTCTCTCAATGTTAACTGTTCTTCTTGGAGGAAAAGAGCCAGGAATGAGTGCAGAGAGAGGCCGTAAAGCATAGAGGAAGATGAAGATGGGTGTTGCATGTCCATGCAGAGCTGGGGGGGGCACTCTGGTGGAAGAAATTCTTACCTAGATTTCTCTCCAGCACCCCTCCCATACGGTCAGCCTTCAGTGTTGTTCTCTGGTTTTCATCAATGGGTATGCCTCTCCCTTCTTGTAGGATCTTTAGACAGGGACAAGATGCTGTCTTCCCAGGATAGGTGCACAGAAGTCATCAAGTCCCTGCTTGTGAACTGGGAGAAAAAGAAAACATGTGTTGCCAGGAGGAGGGGCCTGCTTGTTCATCCTGGCCACCCAGCTAGTTTAGCCCCAAAATAACCACACAGAAACTGTATTAATTAAATCACTGCTTGGCCCATTGCT
This sequence comes from Chionomys nivalis, assembly GCF_950005125.1. Lineage (NCBI taxonomy): Eukaryota > Metazoa > Chordata > Mammalia > Rodentia > Cricetidae > Chionomys > Chionomys nivalis. The sequence goes on along the minus strand of NC_080090.1, from coordinate 44,546,504 downwards.
CTAGTTTCCTATTGGCTAATTCTTTTTTTTTCTTTTTTTTAAATTTATTTATTTATTAAAGATTTCTCTCTCTTCCCCGCCACCGCCTCCCATATCCCTCCCCCTCCCCCAATCAACTCCCCCTCTCTCATCAGTCCTAAGAGCAGTCAGGGTTCCCTGCCCTATGGGGAGTCCAAGGACCTCCCACCTCCTTCCAGGTCTATTAAGGTGAACATCCAAACAACCTAGGCTCCCACAAAGCCAGTATGTGCAGTAGGATCAAAACCCAGTGCCATTGTTCTTGACTTCTCAGCAGTCCTCATTGTCCGCTATGTTCAGTGAGTCCGGTATTATCCCATGCTTTTTCAGACCCAGGCCAGCTGGCATTGGTGAGTTCCCGAAAGAACATCCCCATTGTCTCAGTATGTGGGTGCACCCCTCATGGCCCTGAGTTCCTTGCTCGTGCTCTCTCTCCTTCTGCTCCTGGTTTGGACCTTGGGGTTGTAGTCTGGTGCTCCAATGTGGGACTCTGTCTCTATCTCCTTTCATCGCTTGATGAAGGTTAATATCCAGGAGGATGTCTATATGTTTTTCTTTGGGTTCACCTTCTTATTTAGCTTCTCTAGGATCACGAATTATAGGCTCAATGTCCTTTATTTAGCCAGAACCTGGAAACAACCGAGATGCCCTTCAATGGAAGAATGGATGAAGAAAGTATGGAATATATACATATTAGAGTACTACTCAGCAGTAAAAAACAATGACTTCTTGAATTTTGCATGCAAATGGACAGAAATAGAAAACACTATCCTGAGTGAGGTAAGCCAGACCCAAAAAGAGGAACATGGGATGTACTCACTCATATTTGGTTTCTAGCCATATTTGGTTTCTAGCTATTGGCTAATTCTTACATCTTAATTTAACCCATTTCTATTAATCTGTGTACCGCCACGTGACAGTGGCTTACCAGGTAAAATTCCTAGCATCTGTCTCTGGCTTCTCTATGACTCTGCTTTCTTCCTCCCAGAATTCAGTTCTATCTTCTCCACCTACCTAAGTTCTGCCCTCTCAGGCCAAGGCAGTTTCTTTATTCATTAACCACTACAAGCAACACAGAGAGAGGACTCCCACATCAAACACAGAAACATACAGAGCTGGGAAACAAACAGTGACTCCATAGCAATTTCTGCAGGAATTTGGAGACTCCGACAGATTTCTCAGGTGTAACCTTCTCTGGCAGGGAGAACTGGACCTGACTCATGGTTCTCAAAATAGGTATCACATGGATTCTCTTATGTATCTTCACATTCTAGGTCCATGGTTTAAAGTTGTGTATTTTAATTTAATTAGTATTTTTATTATATTTACTTACTTTGGGGGCACACACATCAAGATCGGAGAAGCATTTGTGGGAGTCCTCTCCCCTAGCATGTGGTTTCAGAGATCAAGAGCAGATCCCCAGGCTTGGCAGCAGGTAATTTCTCCACTGAAGCCATCTCACAGCCTCTCAAATAGCATTTTTTGTACCTTACGTTGTCAATTAAATAGCTGTTTATCTTTCAGCTGCATGTGTCTTCTATTCAGTGAAATGAAGCATGTCTGCAGTGAACTTGTCTAGTCCTAAATAGGGCATGTCCTGGGAAATGCATGGGGCAGGCAGCATCATACCCAGATCCTAGAGACAGACAGTTTCTCAACCGGACATGAAGAAGCTTTTGGGAACCCTAATGGTAGAAATGAAATGAGGTCACTGGACTTGGCCTACACAGGACAGAGATGGAAGAGGTATCAGCAAGGGCTGCCTCAGGGAGATGATGAGAAGCAGCAACCCTGGTAGAATGTGGAGAGAGAACCATGTCTGACGACAAGGCCCAGTCACAGCTAAGTCACTGGTGCTGTGAGTTAGTCATACCTTTTTCTTTTTCACCCATCTGGGTCTGCCTTGGTGAACTGAGAGGGACTCAGAGCCCTCAGAATGGACAAAAGCTGCATTTAGGAATACAGAACATGGGCGCTGGCCGTGAGAGGTATTTGGAGAAAAGATGATGTATCCAGGAGCAGGAGAGAAACCACTGACAAGTGGAAGTCGATGAACACCATATGGTTGGAGGAGATAGCAGAGCCTGGAGAAGCAGGAGAGGACCAGACAGGCATGGCTGGGAGCTATGTGGAAGCCCACAATAAGAAAGACCTGCAATAATCTAATCCTCAGTTCCGCTAAATATCCTCCCTGGCTGCACCGCAGATAGACGTGGGAAAGGTAAGTCTGAAAACAGCCATGAGAAACCCATTAAAGAAATCCAGATGTAAGGGCTTAGCTTTGCAGATGAAGGGGCAGAGAGAACTACAGCAGAACACCGGGAAGACAGAGTTAGCAAGCTTGGCTAAGCTATGTAACACTGAGAAAAAGACCTTATGACTTTAAAAAATAATAATACAGAAATTTAGTGTGCTGTCTCTCTTCCCACTTCTGGAGACCACAGTCTCTTTAGGAACCTAGGCACCTTCCCTGTCTTGCCCACATCCTGGGGCTCTGAATTGGCCACCATTAAATTGGACATCGAGATCTGTGGTCCCCACATTACCCCCATGGTCTGTCCATTACACTCGTTATCTCTGTGACTTCATTTGATCATGACTCTGGATAAATCTAAAGAAATGATTCTCAAATCCCCATCAAATACTCTGTTCTTGCCATGGATGTCCTTGGTTTCTGTGGAGTGACAGAAATCATAGAATCAAAGCCTCTCCTACTTGCTCTCCGGGAAGAAGACTGGGGAGGCTTTAGTGGAGGTCGGTGTGCAGGGTACCTGCTAAAAAACTTCTTAGAGATGGTCCCTCGTGGAAGATAATGGAAACAAAGAAGACAGAGAGAGGAGTCATATTGTGGTGCATGCCCAGTGACAGACACCACATACACTCCTTCAGACACTGTGACTCCTGACCCCATCTGGCCATCTCCACTGCATGTAAGTAGGTACGTGCAAGAGATCGGCCATGCATGCTCTTATCGCTGAGTCATCTCTCTAGAGCAGTGGCTCTCAACCTTCCTAGTGCTGCAACCCTTTAATACAGCTCCTCACATTGTGGTGACCCCAACCATAAAATGCTTTTTGTTGCTATTTTATAATAGTAATTTTCTACTGTTATAAATAATAATGTAAATATCTATTTTTGAGCGATCCTGGGTGCCCCTGTGAAAGGGTCGTTTGACACCACTCCAAAGGGGTCGAAATGGACAGGTTGAGATCCGCTGCTCTTGACCAAATAAGTTTGGTAGTTTTATGAAAACTGTTAAAAATGTGGGTCTGTCAAAGATCTTTGTGTGAGGAACTGCTGAAACAATAAGGTACCTGAATATGGGGAGCTACTGCTTATTGGGGTTTTACCTCCTTTAATCTTCATTATGAAAAGTTCATGGATGTTTTGCCTGCATGAATATCTCTGTACACTGTGTATGAGCCTGAAGCCCATTAAGGCCAGAAAGAGCTTTGGATTCCTCAGAAACTGGAAATACGGAGAGTTTGAAAGAACAGAGAGTTTGAAAGATGCCACATGGGCACCTGGGTCCTCCAGAAGAGCAGCAAGTGCCCTTAGCCTCAGAGACATCAGCAGCCCCTCACACAAACATCTTTGGCAGACACATGTGTCTAGCATTCTCAATGGCTCAGTAAGAAGGCCAGTCGCTGCTGCTTGCACAGGACCTGAGTTCAGTCCCCAAACTAGTACCTTCTGGCCTCTGATGTACCTTGTGCACTTAACCCTACGGCACAGACACACATACATATGCATAGTGCAAAAGAAGTTTCTTTTGAAGTTATACTTATCATTCATGTGTTCGTAATATTCCTGAAAATAAAGCCCACAGCGATCAGTCTAATAAAAGAAATTTTAATGAACATAACTTAGAGGTGTGTCAGTTTGCAGGAAGCATTTTCCTGAATTCTCATATGTGTTGCTGTCTTAAGATTGCTATTGCTGTGGTATGCGCAATAACCAAAAGCAGCTTGAGGAAGAGAGGGTTTGTTTTGGCAGGCAGCTCCATAACGCTCCATCGCTGAGAAGTCAGGACAGGAACTCAAACAGCGCAAAACTGGAGGCAGGAGCTGGTATTAAGGCTATGAAGGGGTGCTGTTTACTGGCTTGCTCCTTGTGGCTTGTTCTACCTGCTTTCTTATGGCACCTGGGACCAGCAGCCCAGGATTACCACTGCCCACAATGAGTTAGGCCCTCCCACATTATCACAAAAACAGAAAAAGAGAGAAAGAAAAGAATCCACCACCACAGGCTTGCCCACAACCAATTTGGTAGAGAAGTTTTCTCAATTAAGATTCCCTCTTTCAAAATGGTTATAGTTTGTTTCAAATTGACATAAAACTCTCCAACAGAATTACTCATTAAATAAAATTTTAAGTGTTTTTTTTTCCTTTCCAGGACTAGTTTTGTAAGGAAATCTTTGCCAAAAACAATGCTTTCATGGTAAAATTACATAGTTTAATGAAACCTTTATCTAATTACTCCAGTGAATATTGTTTTATATAAGCATAGCATTTTAAGGTTTAATGAAATATTTAATAGACTCAAAGATACCATTTTAATAGGTTTTAAGCTTAAAGTACCCAATTATATGAGACATTTATCAGGCTTTCTAATATAGTCCCAAAACATACACATGCACACGTTTGTAAAGCAGATATGCCAAAAATAAAAGTAATAAAATAATTTAGTGGCATTTGTAGCTCTGTAGCCTATCTGGTCCACATTTGGGTACCAAAACCTACATGTCTGTTTCCTACAATTACAGTTCCCGGGGGCCTGACACCATCCTGTGACCTCCCATGGGCCCCAGCCATACACATGCTACACAAACAGACATGCAGGAAAAGACTCACACACACTAAATAAAGTAAATAAATCTAAAAACACTTTTCAAAGAGAGGTCTTTGTCTACTATAGTTGTCTGGGCAGGGAGTTCTAGGAATAACAACTCATCTGTAAAAAGAGCAGAGCAATAGGCCTCATATGAAGAAAGACATATTACCATCTTGGGCGTGTGGTTAGAGGTAAGAGCCTGTTGAGCCATGGAGGCAAAGAGATGGATGTTTGGGAAACCACTATGAGGAGAGAAAAAATTATACTCAGGAGGACACAGATTTAAAGATAATTTTTATTTTTATGTATGTGTATTGCCTGTGTGAATTTCCATTCACCATATGTGTGCAGGTCCTTGTGGAGCCCAGAACGCGATCCATATGTCCAGAGCTTGAGTTACAGGCAGCTGTGAACAATGTGGGTGCTAAGAAGAGTATCGAGATCCTCTGCAAGAATAGCAAGTGCTCCTAACCTGAGCCATCTCTTCAGTTGCTAGGAGACAGACTTAGACACGGCCAATTAGTGGGTACCAGTTGTCTGAAGCTGGTCACCTGAATAGGACTCTCCTCAGAGGTCTTTTGAAGTAAAGCCAACAGCTGAATATCTGGATGTTAATAGTAAACCATTGTTAGTCCTCAGGAAGCTTCCCAGCTTCTTTCCACACTGTCGAAAGTCCCTGGTTGGAAAAAGGACACACATTCTAAGTGTTCATGGGGTTTCAAACTTCCATTTAAGAGACTGGATGGTTGGTGTGAGGCTGCATTCCTTGCATGTCTTGTAGAGTTTAGTTTATTGTGTATAGTCCTTTATCTTAATAGAGGGTCATGAAGGCCTTCGGCCATTTCCCATCATCCTTCAACTGTGTCTGGTTTCAGTGTGATGATGTAGTTTAAACCTTCTGTCCAGCTTGTGCTGAAGCTAGACAAAGGCCTCAGCTTTTTTTCCTTTGAGTCTCATGTTCCAGAGAACATCTCGTAACTTGGAGAATTAGCTCCATCGCCTCAGAGACCATACTGCCTAAGGTAAATGAGCACAGAGAGGGTGACCTATTATGTGTGCCACAAAGAAGCAGAAGTCAGCAAGGTACAGGATAGAAAAATAAAGGCATGCCATGCATTTTGGCTTTCTAATTCACCAGGCTGTGCCATCCTTTCGGCTCACTGAGGTGGGCTTTGAACATTAAATATCCATTACTGTTAGCAACTGTTTCTGTAGACAAGGCTGAATATGGATTGGAAGGGACCATGAAGGCGGATGGGGACAGCGAGTCATTCCCAGTCCTCCTCTGCCCACCAGCTTCTCTCATAGGCTAATCTTGCTGTGTTCAATGTCCCCGCGTTCCTGTTACTTTATCATATTCCCAGTAAGCCTCGGGCTTTCACAATAGACTGGGTTTGTCTTCATCTTTATCTTAGTGCTGGTTCTCAGAGAACTCCTCCAAAGACATGGTCTAAGTAATTTTTACTCATCTGCTTTGGGTAATAAAAAGAAACACTTTCAAAGGCACAACCCCCTTCTCTAGGCTATATTGCCTCTCTCTCGTTACATTGTATACTGTTTTTCATCGCTCTCCTGGGGCAGTTATTTGAAGTAGTTGTGAATGACCTTGGCATGCTGTAATGCCTCAGAGGTATAAAATGCTTGCATAAGCTGCTGGCTCCTCCACGGGCGCTCGCTGTTTGTCATTCAGCAAGAAAACCTCCTCAGCACTTTGCTTCGACTTAAGCAAAAGCGGGTCAGTGGAGCACACTCCCCAGTCGTAAACTCCACCCACCAAGAAATCAATCTGCCTCTGCCCAAAATGATTCCCGGCTGGCACCTGCTGCGTTTTCATGGCTGCCTGAGTGGCCATATCTGCCACCCCTGCAGAAGGCAGGGAGCTGATATCCTTGTGCCTCTGGAATACCGGCTGTTGGCCTGTTTGCTTAGGCAGATAAATCAGAAAGCTGGCAGATGGTGAAAACCCCAGGGTCTTTGCTGCTGTGCCAGGAGTGAACAGGTCCAGATGACTGGGTATGACCTCAGGACAGCACTTACCAAGAATCCAAGATGGAGGCCCTGGTCCACAGTTACCTCTGGTAAGGGGGAAAACTAGGCTGTGCTCTTCCTTATTTCCTTTAATTTTTAACTTGTACCCTGCAGATGGACTTTTCTGCCCCACCAGCCAATTCCCAAATAACCGCATAGAGACTTAATATTAATTATTAATATGTGGTTGATAGCTTAGGCTTGTTACCAACTAGCTCTTCTTATCTAAATTAACCCGTGCTCTTCCTTATTTCCTTTAATTTTTAACTTGTACCCTGCAGATGGACTTTTCTGCCCCACCAGCCAATTCCCAAATAACCGCATAGAGACTTAATATTAATTATTAATATGTGGTTGATAGCTTAGGCTTGTTACCAACTAGCTCTTCTTATCTAAATTAACCCATATTTCTTGTCTAAGTTCTACTACATGGTTCTTGGCTTGTTCCCTCATTTTCTACATATTGTGCTGTCTCTGCATCTGTCTCAAGACTCCTCAGACTCCACCCTTCTTCCCAGAGTCCCACCGAATCTCTTCCTGCCCATCTATGGGCCAGTCAGCTGGTTAGTAAACAATGAGAGTAAATACATATTTACAGTGTATGAAGATTGTTTCACAGCAGTGGGTCCTTTTCTTTTGGGTTCTGGTTGTGTTGATAAGAAGAAACAGACTAGAGGAAAAGGAAAATTCGTGGCTTTGAAATTCAAGTTCTGCTATCATAGCAAGGCAGAAAAGGCTACCAAGGAAACTTCACTGCCTGTGGAAGAGACCCTTGTTGAACCTGAGACAATGAGATGGTACTGTAGCTCATTTAGGAGATGTCTCAATAAAGCAAGAGTCTGGGGGATGAGAAAGATGGCTCTGTGGTCAAGAGTACTTGCAGCTCAATTGTGAGAACCGAAGTTCAAATCTCAGCACCCACGTTATACAATCCAGAAGCGTGAAGTATGCATAGATGTGAGCTGCCTGGCGTCCGCACTGGGAATCAGACTCGGGTCCTCTGGAAGAGCAACAAATGCTCTTAACACCTCTTCAGTCCCCATATGATCAACTTTTAAAAGAATTTCCGATCCTTTTCCTCCTTTGTTCCCTAGCCTATAGACACTAGACCAACTTAACGTAAGTACATGGTCTGGTCCCCTTGAAACTTAACTCTGTTTTTCTCTTTACTTTTCAGTATTACTTTCTATTTTTCATACACAAACCTTCCACTAGAGGGTAAGTGCTAGCGAGCAAGTATCTTTTATTCTAATAGCATATTCTATGAAAATTGGCACATCTTAGACCCCAAATGAGGCATTTCTAATTTAATTAATGATCCTCTCAATGTTTAAGTACCTTCCTTCCAAATAATATATATGTTGCTGTGAACTGATACCGTCTTAGATTCTTCCCGTATGTTACTGATCAACTGCACGGACTCCGGTTACTTCACTGCAGCTTTGTCGGATGTCATAACTTCCAAAGATTATATTTGCCAGCACATTTTGTGACTCAGAAAGACTTCAGGAACTGCCCTTAAGGTACAAGTATAAATCAGACTTCAACTGCTACAAAAACAGATACAAATGAAATGCCCACAATTGTGTGGTAAGGGATAACTTATTAATGTTATGTTATGGATGTAAGTTAAATAATATGTTATCATTGTAAAATTGAAAAGTTCTCTTGAGACTTAGAGAGTAACAATATATAATAAATGTCTTATGCACACGTCTGTACAACACTCACGAATTCCTCCCTTACTATAGCAACAATAAAATCATCATGTTTCAAATTGTATTTCCCTCCCATTCTTCATTACAAGTCCTCTTATACCTATTTCTGGGAAGTAAGTCTGATTTTGTATCCCCCAGACTTTATGCCCAGCCTATAAGATCAAAGGTCAAAAATTCAAGAGATCACTGAATACATCCATGGATGGGGTAGGAGAAGATAATTAAGAAGTCAAAATCCAAGATCTCCTGAGTAGATTGGGAAGATGGGGACCATGGAAGAGGGTAGAAGGGGAGAGGAGAGGAAGGGAGGGAAGCAGAAAAAATATATAGCTCAATAAAGACAATAAAATATAATAATTATAATAATCTTTGCTGAAGGCGAAGAATAGAAAAGGATACTAGATGTCTGTGTCTGGCCTTCACACACACATACACCACATATTCACACATAAACACATTTTAAAAAAAAGAAAAAGTCAAAATCAGGAACTAGAGAGAAGCTCTTAAAGAGGAATTGAGTTTGGTTCTCAGCAACTACAAGGTGGCTTACAGTCGCTTGTCACTCTAATTCCAGGGCATCCAGTGTCCTCTTCTGGCCTTTATGGGCACTAGACATGCACATGATACACTTACATAGTATAGGCAAAATCCCTTTAAGTACAAAGTGAAACAAATAAAATAATTTTAAAAATGTTTTTATGAAGTTAAAATCAGATACACTTCACTATGGACTCCTAAGCCACTAGTTACCACTTAGGCGAGCCTGAGCTCTTGCCCCGCTTGTCTTCTGTTGGGAAAAGGAGATGATTAGTCCTTAACTGGTAGAAGTCTTGAGAGGACTGTGGTGATACAAAAATAAACAGGGCACCAAGCATTTAGCTCTGTGATCAACCAACATTAGCCATTACTGCAGTGAATCCCATCCTGCAGAATAGCCGAGATTCTGTATAGCTACGGATCCAGGTTATACCAATTGCAAAAACATCCACCAAATATTAGTTTCTTGAGTTTTAAATTGGAGGTTAAAAAAATAAGCTTATTTCAACATTTTCCCCAAAATCAAATTAAGTTTGCTTCGCATTTTGTAAAGTCCTCCTTTAATTGTTCATTTAATTGTTTATTGGAAGAGGAAAGAAACATATATAGATACATTTATTTCCCCCCCAGAGACAAAAGAAGGAATGATATTGGAGATATTGAGGTAATTTGCTCATTCACAATATAAAGATAATGGGGAAAAGGAACTGTCAAAAATATTAGCTACAGTCAAGCATGGTGGTATGTGCCTTTGGTCTGAATACACATAAGGAAAGGGCTGGCAGATCTCTGAGTTCCAGCTCAGCCTGGTCTCCAGAGCAAGTTTCAGGGCATCTAGGGTAATGTAGTGAGACTATACGTTACAATAGCTCACCAGCCAAGATGGCTTTACTAAGTCCTTAACTTGAAAAATGGATAAGAAATTAGCTGTCATTTTCTTTAGCTTTTCTTTCCTTGCCTTTTGAAGCTACAGTTCCAAATGGTTACAAAAATCAGCAAGCAGTCGACATATATTACAGACAAGCATTTCGGATTTGACATTTCTTCATTTTATGGGTACATATTTTAAGAACTAATTTTATGACAATACTCTTTATTCCATGACAACAAAAACGGAGGCTGGCAAGACCGGTTTGCAGCTGAGGACTCATTAGCATATGGTGTATAAAAAAGAAAGCTACACCTTCTTCCCAGATTCTTCCCTACAAACCAGGAGACTTGTCCTCACCCCTGAAAACCTAGGTAAGCTGTGATGATGTCCACCAGGCTGCAGGAGATTTGCTGCTGGTCCAGCTCCCGTGAATTAGTGACTTCTCTCCTCTCACACACAGCGCCTGGCAGTCCAGTAAGGAAAGAGTTTACATTGACTCCAAGGTAAAGGGGATACTGTCTATCATGGCAGCTGGGATGGCTCTATCTATAGCAACACAGCTTGGTCACAACTTGGAAGATGAGGAATCAGAAAACTGGGACTCAAGCCAGAAGCAGATCTCATCTTCAAAGTCAACCCCCAGTGACCCACCTCTGCTGGTCGGTCCACAGTTTCAAGAGTCCCATAACCTGAACACCAGCTAAGAACCCAGTGCTCAGATAGGCAGAAATACATTTCACATCCAAACAATAACAGTCAGTGATTTAGTTAGGATTTCTATTGTTGTGAAGGGCCACTATGGCCATGACAACTCTTATAAAGGAAAAAGTTTTTAACTGAGATGGCTTCCATTTTCAGAGGATCACTCCACTGTCATCACGGTGCACTGGCAGGTGCACTGGCAGGTGCACAGGCAGGTGCGTAGGCAGACACGGTGCTGTAGGAGGAGCTGTGAGTACTATGTTTTGACCTGCAGGCATCAGGAAGTGGTCTGAGACACTGGATATGACTTGAGCATATATTAGACCTCAAAACCCACCCCCATAGTGGCACACTTCCTCCAACAAAACCATACCATCTCCAGTAAAACCAGGCATCCTAATAGTGCTACACCCTATGAGATTATGGGGGCCAATTACATCCAAACCACCACATTTCTGATGGGATCTTGCCCTGAGGTCACCGTTCCCTTTTATTCCATTCCTTAATCAGTTCATCTCCTTGAACACAGAACATAGCTCCATTCCACTTCCTGGTGCTCCTTTTCTCCTTTACATTTCGTATTTTTTTTTCTTACTCCATTTGCTCCTTTCAATCTAAATCTTAATTTAGAGTTAATATTAATGACCACACAACAGAGTCTAATCTAGGCTGCTTTGAGATTTCTGGAACGATTTCTAGGCAATAGACTAAAATCTCCTCTGAATCTTCTTGAGCCAGGCCCACAGTTTAAATCTTCCATGACTCTACTAGTATGGTACATTAAGCAATGCTTAAAGCATTCCACTGCTTTCCTAACCCAGAGTACCAAAGCCCGAATCTTCCAAACAAACACATGGTCAGGCCTATCACAGCAATATGCCAGTCCCTGTGCCAACTGCTGTCTTAATTAGAGTTTCAACTGCTGTCAAGAGACCCTATGACCACAGCAACTCTTATAGAGGAAAAGCATTTAATTGGCATGGCTTTCATTTTCAGAGGTTTAGTTCATTATTATCATCGTGCAAAATGGTGGTGTGCTGGCAGACATGGTGCTGGGAAGGAGTTGGGAGTCCTGCATCTTGACCTACAGGCAACAGGAAGTGGTCTGTGACACCCGGCATGGCTTGAGCATATACGGCAACTTGAAGCCTGCCTCCACAGTGACACATTTCCTCCAATAAGACCATACCCTCCAACAAAGCCACACTTCCTAATAGTGACACTCCCTTTGAGCTCATAGAGGCCAATTACATTCAAACTACCACAGTCTGTTAATGGATATCTGGCTCCATTTTTAACAATTTAACATTTTAAGCAATATTAGACTTTAATTTCTTTTTTTTTCTCTTCTCCAATCATGTCCCTAGCTAGAGGTTAACTTGGTTTTTTTATTGTTCTCCCTCTGAAAACTTATGATTTACACATCATAAATTGTTTCCATCATTTCATGATATGTTCTGAGTTGACTGACCACAAAGTGTTTCATAGTATGTTAACTATTTGACCATAAACCCATAACACATCTGACCAAAAACCTGTAGCATGTACCTTTTCCATGATCATAAAAATAACTGGAAAATTCTGCTTTTGGAATCACTTGACATCAAAGGGCCCTTCTACTTCTGTTCTTGGCTGCTTCATTCTCCTACCAAGAGAGAGTGTAACTTTGGCCTGGCCATAAATAGATTTCTACCTTGAAACATCTCAGTGTTAGTTCCATGTCTGAAGTCTGCAACCCACACCAGGATAGCCAGACAATGAAACAGCTTTAGCTGCCCAGATGGAAAGTCCGCAAAGAGTGGAGGAGAGTGACAGTCAATCAGGCCATAGTTACTCAGTCCATCCCAACCATAAATATCGTAACACTCCAAACATAGGCACCATCTGATTGAAACTGAAAGGTCTTAGATGTAGAACTCAAGAAGGACGCTGGGATTTATAATTGAGAGAAGGATTTATTAGAAGAGATATTACTGTCGAAGACAGATAGACAGTAAAGGAAGTGGCAGGGGACAGACAGACAGCCAAGAAAGTGGCAGGGACTCTGCAGAGAGGTCAGGCCATAGTAGTACCAGATAAAGACCGCATGGCAGAAGTCTCCCACTCCTCTGCTGTAGCTTTCCAAGGATTGGGATGGTTGCACAGCATAAGCCTCCTAAAATTATCTGGTGCAAACACAGAATGCGCAACAAACCTGCTTAGGAGTTTATTAGAGGGAGCATGTACAGGCCTGGGGAATCGATGTGCAGAGAGACAGAGAGATAGTGCACGCACACAGGGGGTTGGCGTGACTACATCATACACAGATGATGATGGACTCATACATGCACGCAAGGGCTTAACTGAGTCATAGTGGCTGTAACCACGCATGCGTGCACGTGGGTCACATGGGGCCCTTTAACATTCTTCCTGAGGGCCTGTCTGCACGTCATGGCTCTAGAACCTGGAAGTATCAGCCATATATGGCTGAAATCATTATGCCCACAGTCAGGCTCTCTGATTCTCGGGCAATAGGCAGAGAAAGAGGTGGGAGGCAGAAAGTATGGCCACCCCTACCTCCTTTGACATAAATTCACTTTCCAGGTAAGAGACCCCACCACCAGGAAGTCTATTATCTGGGAACTCAAGGACAATATCTCAAGAAAGCCGAAGGTCATGGATTTGTCTGGGCTTGAGCTCTGGTCTTGGCTGTGTCTGAGTCCATGGCCCTACCACAGCCATAGTCTGTGTTGATGTCCATAGCACCTGTTACTATCAGAGATTGTGCGGATGCCTGAGGTCTGGGCCCACACCTGAGGTCATCTTGGGGCCCAAGGGCCAGCCTGTGACTGGAGTGATGTCGATCTGAGTGGCCTGTGCTTCCACCAGGGGCCATGGTGGCATCCAGGCCCTGGAATGCTTCTGAGAACCATGTCTGTGTACTACCCAGATCTAAGGAGTCCCCCAAAAGCCAACAAGGAGACGAAGTCCCATATGTAAAAACAAAGAGCCTTTATTCTTACACAAGTGTGTGGACTCAGACTCTCTGTGTGCCCAACATATTGGCACAATCGGAGAGCCCTGAGCACACTTTGGGGGGGGGGTTATAATAGCAGAGGGATTTTTAAGGTTCAGGACCCCTGATTGGCTGACATTTGTGTAGGGGTGCCTTGGAGAAAAGGGGATGGCTGTGTGCTGGGCTAAGGGACATCAAGTGATTCTATTTACAATAGTTTGAACATTAGGAATGTCCTTCGAATGGTCTGTTCTTGGGTGGAGTATGGATGATCTCAGTTTGTAGTCTTTCTTGGAACCAGGTATTGCCTTAGGATAAACTGAGACTGAGGCCTACCTTCCTGTTGGTCTGTAGAGCTTGTCTTGGCAGGTATGTACCAAGCTGCCCTGGGTCCTACAGTCTGTCCATAGTCCCTGTCACCACCAGGGGACACATGGATGCTTGAGTTCTGGGTCACCACATGAGGCCATGCTTGGGACTGAGGGATGGACTGTGGCTGGGCCTGTAATGATGTGGTGACCTTCACTACCACCAATAACCATGGTGTCAGCTGGGCCTGAGCTATTCCCAGTGTTCATGTCCAGGTCCATTGCCCTACTGCAGCCAGGGTCTGTGTCAATGTCACCAATTACCACTGAAGGCTGTGCAAATGCCCCAAGTATGGACCCACACCGCCATCAGGGACATACCGATTGGGTGGACTGCCCTGCCACCTGCACCCATGGACACATCCAGGCCCAGGCTGCAGCCTAGAGCCACTTTGGGATCCATGGCCCTAAGGCAGCTGGGAAGTGTTGATACCTGTGGCTCCTGTTACCATCAATGGCAGCACAGGAACCAGGGTCTGGACTGAGACATGAAGCCATGTTTGCAATGGAAAAATTAAAAGTGCTGCGAGTCCCCGGCAGCTGGCTACGGGATCCTGAATGCAGCCAGTCCCAGGAAGGGACTGTGCATGAGACCACACAGCACATCTCTGAAGGTGGCTGGTCTGGGGAAGGGAGCGGGGACAGCGAGCCACATGGCCGCTGGTGGGTGAGACAGTTGGATAGGCAAACCATGCAGAGTGAGGTTAGATATTTATTTAGCGGTTATGGAAGGGAAGGGAGAAGAACAGAGAGGGGAGAGAGAGAGAGAGAGAGAGAGAGAGAGAGAGAGAGACTGCCTCTCCGAGAGAAAAAGGGGAAGAGAGAGAGACTAGGGCTGCAAGGAGGAAGGAAGACCTGCCTGCCTCAGCGGATGGGAGAGAGAGTGGGCATGGCTTGTCTCACAGCACCAGGACCCCAAGGAAGCAGCACTGGAAGTCTTATCCACTGCTTCTCCCATGTCTTTCTTTGTGTCCTGGTCTCTCTTCTCCAAAAGAATGGGCCCCTGTAAGTAGTCCCAAGGCTCCTGATGGCTTCTGTTGGCACCAAACACAGGATGTGTAAATGAATTTCCACTGTCACCACACTGCACTCTCCCTAGTGCAGGGCACCCTTGCTAACCATCCACTAAAGCTGCTGGTGACTGTTTTATGTGCATGTTTCTCTGCTTTACCTTCTGAAGAACAGTGGAATGCTTTCTCCTAACATCTCAGAGGAAAGCAGCGAACACAGTAGAGACTGTACCTCCAAATGTCCCAGGCTCCCACAGGAGCATCTTCCAGAGAGGCAAATCTTTAGTGCAGCAAAGCACCCAGGGCCACACAGTGGTGCCTGATAAACCATAGGTGTGAAATAGTGGCCGTGAAAGTGCTTGGGAGTCAAAAATGTGAGTCATACAAAGATTCCCTTGGTCGTTGGAAACACACTTTACCCCACAACAGTCAGCCAAAGCTGAGAGATGAAAATATGTAACTAGAGAAGATTTTTAGGCATTAGCTCCCAAATGTTGACCCTGACATGCCATGCACTGTGCCCAGACACCATTCACCTCTGCGGATGTATAAACTGTATACTCTGTAAACATTTAAAGATGTTTTTAGAAAAATATCCCTATAATACAACAATTCTCAACA
Organism: Chionomys nivalis; assembly: GCF_950005125.1. NCBI lineage: Eukaryota > Metazoa > Chordata > Mammalia > Rodentia > Cricetidae > Chionomys > Chionomys nivalis. The sequence goes on along the minus strand of NC_080090.1, from coordinate 44,530,803 downwards.
ATGTTCTGAACAGCATCACTTAAAGTGAAAGTTGTCATTAAATTGAAGAGTTCTGGATTATGGTATTGGCAGAGAATGGTGCTGGCAGAGGAAGTTTCAAGACAGCCTAGGATTGATTGTGTCACATGGGTATAAGTGGTCACTCTTATGCCAATCGATAATGAGAAGGAGCAAGCCAAGAAAAATGCAAGGTTGCAGTTTGGGGAGGAAAGGGACATCAGGAAGTGTAATGAAGCTAAGTTTAGTGTTCAAGGAGATTTAAAAAAAAATAAAGAAAGAAAAGCCTGATGCTAAAGAGAATAGTGGGAGTGGTGAGCCCAGGGAGAGACACATTCAGCTAAGCTTCCAATTGATGAGAAAAAAAAATTAAAAAAAAAGATTAAGCAGTGGAGGAATTATCAAACACAACACAACACAAAACAAACAAACAAAGAAAAAACCAATAGAGGTGTGCTCTAATGAGAGGATCAGGTTCCAGACCCAGTAAGCAGAACGTGGCAGTTTTGGCCACATGGTTGTGGCTTTAAAGTCAAGGATACAAGAAGGGGGTTGTGGAATCTCCCTCTAAGGCTAAGGAAAACTGCGGAGGCCAGAGGTGTTTTACAGCTGCCCTGCATAGAGGCCCAAGGAAGCCATGGCATAAAGCTGTGAACAGAAGCCCGGATTTCACTGGAGACCCCAAGATGTTAGGGATGCCAGAACCACGGGATACCTGCCAACAAAAGTTCTAACAGAGTGGGGAACCAGTCCAAGACAGAGAAGTATGTTGTAGTCAACAAAGCTGAAAAGGAGTTGGAGAGATGAAGAACACTTTGACATCACACACGGAGATGCAGAATAGAGTTTGCCCAGATGGTTGGTCCAGTATTTCCTCTTTAGCCTCCATTTCCTCCTTCTTGGTGTGGGAAGAAAAGTGTAGATTCTCTGCCATTGTGTGATGGAAGTATGCGATCTGCTTTTTTATTTTGATTTTTACAAGGATTACCGTTAAGAGCATGCCACGAGTCACAGAAAAGACTTTGAACTTTAGATCTTTAAACCGAGTTAAGGCTATGATGGAGACTTTTGAAGTTGGTATGGTTGCAGCTTTGCATGTTGATAAGGTTACAAGTCTATGGGGGCCAGGGAGTTTATTATGCGGTGGTTTAAATGACCCGATAGGTTCATTTATTTTAATGCTTAGTTACCAGTGAGAGACAGTACTTAGAAGGATTGGGAAATAATGTCCTTCTGGGTAGGTGTGGCCTTATTAGAGATCGTGGGTCCCTGGTGCCGGGCTTTGAGGTTTCAAGAACCCAAGCCAGGCCCATTGGTGCTCTCTCTATACCTGCTGCTGGTGGACCCAGATGTTGAACTCTCAGGTACCTCTGTAGCCTGTGTCTACCTGTGTGCCACCACGCTTTCTACCATGATGATAATGGGCTAAATCTCTAAAACTTTAGGAAGTCCCAATTAAATGCTTTCCTTTATAAGAGTTGCTGTAGTCATGGTGTCTCTTCACAGCAACTGAACATGGACTAAAACATGTTCCATCTGTCCCTGTACTCACCTGGCAGAGACAAACCGTAACTAAACATAATCCTGGGGAAGTCTGTGCTTTTTCAGCCAGCTATGGCTAGAAACCAAAAACTGCTTTTCTTAATTATCATTCACAACCACTCCCCTAATAAAACCATTGGCTGAACTGCAAAACTGATGTTCTTTTTGCAGTCCTTGGGTTTCTCCTATCCTATTCAATTAGTATTGAATGGCTTCTTGCTCAGCAAACTTCCAACATGTCTTCTGTCAGCCTTATTTTCGGGACTCTATATTTCTCTGCAAAAACATAAGCGAGCAGAAAATACCTTCCCCATATTTCATACCACCAGACAGCACGTGTTCTCCTTTTCCCTTCAGAGTCACCCCTCCCATCCCTATCTGGCTGTCTGCTCTGTGCTCTGGGAAGCTTGCTTTGGAGTGTGCACCAGCTGCGAACCCTCCAGATGCTGGCTGATTTGGTTGAACCAGAGGGAGGATGATGGAATGGGACTGAGATCTAGGGTGTTGGCTTCTCTGTGCTCTGGGTTGTAGGATAGCAGAGCAGATGGTGCATTTTCTCTGCAAGGTCTCTTTCCCACAAGTGGCAGCTGCAGTCGGGGGTCACGCTGTTTACAGCGACAGCCCTTCCGCTTTCTCATTAGGCCCCCAGTGGCAATGGCTCCCCATGGCTACAGTGAGGCACTTCTCCAGCTCTCATTAGTGTCCCCGACTTGTCCTTTTCTTTGCAAATCATTATTAACAGCTCCTCGGTGACCCTGGTTAAGCCTGTGACCAGAGTTCTCCTGACGCCTTCCGATGCGTCCCCATTAGCCAGTACAGAAGTCAACTGTTTTCCGATGCTTGCATTCCTCCATAGCCTTCTCACCCACTGAAGGGCTCCCTTCAGGAATTCATTCCTCTAGCTCCTACTCCGCATCGCTCTACCATCCCATATCTACAAGTGTGGAAACTCAAACTGTTCTAACAAAACTCCTCAGCAGCTGCCTCCTCCGTTCTACTATCCCTAGTCCCATCTGGACTTCCATAGTCTTCCTCTTTGATGTCATGGCCTCTCTGTGGGTAACAGTGGTGAGTGCTGCCTCATCAATCTCCTGGACACATCAACAGCCCTGGCCTTTGTTATCTTCCTCCCAAGACACTCCTTCCTCTTGATTATTGACTGCCTCACTGAAATCTTCCTCTCGATGTTTTAGGGTTGCCTCCTACACATGGTTGACGTTTTCTAAAGCCAGTTCTCAGAGCTTCTCGCGTGCCTTTGAAAGCGAGTGCCCCACTTCATGCTCCAAAGTCCCGTCTTTTCTTCTAGCCTACGACAGACTGGAGATATACCTGTCAGTCCAGATGCACAGCACTCGGTCTCCTCAGCTACGGCAAGAGTACCTTCTTCTCCACCCTCCCACAGTAATGAGAATCTCTGTCCTTTCACCTGCTTGAGCATCAGACTCATCTGTTTTCTCTTTCTTACTAAATATACTGACTCCACCCACCATCAAATTCTTTTAGCTATGCTACAAGCATGTGTCTTAAGTTTTACCACTACTCCATATGAATCCCATGACTTAAGCAACAGCATTTCTTTACTAATTGTTCTGCTGGTTTCCTAATTGATCTGTCCCCTGGTTCAGACTCTCCCTGGTACCTGGAATAATAAGACAAGCTTTCTTTTCTCCTTGCTCCATTGTATACTTCTTACTTGTATGAATCTGATATGTTGACTTTATGATTGCTTCCCACCAGAAAGTTAAGTCTACAGAGAAAGGAGCTAACTGCTGTTTGATGCTATCTCTGGTGTATAATACATTAAGGCACAGTGATGTCATAATCTTATTTGTTATTTAATAAGGATAAGGGAATCAGGTGACTAGGAAAGGCAATAGAGGGACTACCATGATCAGTCTTAACGCTTGTCAATATTAATAAGTCATGAATTTTCTCTCAATTCTGTAGTCTAAGATTTAAGTTTTACTCCAGGTCTAATTTGAAAATAGTTTTGGGGAGTGAAGTATACAATGATTTTTATGAAAAGTAAAAGGAAGTAAGTTTCATTGATAGATCAATGATATATAGGTGTTGGACAGAGATAGATGATAGATAGACAGATTAGATAGATAGACAGATTAGATAGATAGATAGATAGATAGATAGATAGATAGATAGATAGATAGATAGATAGATAGATGATAGATAGATAGATGATAGATGATTGATAGATAGATAGATAGATAGATAGATAGATAGATAGATAGATACATAGATACATAGATACATAGATAGATACATAGATACATAGATAGATATAGATAGATAGATAGATAGATAGATGATAGATAGATAGATAGATAGATGATAGATAGATAGATAGATAGATAGATAGATAGATAGATAGATGAAAGATAGATAGATAGATAGATAGATAGATAGATAGATAGATAGATAGATAGATACATACATACATACATACATACATACATACATACATTTGTACTGTACATATTTGAATGTCTGTGGGCTTTTTAGGGTGTTCTGGGACAGTCAGCTCATGTACCACTGTTTAGAACCACAGCTATTGACAGGTAAAGCACAGGACTTAGAGGCAGAGCCTTTGTGAGTGAAGCTGTCATTTTTGAAGCCAACAATGAGCTCAGTAGTAAGGACCCTGAGGACTGAAGCCTCAGGAGTGGGGAATCTAGATTATCCTCAGATTCACAAGAAGAGATGTTATACTGATGTTCAAGGTCAAAAGGAAGGCACAAACAGGCATTCTGAGAAGAGACTAAAAATAGCTCTTAGGTGAAAAAATAATGAACTGCATCAATTCATTGAGCAAGTCAGGTAATTCTCATGCATAATAAAAATGGGGCTGTTTCCAGGTATAGTCACGCCCAATGCACATTTCCCATTATCATTACTCCTCTGCATTTTGAAGTTAAGTAATGTAGAGTAGAGGAGTAATCATTCATCCCCTTCTCCAAATATTTTTGAAAAAGAGGATTGCTGTTTTAAAATAATAAATACTGAACCGAATGCTGCAGAGGAAATGTGGGGCTCGGGAAGACAGGTCTCACTAATTAACTCTGTGCTCATTCAAGATGAGCTGCTCGTGAAGCTAACGTCGTGCTCTGGTTTTAAATGTGTAATTAACATGAGTGAGAAGGGATGGTTAAAATAAAATTATTTGTTAAGGAAATGGTGGGTCTGTGACCTACTTGTGAAAGTATCGTTTTAACTTTCTCTACTGGTAGTCATGTGTTTGAGCAACTCCCACGTAGCACTTACTATGTGCCAGGCTGCCCAAGGGTGTGGCTAATTCCATCTCAAGACTCAGGCTAACACAGAGGTAGACACTATTTAGGTCATACAGGAATACGGGAAACTGATGCATAGAAAGGCTAGGAAGCCTATTTAAGAAACACAACTAGAAATAATTCAACCCCGGATACCTTTAGAGTCTAGGTGAAGGCAAAGACAGTTGCAAAGAACTGTACCATTTTGAAAATTAATTTCGGTTACATTTAATGTTTATCTAAAAGTGGATAATAGATGTTAGCTGATGGACTGCAAAGCCTTGTGAGTTTGCTGGAGTAGATGCCTTGGGCTGAAATACCTAGGGTTATCTACATGTGTGGTGTGCAAGCATCTTCTACAAGGGCTTCACTCAGAAACAGATACTGAGACAAAATCCTGAGTTCAGTCTGTTTAGGAAGTGACCCCAGGAAGCACAGGAAGGAAAATAGATAGTCCAGGCAGGGAAGAGGAAGTTCTCTGGCTAAGCTTATTGCTTTATGTGAGATTTGCCTCATGCCACGGGCAAGTGATGGACGTTGCCTTTGAAATATTTTTTTCCTTGGGAAAGCAGCCCTCCTTCTGTTCCTCTATCAACATGGTAACACTCACGGAAAGGCTGGCCATCACTCAGAGGATGCTGAAGTAACCCAAGTGAAGCCAACCAGGCTGCAACCCAACCTTCCAGGCAGGCTGTGTCCACTAGTGCAATAGTGGCAAGACATTTTATGGAGACAACCAAACACTCCCTTGATTGGATTCAAGGGCTGCTCCACGGGAGAGAATTCATGCCTGGTGTTGTGAACAGGCTCAAAACCCATGACTAGGAAAGTCTAGATGCTAGTGCAGAACCTACTGACGTTATTTTTCTAAATAGCTGTGTTGCCAAACTACATTCTAAATATTTATTATGTTCATATACATAGACTTGTGCTGCTCCAAACCTTGATCAAAGCTTTTTATTGAAGTAGTAATGGTTAATGAAGAAATGAAATACTTTTCAATGAGGATAAATGACCATGAATGCTCTGCTATGGATGTGATGTCTATATCATCACACATTACCCCATCTCCTGATAGGACAAGGAGACATCTCAGAAGGGAATAGTAAGAGTGTAAGAGCCAGAGGGTGGGGAGGAGGGCCAACAAATGTTGTCCTCAGGACCGGACATGGTTGTTGTGCACACAAATTCACAGCTGTGTTTACCTAGACAACACCAGGACAGCTAAAATTCTAGTGTGGGTGGGGAAGGGATCCCTGGTGGCAGCAAGACGAGAAAGGGCCACTTTTCTTTCGGAGCGTGACTACTGGTATGTTTCCCACACTCCAGTGGATGAACCCAGACCTGTGAGAATAAACAAATTAATGAATTAATAAACAAATAAATAACTGTAAAAAAGAACATGAAGGCAGATAGAAGATGGGATCCCGAAGGAAGCTAGAGCAGTGAGAAATAGGTAAATAAGATCAAGATATATATTTATGCATGGATGAAATTTTCAAAGAATAAGTTAAAATTTAAAAAAAGAAATACTTAAATTTTTTCATTTAAAAGTTTCCTCACAAATGTATATGTCCTATGAATTCACAACGTAAATCCCTTGGAAGAGGATGCACATCTTGGCCAGGCCAATGGAATTTTGCGTTTAATAAGCACTACTTATTACAACAAAAAGAGCTGAGTTCAGAATAAGAAGTAAAGTTCCTTTTTTAAGCACTTTCCTAAGTGATTGAATTAATCTAAAATAAAGTATCTGTATACATGGTAAGGGGAGAACTGAATCTTATTCCTTGAAAGAAGGTTTACTGCTGCCCTTATTAACAAAGTAAAACAAAAATGGAGCTAATATTTGTTGCTGTGCTATCACACACACACACACACACACACACACACACTGTACTTTGTTTTATCTTAGAAGAGTTGAGCATGATTGTTTCTGAAAAAATGAAAATGTCCCAACATTGTTTACTCTTTAACTTATACAGAGGCATACTTGTTTAAGATACATTTTTTTCTTTGGAAATTTGAGAATTTAATATGCATATACTGTACTTAGATTCTCTCTCTTTACACATACACACACTCATATATATATACGTAGATGTATTTCAAAGCACATATGGGTTAACAGAGAGTTCCATGCCATCCTGATGAATAGTATAAGATCCTATCAAGAAAGGAAAAAACAATGAAAGAAAGAAGTAACTGTTGTAGAACATTCCTTTACATTGTGTGAAGATGTGGTTCGTTTAATGAAGAGCTGAATGGCCATCCAATAGCTAGGCAGGAAGAGGTAAGGCAAGACTTCTGGGGGCAGAAAGGACCCAGAGAGGAAGAAAGGTGGAGTCACCAGCCAGGCTTGGAGAAAGGAACATGAACAGTACGGAGAGATGAGGTAATGCGCCTCATAATAAAATGTAGATTAAAATAAATGAGTTAATTTAAGTTATAAGAGCTGGTGGGACAAGTATAAGCTAGGGCCAAGATTTCATAATTAATCATAAGTTTCTATGTCGTTATTTGGGAGCTTTCCAGTTCCCAAATACAGAGAAAGACTTGCTACGCATGGCATCTGCTCACTGTCTAGGTTGCCTGCGTGTCTCTCCATATCTGTGTATTCTTTGCTCTTCACTGTCTCTGTACCACAAAGACTATGAAAATGCCAAGGACACCTGGTTTTCAGTTGGGTTCAGCCAACAACAGGCATGAGTTTGTCAAGACATTGGTCAGGGCCAGACAGATAGGAAATTCCCTTTCTTGGTTTTCCCATACTTTGGATGAGGCCCTGGCGACCCCCTGGTCCTGTCTGGTGGTCTTCTCCTACAAGTCAACTCTCTCTCTACAACCTTCTGTTCCAGCTAGGGCTGGGAAGGCAGGGCTAGAAAGGTAGGGCTAGGGAGGCAGGGCTGGGAGGCAGAGCTGGTGAGCTTAGGCAACATTAGCTTTGAGACCCATCATTGCTAAAGACATGCTCCAAGGCCCTGGATGAGGTTCCACCAATATGTTCACATAACCGTACATTTTTTAAAAACTTGAAATTACATTCTTTTTATAAAAGACAGTTTATAGCTGAAGTCTAGCTCACTGCTGGTAGAACATTGGTTGAGAAGGCCTGGATACTATCTGCAGCTCTGCAAAGGTAGATGATAGACAGACAGACAGATAGATGATAGAAAAATAGATGATAGATAGATAGATAGATGATGATGATGATAGTTAGATAGATAGATAGATAGATAGATAGATAGATAGATAGATAGATAGATTATAGGTAGGTAGGTAGGTAGGTAGGTAGGTAGATAGATAGATAATAGGATAGAGAGAGATGATAGATAGATAGACAGATGATAAGTAGGTAGGTAGATAATAGGATAGATAGATGATAGATAGATAGATAGATAGATAGATAGATAGATAGATAGATAGATAGATTATAGGTAGGTAGGTAGGTAGGTAGGTAGGTAGGTAGGTAGATAGATAATAGGATAGAGAGAGATGATAGATAGATAGACAGATGATAAGTAGGTAGGTAGATAATAGGATAGATAGATAGATAGATAGATAGATAGATAGATAGATAGATAGATGAGAGAGAGAGAGAGAGAGAGAGAGAGAGAGAGAGAGAGAGAGAGAGAGAGAGAGGGAGGATAGATAGGAACCCTCAACTTGTGTCAAGCTTCTAGTTTCTAAAAGAATACACTTGTATTTGAGCTAAGTCTCCATTCTCATCACCACCTGCATGGGGTACTCCGTACTCCTCCCATCCTTGGCAGCTCCTTTAACCCTCGGCATAATGACACCCAAATTCAATGCACTGTCTTTTGCTTGTCTTGGACTTCCAATAGTCCTTTGTCTCATTCCTGTCTCTATCTGTATTCTTCCTTGTTCCTTGAACCTATGATGTTATAGACTGGTCAGAGTGGCAGATACATGGGAAAGATTGCTTACTTGAGCAGATACTTGTCTATGGCAAAGCTAGAAACACAGCGCTGTTTCCTAGCCAGACAAGCCACATTCCAGCTTCCTTCTGTTGCCGTGACAAGAACCACAACCGAATGCAACTTGAAGAGGAAAGCATTTACTTGATTTAGTCTTTCAATCAAGCCTAAAAACGCATCCCAGCAAAGAGGGCTGAGCTGCAAATCCTACTTTCTGAAGGATGCAGCTCCTACTTCATCGCCTTCGTTTCCCTTCTACGCTTCATAGGCCTCCACCTATGCCTTTGAAGAACTCAGAAAGTGAGGGGTTCACTAGAGTTGGAGGTGCCAGAACAGGGACTGAGGAGTGCTAGGGAGTGGGACCTACAGAAGTCAGCAAAAGGCCTTGTAAATCAGCATACTCTCGCACACCGGTGGCCTCTTAGTTACTTTGTCCTCAGCCATCACGACTTCTGATCTAAAGCGGCAGTAAATAATGGCGTTGGTGTAGCCTTGAGACTTCCTAGCTCATCTTAGGTTTCCACAACACTATGACAGTACAAAAGATACAGAGGAAGGAAGTGATCACTACAGGAGGATATGATATGTTTTTTAAAAAGTGTCTTTATGAACCCAACCCTGTGAACAATGAATATATGCCAATAAAAAAGAGAGAGGCAAAAGCATATTTATTAGACTCAGGAAAACACTGAATTAGAAATAAATACAGAGACAACAATGTACCACTTTAGTGGCCCTTTCAAAACTGGATGAAGCTGGTCCCAGGGACACTGTACCTTGAGGATCTAAGTCCTCACAAGGAATTTAATAACAGATGCAGTCTGAGTTGGAAATGGCAACAATCATCTTTCAATAATTCATTGAGGAAAAAATAGGCGAGAAGAAAATAAATCTGGTCTTAATGTTTCCTTTAACAGTAATGAGGCAAAGTGATAAAATCATGAAAGAGACATAGAGAAGATGTGTGTTGCTCAGATATTTTTGATAGTAGAAAATTTTAATATGAAAGTAAATAAAGAGGATTTTGTCTGCTTTAGGCTAGGATATTTTTGCCAAATAGTTCATGCCAAATGATAAAGACATTTACATACTCATATTTTACAGAGCTCCAGTACTTCAGGAATACACACTGACATAAATTATTCATGAGACAAAAATGACACATTACTTCACAAACATTTACCTACAATTAGCTCACTCCAGTACTGATGCGCACTTCGACACAGTAGCTCACTCCAGAGCATAATGCGGCAGAGGTATCATGACTAAGAGTACTAACACCAAAGATGAAATAAGGGACCTATGTTTTCTTCTAAGACCCAAGTATTCTAGGAAGGGGAAGAGTTCCTGCAGCCTGAAAGCCCCTCTGCTGATGCAATAATCCAAATCAGACCAAATCAAACCGAATTAGAAAAAGCCCAGGCTTAATGGATACCAATGCTCCTGGGTGGCTTTTCAGCCCCCCAGAGAGGAGACAGGAAGGAAGACCGGAAAACCGTGTGTTTGTTCTCTGGGGTACAATTTAAATACCCTGTGAGAGTGCTCTTGAGTGTCTCTGAGGTCAACATCCTGTGGCAGGCTTTCTCGGAAGTGGAGTCTGGACTGAGGCAAATCCCAGGGGAGAGGGGCTTGGGATGGAACTCCTACTGGAACGTTCCAGACTCTTTGGATATATGGATGCCAGGAACTTGGGTGAAGCCTTAATTCAAACACAAGGTAGAGGGCATTTGTTCAAATTATTAAAATGCTTTCCTCCTACATCCATCTATGTGCATGATGACCTCTGGGATCGCCATCCAACCCACCTACAAATAACCTATAGGGCTGTTTAGTCATAAAAAAGTCCAAGTGTCACATCAAAAACAAAGCTGGAGAAACAAAAGAATTCAGATGCAGATAGTGCCATGCTTGCTGATGGGGAGGACTCTGAATTAGCAATTGAGACTCTGTGTCAGGGTATGTATTATATATTTGTGCATACAAATACATGCATATATGTGTATATGTGTCTAGCAACATAATCAAAGAAAAGAAGGCCATCAGCTTGAAAGTCAGAGGACATGGGAGGGATAACAGTGGAGTGGGTGACAGTGACATAATTCTGCTTTCATTAAACACATATTTTTAAAAAAAATAAACCTTAACCACTTCAACTCACACTGGCATTGCCTGGCTAAGCAGCTACCATAATTCCAGTCAAGCTGTGGTGTCTCATCAAGTTTCAGCAGTGACATGGGTCAGTGCTTTGTAAAAAGTCATAATTGAAGGATCACTGTTGTTGTCAGAAGGCTGTTGGTTCATTCCCCAGCCACATAGACTCCCAAATAATCACAAAGAAATCTGAATTAATTGCCACACTGTTTGACCAATAGCTTAAGTGTATTTCTGGCTAACTCTTATATCCTAAACTAACCCATCTCCATTATTCTGTGCATCACCATGCGGTCATGGCCTACCAGGCAAGGTTACAGCAGATGCATGTAGTAGGGAGCTGCGGGCCTCTTCCCACAGCCCGGCTCATGGCTGCCTAGCTAGCTTATGCCCCAAAATAATGACACACAAACGGTATTCTTTTAAACACTGCTTGTCCCATTTCTGTTCATGTATGTAGCACCCCAAGGTGCGCTTACCGGGAAGATTCTAGCCTACGTCCATCCTGGGTCGGAGTTTTATTGCATCTGCCCAGGAGAGGGGAGCATGGTGTCTGAGCTCACTTCCTCTTCCTCCCAGCATTCTGTTCTGTTTACTCCACCCACCTATGTTCTAACCTATGAGGACCAAGCAGTTTCTTTATTTTTAACCAATGACCTTCCTCCATCAGATGCATCTGTTCCAGATAGCTACATGGCTTTTTTTTGACTCTGCCTACTTTCTCTATATATATCTTTTCCAGCCTGGCCATATTCTGTTAAGTCATTGGCCAGAAGTAGCTTCTTTATTAGCCAATGGCAATAAAACATATTCATAGTATACAGAGGGAAATCCCACATCACACTGTGATGGTGTGCCCTGATTTCATACCTGCAGCTGTGGAGGATGGGTGGAGTCAAGGAGAATCAAGTCTGGGGGGCAAAGGAATCAGTCCAAAAAAGATCTGCAAGATCACTTGCTAGCAATGAACTCCAAAGTTAAGGCCCAACTTTGTATAGCACTCATCTCATAACTGATTTCCTTGTGACAATTATTTATGATCTCTGCCACATATACATAATTCTCTCTTAAAGTATAAACTAGATGAGAAAAACTTACAATAGATAGAAGAACCTCCCACACCACACTATTTGTTGTATCCTGAGGTTCATCTCACCATTCAACTTGTGTGAATGTTAGGAGAAAATGGGTTGTAGGAAATGAAAGACATAATTATCAAAGCTGATCTCAAGACCAGATCTGGGAGGTACAGATGCCATATTTGTGTCAAACTCTTTTCCTGTTACCTTATATAAAGCACTGGCCATGTCTAACAGTTTGGGTTTCAGGTAGAAAGACAGCTGGACTCATGCCTATGGGGCGATGAGCACTGAGTCCAGTGACATGGCAAGGAAGAGAGCAGAGAAAGGTGGAGAGGCACAGCAGGCAAAAATGACACAGAAGAAAGACCAGAGAAAGGCTGCCTGATCTAGCTGATCTAGAAGTTTCCCAACATGCTGGCATGTATATTTTATATAAATGTATGTTGCTGTGATAGGAAGCCATCTTAAGAAAGTCACACCAAAACTCACTGCTTTGGGAAACAGACCTGTAGACTTTCACCTCCATGGGGATCACAGCGCAAAGAGCTCCAGAAATTATAGCAAGATTTCTGCATTGAGTCTTCTGAAATTAAAAGGCTTGTGCAAAGTGAAAGGAGTGGAGAGAAGAAAGAGCTACCAAATTGGAGAAAACCAGCCAGCTGCTCATTTGGCAAGGGATTAAGTTCTACAATATGTAAAGAATTCAAAGACTTAAATACTAAAAGAGGAAATAATCTGAGGAACAGATAGGTAAATGAAGTTAACAGACAGCTCTCAAGTTAAAAAAAAATGCAAATAGACACACACACACACACGTTCCTCCTTTTTAGCCATCAGAGAAATAAAAATTAAAACTGAGATTCCATCTTACACCAGTCAAAATGACCATCACCAAGGAAATTAAAAAAACATAAATATTGGTGAAGATGCAGGTAAGAAGGGATTATTATGTGCTTTCGGTGGGAATGTAAATGGGAGAAGACACTAATAGGAAATTTCTGCAAATAAGAGTACTTTTTGATCCAACTCTGCCATTTCGGGGTAAATGCCTGAAGGAACAAAGTAAACATATATTACAGAAACCAATTCACTCATTTTTACCATAGCACTTCCTCATGGTAGCCTGCAGTCCATTCTGTTGGGCAGCTGTCAACAGAAACGAACACATGGTGGCACACGACAGTGCTGTGGGAATTCAGCTCGATAGCCAATTGTATGGGGAAGCTTGGCCCAAGGGGCATGGTCCTCTCTGGAGAATACATGACCCGATAAAACCCAGAGTGGGGGGAGAGTCGCATGCTCTCTTGGACTGTGTGGGAGCTGGTAGAGCTACAGCATGGAGCCCCCCCTTCTTTTTTGGGAATGAGATTATGGTGCGGCACAGGAGAGCTGGGTCCCCCAGCGGAAACAGTGGAGCAGATGGTGATGTGACCCAGATTCCTCATTCTGTCTTGTAATCATTGGGAACAGATTTGATATTAATAAAAAGTAACACGATCCCAGACGTCTGTATTGCCTGGTGCCCAAAGTGGGACTTAAGCTCACAGCCCTGGAATTAAGAGTCCCATGCTTTACTGACTGAGCTGGCTGGTTGGTGGGGGCACATGCCTTTAATCGGGAGGCAGAGACAGGGTTAATGACTATTTTGCCTTGAATAAGATCTTACAAAATTGGGTCATTTGCTGAAAAATAGATGGATCTGGAGATCGTCATGTTATGTAAAATAAACCAGATGAGGCTTTTATATAAGCACCAGTTTAATTTTTCCATGTTCTATGACACATATATGTAGTTTTTCTTTTCTTTTTTAATTACAACACTGTTTGACCAATGTCTCAGGTGCATTTCTAACTAGCCTTACATCTTAATTAACCCATTTCTATTCTTTTCAGTTTTACCATGAGGCTCGTGGTTTGTTACCTCTTGCTTCTTGGACAGCTACATGGTGTCTGCCTCCTTTGGCAGCTATATGACGTCTTCTTGACCCCTCCCCCTTTCTTTCTATATCTCTGTTTGGATTTCCCGCCTGGCTTTATTCCGCCCTGCCATAAGCCAAAGCAACTTTATTCATTAACCAATAAAATCAACACATATACCAATGGACATTGCATTTCAAAAGTCAGTGGTTTGTTGTTTTTTTTAAAAAATTTATTTATTATGTATACTGTGTTCTGTCTGCATGTATGCCTGCAGGCCAGAAGAGGGCACCCATTCTCATTACAGATGGTTGTGAGCCAGCATGTGGTTGTTGGGAATTGAACTCAGGACCTCTGGAAGAGTAACCTGTGCTCTTAACCTCTGAGCCATCTCTCTAGGCCTAGGGTAAGTGTTTTATCTTTATGAGGTTTCCAGCTTTTGTCCTCCAGCTTCTGGTTCTAAAGGAAGCAAAAAATAATGTACCTATTTATATATTTTGGCATTTAAAAACACTTTATTACATTTGTGTATGTGTACACGTGAGCATACACGTGCATGAATATATGTGCACGTAAATTGAGCCCAGGATCTCAAGCATGCTAGGCAAGTGTTGAGCCACCAAGCTACATTCCCAAGTCAGAATATGTTAATGGTAGTACAATTTAACAAGTCTGCACTGAGCCTGGTACTGAGGTCTTGGAGAGGAACTTGACTTGGTCCTTTCCTCCAGATGCTCCCAGTTGAATGAAGGAGACAGAGTTAGCTAAAGCTAACTGTGGTTAGAGACATGCATAACAGGCACTAACCTGGGTAGGATAAGATCATCACTGGTAGGTCAGCCATGACTCTGACAGGATGCATTTACTTTCTGCAGCTGGGTAGCATGCCCTCCATGGGAGGCAGCCTGGCCACCATTGTTGACGGCAGTTTCTGTTCCACCCCATCCCACAGGTATCAGCCATTCCGTCCCAAAGAAATCACACAGAGTCTACATTAATCATAATCTAGTTGGCCCAGTGTCTCAGGCTCTTCTTATTAACTAATTCTTTTTTTCTTTTTTTTTTTTATTGAAAAAAAAATTTCCGCCTCCTCCCCACCTCCCATTTCCCTCCCCCTCCTCCCGCCCCTCTCCCCCTCCCCCCACTCCTCTTCTCCTCCCTCTTCAGTCCGAAGAGCAGTCAGGGTTCCTTGCTCTGTGGAAAGTCCAAGGTCCTCCCCCCTCCATCCAAGTCTAGGAAGGTGAACATCCAAACTGTCTAGGCTCCCACAAAGCCAGAACATGAAGTAGGATCAAAACCCCATGCCATTGTCCTTGGCCTCTCGTCAGCTCTCATTGTCCGCCATGTTCAGAGAGTCCAGTTTTATCCCTTGCTTTTTCAGTCACAGTCCAGCTGGCCTTGGTGAGCTCCCAATAGTTCAGCCCCACTGTCTCAGTGGGTGGGTGCACCCCTCGTAGTCCTGACTTTGTATATTCCTAAGAGTGGTATTGCTGGGTCCAGGAGTAGGTTGATTTAACTAATTCTTATAACTTATATTGGCCCATATTTCTTGTCTATGCTAGCCACATGGCTTGGTACCTTTTTCGGCAAGGCAATCATATCTTGTTTCTTCTGCAGCTAGATCATTACTGGAGACTGAGCTTTCCTCTTCCCAGAATTCTCCTGTTCTCACTGACCCACCTCTACTTCCTGCCTGGCTACTGGTCAATCAGCATTTTATTAAAAATAATACAAGTGACAGGATACATGACCATTGTCCCACAGCACACATTGACTCTTCTTGGAAGCTGGGGGATGCCATTCCTGGTTGGGCAAATGAGCGTATAATGGAGCACGATGAGCTTCCTATGGAGAGGGAGGCTCCTACCCTTTACCTTCTTGGTCACATTGCCACTTCCTGTTAACTGTGTGTGCACACTTGGGAAGGCTTTGCTTTCCTTATTGCTTTTGTTTTTGTTTATTTGTTGGTTGCTTTCTTTCATCTGCAGAATGTGCTCCATATTGGTCAGTTTGGGGAAAAAAGTTTCTTAGTTTCTTCTTTTAATTGTTTTTATTGAGCTATATATTTTTCTTTCCTCCTTTCCTCCCCCTCCCCTTCTACCCTCTCCCATGGTCCCCATGCTCCCAATTTTCTCGGAGATCTTGCTTTTTCTATTTCTCATATATATTAGATCCATCTATATCTCTCTTAGGGTCCTCTTTTTTGTCTAGGTTCTCAGGGATTGTGAACTGTAGGCTGGTTTTTCTTTGTGTTATGTCTAAAAGCCACTTATGAGTAAGTACATATTATATTTGTCTTTCTGGGCCTGAGTTACCTCATTCAATGTGATGTTTTCTAGATCCATTCATTTGTCCACAAATTTTAAGATGTCATTATTTTTTTCTACTGTGTAGTACTCCATTGTGTAAATTTCAATAATTATGTCTCACCATCAAATTCTCAAAGATCAACAAAAGAAATAGTAATAATAGCTGCAATGTCAGGGAAGGAGTCTGTGAGAACCCACTGACCAACAAGTCTAAAGGTGGTGGACTCTATTTCTGCCCTATGGTGTCTGAGGATGTTCCTGTCCGTGACTTTACACCCATGAACATACTGACAGGAAGAGGACTTTGGTGGATTTACAAAAGAAGAACTCATGAAATTGTGAGGGATGGAATTAGAGGGGAAGGTATGGAAGGCTGGCTTAATCAAAACACATTTTCATGCACGAAAGTCTCAAACAGTAATGCTTTTTCTCACTCGTAGAATGCATTAAAGAGCTTTAAAATTCTTGAGTGCAGAAGTAAACCCATTAGAAGGGAGAAAGGCATTGTGGGAAAGGACTAAGCGAGAGAAATGGGTGAAAATGGCGCACACGCATGAAAATATACTGAAACCCACCGTTTTCAGCATGATACATTTATGCTATGAAAATGAATGAAAATGCTATGCTAATGAAAATATTAAATAATACTTTAACTTAAGAAAAAACAATATATCAGAGTCTAGGGGATACAACTAATGCAGAGCTTTAAGGAAGATTAATTTAAAAAGTCTCAGTTTAAAAACCCAATATTCTACTTTAAGAAATGAGAAGGAAGGCAGGATGGTCTGGTCACATAAACCTACAATCCAAGTGAGTGGAACGGAGATGGGGACCACAATGTCCAGGCCAGCCTGGGAACAGCCTGGGCAACTGATGAGGCCTTGTCTCCGAAGAAAAAGTTAAAAAAAAAAAAAAAAGACCAGTGAATATACCTCAGGGTTTTAGCATTTGTGTAGCATCTTTAAGGCCTTCAGTTCAATTTCCAATGCTCCAGGAAAAAAGGAGAGAAAAGGAGAGGCAAAAAGACAGACAGACAGAGTCAAAGAAAACAACATAAGGCTGACCAATGCACACAAAGGCACAGGTAGGAGGGAAGCTGTACCTCTGAGAGCAGAGGCAGTGGGTACTGACTCTCAGTCCAATGCCCATGAAGGACGCAGGCCCAGCAGCTGTCAGCATAACTAAACACTGGGTTGTTCTTATCAAACCAGACCAGCAAGATGAATTAAAATTGTTTCATGCTGTCCTGGAGTTACCCTGAAAATGTCATGCTGATTGTCATCTCTGTAATACATTTTATACAGTAATTTTTACTAAAAATTACTGTTTCCTAAGTAGTAATGACACCTACACTGAGTCTTAAAATATATATTAATTACTTTTCCTTTTGCTGTGGCCAACTGACTACCTGACAAGAAGATACTTAAGGGAGAAAGGGCCAATTTTTGTCTTACAGTGGAAGGAGATGCAGCCCATCATGGCAGAGAAACGTGGCACCGGGAGTGTGAAGTGGCTAATTTTGTTAATGTCTGCAGTCAGGAAACAGACAATGGGAAAGAGGGCTGAATTGTAAAACCCCAAGGCCAGCTTCCAGTGACCCATTTTCTTCAGGTAAGCTTTACTTAAGTTTCCATAGCCTTCCAAAGCAGTTCCAAACTCTTGGGGCCAAGTGTACAAAGACATGATCCCGTGGGAGACATTTTCAAACCAAAACCATACCCAGAAGCTTCCTACTTCAGAAATATCAATACTTTTCTCTTCGGGTGAGAAATTTCTTACAACTTGTTTTGGAATACATGATAAAAGGATAAAAAAATGACTTTCTTCCTGATTTATGCCTCATCAACACCAATAACTATAGAACAAAATTATAGGATAAAATTATACCCACTGAAGTACTCATTTTTCAAGGTCTTTAATCAACTTTTGAAATAATCCCCAAAGAATTAGGATAATAATTCACTTAATGGGAATCCCAGCACATATACCTATTTCTATGTGTGCCATATATTCTGCCTAGTAGATTGATGCTAAATAATCATAAATCTCAGCATCTCCAAAAATCTCAGCATCTCTATCAGATCATCATTATGATTTGATGGAGAAAGTCAGATACAGAAAACCACAGGGACTCAAGGCACTCGTGTGAATGCCATGAAAGGGAAATGTCCAGAGTCTAAGAGAGTTTCTTGGAAAACATAAGTGGGGACAATGTTTTTAGAAGGCAGAGTTGGGGGGTCAGAGGCAGAGGCAGGACAGGAATGCTGTCAAATCTCACCACTATGGACAACTGACTTCTTCGCTCCTGCTTGGGAACTTGAAAAGGGATAACTATAAAAACAAGTCGTTCAGTCCCTACAAAGGGAGCAGAAGTCCTGGACATGGGTTCTCCATGTGTCCTTAGCTGTATTCAGTAATATTAGCAGGTGTGGAAAGGTGAATTCGGATGGCTACAGGCACTGATAACATCTTAAGCAATAAATGCTCTCAGCTGTACCCTCTGAGAGATGTTAGTACCTCCTGGGCCACGCAAAGGAGGGCACAGAAGAGAGGGGATGGGAGAGAGGAGCAGCAGCAGCATCTAGGAAATGGTCTTCTCCACAGCCTGCATCAGACAGGGATGCTGACTACCCCCTAGCATCTTTGTACCCACACTCAAGCATCCCACTTTTGTAGGGTTATACAACTCCACTGCAAACCTACAGCCCTTGATTCAAAGAGAAGCAGACGAATGTGTTGGCTAAAGAAAAACCCTAGTCAAAATCAATTTTTTAAAGAATAAAGAGAAAAACATGAACTAATGTACAAATATACCCTTGCATAGCACAGAATGAACAACTAGACCTCAGGTCAGATGCTTACAGCAAAACTTAACCCCAGAATGAGAGTGCAGGTATCTCCAACAATGACCTTCAGAAAAACATGTCAATAGTAATCACCTATGACATTTCTTTAAGCATGCTCATGCCTGCATTTAATACCCAGCTATTTTGAACTAGAGTCTTCCAGAGTGCATCTAAGACATGTGTATACCTAAGACCAGTGGTTTTCAAACATCCTAATGCTGTGACCCCTTAATACAGTTCCTCATGTTGTGATGATCCCCAATATAATGTCATTGCTATTTCATAACTGCAATTTCGCTACTATTGTGAATCTTAATGTCAATATCTGATATGCAAAATATCTGATATATGACCCTCAAAGGGTTGTGACCCTCAGATTGAGAACCACTGTTTAAGAGTCACAGATAATTCTAAAATGTATTTGGAGCCATGAACCACCAGTGGAGAATGTAATAAATTTTAAAGCCTGTATTTTCTTCATTTTACTTGGAGAATTGCTGGTGGAGGCATTAAGGAATGTTGCTAGAAGTAGTGCAAGGTAAATAAAACATTGCATTATGAAGGGGAAAGAGGGTTGCTCCTCCATTTCTGTGATGCTGGAATAAAGGTGACATGAAACTGCTTGTTCACGCCTGCTGTATCTGTGCCTAAATCAAGAAGGTAGACATCCATGGGGCCCTCCGAAATGGAACCAAACAGGCCATGGAGATAAGAACACTCAGTAGTTGGGCTTCCTTCTTGGCTCCCTGCCTCTGCCCCTCCCTTCCTCCTTCCTTCCTTCCTTCCTTCCTTCCTTCCTTCCTTCCTTCCTTCCTTCCTTCCTTCCTTCCTTTCTTCCTTGTTCATTTGTTGGTTCATTTGACTGTTGGTTGGTTGGTTAGTTTACTTTCATATTCTTGACACAGTGCCTTAAAATGTAGACCAGGATGGCCTGAAATTTCCTAAGTGGACCTCTAAGTTATAATCCTCTTGTCTCTGCCTCCAGAGTGCTGGGACAACAGAAGTGTGCCACCACATCCAAATGAGGTTCCTTTTTGTTTATCTACTCTAAGTAAAACAAATAGATTGAGAAAACAGCAACTTGGCAAGTGAGTGATGGATTTATCATGTGCAGGTAATGGCACCAGATCAAGGACTGAGTGCTGAGAGTTTTGTTGATTAAATTTATTAGCATAATTCTGTGCCTGAAGTACTCAATAAGAATGTGTTTGAGGAAAGAGGACCACTTGATTTAGTGGGACCCAGCTCTGTGGCATACTAAGTAAAGAGGATTTATAGGACTCCTAATCCTTTAGGCAGGCAGAGAGAGGTTCAGGGACGTCTCTGTACTCCAGGGAGGTACATGTAATTAATGGATAAAAATGTAAGCTAGAGCCAGGAACAGTGATGCAGGCTTCTCAGTTCAGCACTCAGGAGGTTGATGTAGGAGCTTCACAAAGCCCTGGCTAACCTGGGCTATAGAAAGAAACGAAACAAAAGAAAGAGAGGAGAGAGAGAGAGAGAGAGAGAGAGAGAGAGAGAGAGAGAGAGAGAGAGAGAGAGGGAGGGAGGGAGGGAGGGAGGGAGGGAGGGAGGGAAGGAAGGAAAGAAAGAAAGAAAGAATCCCACATGCCTTCTACACTTCTGGAAGACATCAGAATAAAAAAAAAATCCTTGTAGTGGACAGCAAGATGAAAACCAGGCACACATTCTGAGATATTTAACCTAAGAATGGATTGCCTGCTACATCGTAGGGGTCTGTGCCATTCTTCTCTCTCTGAGATTTTACAAGCAGCTCATAGATCTCCCCTGGCTTTGTGAAGCTAAAGGTTGAGCAGCACCAAGTGAAGGAGCATGGGCTACCATCTGGGACTAAGTCTGTAGAGAGCACTGGCTTTATGCTAGATATTTGAGATATGAACGTGCAAGTGTGTAGCTTTGTCCTCTGCATTCTAACAGCCTCATGAACACGAGGGCAACACATCATACACACATCAGCAACAAGGACAAGTTGTATGGTGAGTTTAAGGCTGGGTTACATGAGATCCTGTCTCAAAAAGAAAAACTAAGATGCATCCTAATGCCCCAAATGTTAAACTGTGAAAACTATTTATTTTATGACTCAAGAAACCTTGTAATCAAGAAATACACTATAAAATACAGGCTAAATTATTTAAGGGAAGTGTAAAATATTAGTTGAACACATGTCACATTTGTTTATACTGTGAACATTGTTTAATGATGCAAAGGTGTGCTTTTTGGAGGGGTGGTTTCAAGACAGGGTTTTTCTGTATATCTTTGGAGTCTGTCCTCAAACCAACTCCTGTATACCATGCTGGCCTCAAACTCACAGAGATCTACCTGCCTCTGCCTCCCTAGTGCTGGGATTAAAGGCATGTGCCACCACAGCCCAGCTATGTGCTGTATTCTTTTATGTTGCATTTGTTTAACTCTGTGAAGCTATGGTGCTTTGCCTAAAATACCTGATTGGTCTAATAAAGAGTTGAGCGGCCAATAGCTAAGTAGAAGAGAGAAATAGGTGGACTGGCAGGCAGAGGGAATAAACAAGAGGAGAACTCTGGGAAGAGAAGATCAATGAGTGTAGAAGGTGCTGCGGGCAGGCCTGCTTTTCGTCCCACCGGGCTTCCGCATCGTTAGCTTTACACCCGAAATAACAACACACAAATTGTAATCATTTAAACATTTCCTAGCCCATTAGCTCTAGCCTCTTACGAACTAACTCTCACATCTTGATTAACCCATTTCTATTAATATGTATCGCTGCTTGACTGTGGCTTACTGGCATGAGTCTAACCACCGTTTGTATTGGGTAGGAGAAGCATGGCATCTGCCTGACTCTGCTTTCTTTCTCCCAGCATTCTAAATTCCACCTATCTAAATTCTGCCCTATCAAAAAGCCAAGGCAGTTTCTTTGTTAACTAATGAAAGTAACACATAGACAGATGACCCACCTACATCAAAGGAGGAGCAAAAGAAGAAGAGGCTGTCAGAGGCCAACCACCCAGCTACACAGCAAGTCACAGAGTAAGAAGTAAAGAAAGGTATATAGAATAGAGAAAGCTAAAAGCCCAGAGGCAAAAAGTAGATGGGATAATTTAAGAAAAGCTGCTTAGAAATAAGTCAAGCTAAGGCCGAGCACTTATAAGTAAGAATAAGCCTCCTCTGTGTGATTTATTTGGGAGCTGGGTGGTGTGCCCCCAAAGAGAAAAACTACAGGGAAAAGAGCAAACTGAATGAGGAAAATCTCAGTTTGCTTTTTGATGTCTAGTCCACTGTTAGCAGTGTCCATCTCTGTCACCAGATGTTCCCTAGAGCTTACTCATTTCCATGAAGCCCTGGCTCCTCACCTATGTGGGCAGCAACGATTCATGCTATTAATCCTCAAACTTGGCTAGTAATGAGACTCCTATGGGCGTGAATAAAAATGCTAGGCCACAGTTGGACTCATCAGAACCTATACAACATTTTGTAGGATTTTTTGAACAATTCCAGAAATCAATATTGGCATTTCCTATCTTTGTCCTCTAGTGGACTCTAGCAGCACATTTTAATAACCGCTTTGGTCAATGTCTTGGTAAGGGTTTCTATTGCTGTGAAGAGACACCATGACCACGGCAACTCTTATAAAGGACAACACTGAATTGGGGTGATTTACAGTTTCAGAGGTTCAGTCCATTATTATCGTGGCAAGAAGCATGGCGGCATTCAGACAGACATGGTGCTGGAGGAGCTGAGAGTTTTACATCTGGATCCACAGGCCACAAGAAGTAAACTATGCTCCCACACTGGTCATGGGTCATCTCATATAAGATCTCATATAAAACCTCAAAGCCCAACTCACAGTGACATACTTCCTCCAACAAGGCCACACCTACTCCAACAAGGGCACACTCACCTCCTAGTAGTATCTCTCCCTACAAGCCAAGCATTCAAACCCAGAAGTCTATGGGGACCATACCTATTCACACCAGCACAGACAATGATTGTAACACCCGATTCTGTGTTACACCCCCCGGTACAGTTGGCGCACCACTGTATCTTATGCGAGTTGGGCAAGGTCCTGGAGATTGAACACACAAAGAGACCAGGGTCATTCGAAAGGAGATCAGCCCAGCCAAATGCCATTTTATTCAGACTTGGGGAAGTCCTTAAGTACCTAACTGCTGCACAAGGACCTCTGCCCAGGCAGGTGGAAAATTACCATACCAACAAAGGAGTCAATGCCCTACAGCTAATCACCAGGCGGGGCAGGAAGAGCACAGGAACAAACAGAATGTTTAGTTAGCTGACCAGAAACTGTCCTGGAGATACACCCAGAAACAAGGGCAGACCCGGGCCCTACAAATGATTTCTTTTCGGGATTCTATATAGAATCTATAGTTGTCTAATTCCTCACTTTGCGATGTTTCTAGTAAAAAGTCCAATACACAAAAGAGCCCACAACCCAACATAGATAATGTATCCATCTCAAGACTAGGTTGAGCATTTCCTCTCAGTCCTTGGGAACTTTTGCTCTGGCAGGTTCTTGCTCTGGGGTTACCTATCACAAAGTATAGAGGCTTTTAAAGCTCCAACCCTTACTTATTCCATGTGCAATTTGAGCCCAGGAGAAGGGATATATCTTTGTTCTGTTATTTAATCTGAGACACACAATCACTTTCAGGTTAGTTCAAGTGAGATGTGGGTGTTGGCACTTCCTGAGAGGTCAGTCAGCACTCTGGGCCTGACCGTGGGTCCCATCTATGGGTATCGCTGTGGGTATTAGCACTGCTCAGAAATTCAGCCAACACTTGTGGCCTGGACTGTGGATTCTACCTATGGGTATCACTGTGGGTGTTGGCACTGCCCAAAAGGTCAGCCAGCACTCTGTACTTGGATCTTGGGTCCCACCTATGAGTAATCAGAGGGTATTAGCACTGCCTAGAAGGTCAACCAGCACTCCGGGCCTGGACCATGGGTTCCACCTATGGGTGTCACTGTGGGTATTAGCACTGCCTAAAAGGTCAGCCAGCATTCCAGGCCAGAACCGTGGGTCCCACCTTTGAGTATTACAGTGGGTATTAGCATTGCCTGAAAGGTCAACTAGCACTCCATGCTTGGACCCTTGGCCCCACCTATGGGTACCACTGTGGGTATTAGCACTGCCTAGAAGGTCAGCCAGCACTGCGAGCCTGGACCCTTGGGTCCCATCTATGGGTATCACTGTGGGTATTAGCACTGCCTAGAAAGTCAGCCAGCACTACGAGCCTGGACCCTTGGGTCCCATCTCTGGGTATCACTGTGGGTATTAGCACTGCCTAGAAGGACCCAGCACTCCAGGCCTGGACGCTCGGATCCCATCTATGGATATCCAGGTGTGTTTGAAGAAAAGTGTCTGAGGAACTGGGATTTGTTACTAACAAGCTCTCGAGGTGTGAACCTGGAGCTGGTCACCATGACCATGTTCTCCTGGTCACAACATGCTCTGGGCTGTCACATTTCCTGCTTCTCCTAACCTGGAGATAGCTCTTGACAAGGAACTAAAAGGATTCATCTGACAAGAAAGGGAGTGGGAGCAGCTCTTACTAATTCCCCAGGAGTAAAAACGACAAGGGCAGTACAATGGAAAGGAAACCTTGAAGGTTACTGACACAGAAAACTTTCTTAATAACTGCTGGCTAATATTGTCAATAATTTATAACAGGAAATATGCCCTTGCCTTTCTTTTGTCTCCCAATTAACCTAAAAATGTATTTAGCTAGTGACAGAAAAAGGAAGAGAAACTCGAACTATAAATTATTTTCAAATTACCTTATTTGCATTGTTGCATTATAATAAAAAGTATTGCCATAAAAATACACATATATACCATATAAATACATGTGTGTGCACGCACGCACACACACATGCACACTTTGGAGTCATATTACTCTATGAGACTCCCTCTCTATATCATGAATCCACCATAGATCCAACCAACCACATCAAAGGTCTTCAGGAGAATATTGCTTCTTTACTAAACATAGTCAGGCTCTTTCCTATTGTCCCTAAATATGTATAGTATAAAATGCATAGAATTCAGTACTTACATTGTAGTGGGTAGTCACATGCTATTAACTACTTAGTAGTGTTAGGTATTTAAGTAGTGTCAGGTGTTCATATAGTATGAGATACTTCCATGGTGTGAGGCATCGTAAGTAATCTAGAGATGCTCTAACATCATCAAGAGGATACGGGTAAGTCACATACAGCAGGCTTTCTTTTGGCCTGCCAACCAGCTCCTAAATCATGACATGGAGACATATTATTAGTTATGAATGCTCAGCCTTATCTTATGCCTGTCCCACTGGCTCTTATAACTTAACCTGTTTCTCTTCATCAACATTTTGCCTTCAATCTTTTTACCTTTCTTTCATTCTTTATGTCCTACTTCATGGCTGGCTGGCCCCAGGTTTCTCTCTCTCTTTTTTGTAGTTCTCTCCTCTTCTCTTCCCCTACTTATTCGCTCTGCTCACCAGCCCTGCCTATTTCTCTACTATTGGCTGCTCGGCTTTTTATTAGATCAATCAGGTGCCTTAGGCAGGCAAGGTGCAACAAATGCAACAGATCTGTACATAGTTAATAAACACAAAACAAACAAATGCAACCCATCTGCACATAGTTAAACAAATACAGCACAAACAGATCTAACACACCTTTACGTACTCAAGGTAATATTCTACAACAGTCACATGTAAAAGTTACATTGCCTCATGTATGCACAGGACTTAAGAATTCAAAGTATTCATGGAGGATCTTGGAACCAATTCCTCCTCATGGGCACTAAGGACTCTCTCTCTCTCTCTCTCTCTCTCTCTCTCTCTCTCTCTCTCTCTCTCTCTCTCTCTGTGTGTGTGTGTGTCTGTGTGTCTGTGTGTCTGTGTGTCTGTGTGTCTGTGTGTCTGTGTGTGTGTGTCTGTGTACTAGGACTAACTAATCATTGAGGAATATAAACTTGAACCACAATGCCACAGTGATCTACCACAGCAACTCATAGGATGGCTACCAAAAACAAAAACAAATCTTGGCCAGAGTATGAAGCTATTAGACTCTCATTGCTGCCCGTGGGAGGAAAATTGCTAGACTCATGTATGGAAATGGAAAGGATGCAGCTTCTATGTGTGTGCTTCACCTGAACGTCTGTTTGTAAGTATGTACTCAAAAGGCACACACACATGACCTCTCCAGGAGACATGAGCAAAAGTGCTACCAGCTACATCCTTCAAATGGGCCACAGCAGAAAACACTTGGGTGCTCCTAAACTATGAAACTGCGCCCAGATAGACAAGTCCAGGGAAACGAGAATGAACTAACCTCTACTACAAGCAATATGAATGAATTTCACGACTCACTGTTGGGTCCTCGGGCATCAGAAACCTAAGAAAAGGCCTGGCTCTGTCCTCCTGTGGTGGTTTGAATGACCACCGAAGACTCACATATGTTAGTTACTAGAGGTAGCTTTGACGTTCCAAAGCCGATGCCATTCCCAGTGCCCCCCATCTGCCCCATGCCTCTGGATCATTTGTCAGCTCTCAGCTACTTCTCCTGTGCCCTGTCTACCTGCTGCTATGCTCCCAGCTATGATGTCCTCTGAAACTGTAAGCCAACCCCTAATATAATGCTTATTTATGAGTTGCGTTGGTCATTGTGTTTCTTCACAGCAATAGAAAAGTAACTAAGACAGAAGCTAGAGGTCATTCTGATTCAAACCACCACACGCCTCCTCTCTAAAGACAGGCTGCAAGAGGCTAAAACACATTTCCAACCCTGAACCCTGGGGTCAGAAAAGACATAAGCATGTATGTGGACAGAAAAACAATTGAGAAGAATTCATAAACACTGTTTTCAAACAAAGAGATATTGTGGGCAGGACAGTGCACACTAAATAGAAGCTAGGTGAATCACCAAAAGAACTTACAAAGGACCAGAGACAAAACAGTAAAAATAGGGGAAAGAAAAAGTGGAGACAGTCGGAAGGATGGAAGGTAAGAGAAGAGGACAAAAGTGAAGGAAAGGGGGAATGAAGACTGGAGAGAGGAATAAAGAAAGAAAGGAGGGGAGGAAGGAAAGAAGGAAGGAAGAAAGGGAGGGAGAAAGAGGAGGGAGGGAGGGAAGGTAGCCAATAGGGGCTGAGGGAGATAAAGCATCCAGCCCCAATCCCAGAATCCCTAAAGGAAGGAGAAAGTCACCAGCTCAACCCTAAAACTCCCACCTGGTTCATGGAACCTGCACACAATGACTCTTGATCCAGACACCCAGGAACTAAAGAGATCCATGCTCTGCCTCTCCCACATCCAAAGATGAGTGTTTGAACAAGTAAAAAGGATAACTATAAAACACTCACTTGATTCAGAAGCAAACTGTTACATACGCGAAGATCAAAGATGAGGGGCATATGACAGTTTCTGGTCCACTGCCACCTGGACTCCTTTGGGGAGGACATCTTGATTGACACCCTGGACTGTGGACTTGCCCTGCCTCTACCTCTGGTCCTGTAGTTTTAGTAGTTTACCTGTGCTCATTCTCCAGGAAGCCTAAAGAATAAAGGACTCAGCCCAAGGTGACTTGGAATTTGAGTGCAGTTGCCACTCTGGATTTGGCTGACCCTTCCACTCCAAAAATCCTAGAGCTGGATTTGTTCTTCCATTTAGTCCCAGGTGAACAAGACCCTCCCCTCAGAAACGCTAATCATTGGCACAGGCTTTTCCTAAAATGAGAGAAACCGGGGCAGGGAAGGGCAGGACAGTTCCTGAGGGAAGTAGCAGAGAGGCAGTTTTATAGTAGAGCCCTCAGCATGAGGGGGAGGCCTGAGTTCGATTCCCAGTACCCACATAAGACAACTCACAACCGCCTGTAACTCCATCACCAGGAGATCTACCATCTTCTTCTAGACTCTGCAGGCACACACACAAACACGCACATGTGCACACACACACACACATATATGTGCACACATAAATCGAATAGTAATCTTTAAAAGATAAAGAATGTCACCTTGGATTAAGGATGTGTGTTTGTATTGCTACCTTAGCAATAACACTAGGTTGTCGACAATCTTTTCTCAAGTCGTTGACTTTAGATTGCTGCTGTACGACGTGCGTTATTACATATAGACCTGCAGCTTTCTGCAGAACACTCTTGTCTGTGTCTCTGCTTCAAATCCAGCCAGCTGGCAGGTTCAGTCTCTGCCCTGGGCAAACTGCTGCCGCCCTATAGCCTGGTTGATAGTGATGTTGTCCCTTCAGGATATTCGCTAATGCCTGGGAGCAGTTTTGGGTTGGATGAGGGCTACCCCTGTGGTAGGCAGGACTCAGAGGTGCCACTAGCCGCCCACAGCCCTGTCAAACATCACCATAAAGAGCCGGCTGCTCCCAAATGTCAGCAGTATCACTGCCGATAAAGCCCGTACTGTAGTTTGCTCTACAAGTTCAAGAAACAGCTCCCAAAATATGGATCACACAGTTTGGAAAAGGCAATTCTTCCACTAAGAGCCAGGACACATGCTGTTGGCAGGGAACCTATGAAAATGAAAGGGCAGAATGGCACTGCCTCCGTTCCTCCAGCCCCCTCATCCTCCCACACACCTTCCATATGTCCCCATAGGTGCTGTGGGTCCTGTGTGGGGAGCAGAGCACAGAGGCCAGATGGCCATGCTGTCTGTCCACTCCTTCCTGGACTTGTTGACTCAACACAAATAATCCTCATTACCATGACTATTTCCAGCCCAGGGACAGATATTACCCAATGGAGCAAAGCATCTCTACTGGGAAAAAAATTAAAAAAAGAAATAAGGCTTTTGAAAAAAATCCCCATTCTCTAAGTCCTTGGCAGTGAGTGCTGCAATTTCATGTCAGGGAGCCTGGGCTTGGCCTGCAGGGCCCAGCAGCAGATCTCGCCATCAAAATTAAGTAGGTCAGTTTTCAGCTTCTTCTTGGAAGGCTTTCTGATTCTCCTCTTGGTTCCCTGCTGAGCCCTCTGCCTATCTGTGCCAACCATCCAAGTGCCAAATAACTGACTGTCTAAGCCTACACCTCAAAGTCCAAAGGCCCCTGGGATTGGACATGCTGCTGTTCACCTTGAGAGGAAGAATATGGCCCTTCTCCTTTGTTTGGATGATTCCCGGTGTTCTGCCCTGGACCACCTGGCAGAGGGTGACATGTTAGTGATACGTGCTGACACTTTGGGGTTCATACACCAGCTCCAACAGAGCATGCTCTGGACTCTCGACATTAGTAAGTACCCACTGCACCAAGGGAAATTGTCTCAGGTTCTGTTAGAACAGAAGACATGGTCTATTCGGCTTCAAAAACTTAAACAGCAAAGCAAAAATTAAGCCCAAAGTATCCGTTGCAAGCAGTTAGAAGAAAAAACAAAGAAAAATGAATGAAAAACACTGAGAGTCTGTTCAACCAAACCTCCAGAATATGGTGCCCAGACTTGAGATACAAATAAGGTATAAATTAAGAGCTCACTGCCTCCCGAGTGCTGGGATTAAAGGCATGCACCACCACAGCCCGGTTAGTTTACTTCTATTCCTACATGCTTTAAGGCACAGTAGGATGTGGGTGCTTAGTAAATTTTTCATGCATGTGTTTTCTATGCATGCCCTCAGCCACCTTCCCAAACATCTGCTTTCCACTGGTCAGTGCCCCATGACTCATGGCCTGACCTGGCCTCCTGGTAGCCAGTGCAGTCGAGAGCTGGCCCTTTCCCACCCTAGGTGCTCCTTGCTTTCTATCAGATCCTGCTTAGATGCATTGGTTAGATTACGAATTGTGTGTGACTTGTGACCTTGTGGAGAAAACCTCATCTTTGCTCTTTATTGTGACTTCTGAAGGTGGTGTCTGGATTGCTACCTCCTTGGTAGACACCACAAACCTCACAGTTCAACCCTCTCCACTTAGGTCCCTGCGCATTGGTGATACTTATTCATCCTTGCTGAAGCCCCCGCCCTCAGTGCAGACAACCGCCTCTCAGCATCACTGACAGGACTTAGTGACATGTATCTTCACACAAGCTTTTTCCAAGGAAAAAAGCAAGGAATAAACTGGTACTGGTAATGAAAACCTCACCGTGAACCAGTCACCTCTAGAAGCATGGTTGTGTCTGGACTTGAGTATTACTCCAAGCTGGACGATCACATTGTGAATGTCTCATGAGGACAAGGAAAATGAAACAGATCCTAATAACATGAGGTCTTTCAAAGGTGATTTTGTGAGACAATGAGGTCTTGGGTTTTCTGTGTTATTCTATTAGAATTATGATGACGATGATTAGTATTATTATTTATTGAAGTGAAGGTTTGCTAAAGACTGTCTATAAAGAGACACCCTGAGCCAACATGACTCTTATAAGAGAAAGCAGTTAACTGGGGACTTGCTTACAGTCTCAGAGGCTTGATTTAGGATCATCGTGGCAGGGAGCATGGTGGCGTGCAGGCAGCCATGATGCTGAGGAAGTAGAAGAGAGCGACATCCTGAGCTTCAGGAGGGGGGTGGGGATTGGAGGGGACTGGGACTGGAATGGGCTTTTGAAACCTCAAAGCCCACCTCCCAGTGCCGCACTTCCTCCAACATGGCCACACCTACTCCAGCAAGACCATACCTCCTAACATTTCTGAAATATCCCCACCCTCTGGTGACTCAGCATTGAAATATATAAGCATGGAGACCATGCTTATACAAACCATTGCGAAGACATGGGTTATTTCTAAGATCTAGAAGATGAGGGACTGGGACAGAACAAGAATCAGTATAGCTGTGAAGCTCTGAAGAAGGGGCTGACCAGACAGAGCGGTGAGTAGGGGAAGGGATGCTCATTGAGAGCCCCAGCTATAGATGGGAGAGCAAGGTAGATATTCTCAGCAACTTCCACTCTATGCCCCTTACAAAATACTTAGATGCCACCATTCGAACTAGAAATTAGTACCATAAAGTCAATGCCCATGATTTAGCAATCTCATTGAATTAAACTGAAAGTTCTCCAAATGTGAGAATTTATTTGAAATTTGCCCACAAACCCTACAGCACATACTTTAATATCTAACTTTTAAAAGACTGTGGTGCTAAGAACTATATTTTAAACAATAAAAACATTATTTTCCTCAAGCTGTCTCTATCTAATGGAATCCTCTCAGTGGCAATGTGGTGTTAAGCTTACTGTACAGTATCCCACCTCACCAACGTCTGCATCATAAACTTTTATTGTGCCCTGACTCTGTGGAAGGTTCATTAGAAGGAGATCATGTGCTGGTCATTTTCCCACATGTTTTATGAGAATGAGAGCATTTAATACGCTGAAAAAAATCCACCTTTCTTTATGAAAGGTTAAAAAGATTCTATATATGCCCATGGCTGCAAGAGAGTTGAAAACTCTGGCTCTTCCACCCCAAACTCTCAACTTCTAACTCAGGGCTCTCAGACTTGCAAGAGCATCTTTAGGGCTTATGATAAGACTACCATTTTTTTTTATCTTTCAAATGATAACATCACACATACCTGTCACCATCATTTTATAATGGCACACTCGTAAATCAATAGGAAAATAAAATTATTAAGCCAGAATTCATAAACTTCATTTTTAAAATAATAGCATTTCTTCAGGTAATGCCATATGATTGTTTTAGAATACACTCAAGGTCGCACTCTCAGGCCATTACCAACTTTCTGTATTTGTAGGGAAAGCCATGCTGAAGTTCTTTCTCTATATAGACTACAAAGAGTGACTACATGGCTCTTTTCAAGGCTGGAGAACAAATTGTCAAACAGTCTCATCAAATGTCCATCATTGCGATCAACACAGGGTGTTCTCACAGACAAGAATCTTTATTGCTGGTATAACACAGAAAAGAGATATATGTCATACTTGTTTAGTTTCTTTTTCTCTTATTTCCTATTTTAAGAATTATCCTAACAATAGTTTTCTCTCCCACCACATAGCAAACCAAACCTGGGACCACACATTCACCAAAGTGTGAAGGGTAGAAGGCATCCTCCTCATCCAGAGGGAGAACACTGGAAGACCTTTCATGAAAAGGTACAAAGGAAGGCAGATTGGCAGCATGCTGACTTTTACATTGAGAAAGACGTTTCTATACCATCTTAAAAAGAGGTCATGACAGTGTGAAGAAGGTGGAACAACCAGACAGGAAGTAGAGGCGGGTCAATAAGAACAGAAGAATTCTGGGAAGGAGGAAGTCCATTCCTCCCCAGCCCTGTCCAGACACAGAAGAAGGAAGATGTGACCTACCCCACCGAAAAAGGTACTGAGCCATGTAGCTAACACAGATAAGAATAATGGGCAAATGTAAGTTATAAGAGTTAATAAGAAGCCTGAGCTAATGGGATAATCACTTTTTAATTAATGAAGACTCTCTGTGTGATTTCTTTGGGATGAACAGCTGTGGGAACTGGGCAGGACAGAAACCCCAAGCAGGCCCTCATGTTACATGAAGAGAATGAGAGCCTTTGGCACACTCAGCCCTAAATGGGAAATATTTACCATATCCTTCCCCACAGGGCTTAAAGTATCTTTGTAGAAAAGGAGATAGAGCCAGGCAGGGGTAGCACAGACCTTTAATCCCAGCACTCAGGAGGCAGAGGCAGGTGAATCGCTGAGTTCAAGACCAGCCTGGTCTACAGAACAAGTTCCAGGACAGGCTCCAAAGCTACAGAGAAACCCTGTCTCAAGAAAAACCAGGAGGGGAAGGAGGAGGAGGAGGAGGAGGAGGAGGAGGAGGAGGAGGAGGAGGAGAAGAAGAAGAAGAAGAAGAAGAAGAAGAAGAAGAAGAAGAAGAAGAAGAAGAAGAAGAAGAAGAAGAAGAAGAGAAAAGGAGGTGGAAAAATTGCAAGAGATGGAGATGGCAGACGATGTCAAGAAAACAGTCTTTGAGGCATGGCAGGACTGATGCACACCTGAACCCACAGAGTCTGTGACAACACACACAGGACCAGCACTTACTCAAGCCACTCACAGAGGCTGTGACAGCACACACAGGACCTACACAGGTTCAAGCCAGACAAAGTCCCAAAAAGTGCATAAGGTTATCTCTGCAGAGAGGTGGGGGAAGTTCGGGGAGAGGAAAGAATACAATCAAAATACATTGTATGACATTCTCAAAAGATGAAAATATTAAAAAAGGGGAGGTCATGTTACAGACCTGATCATGCAGGTTCAACCCTCTTCTTCTTCCTCTATCTACCCAGTGTCCAAATTCATATCTCATTCTTAGCAACAGAACTGGAGATCACATATTGTCTAAAGACTCAGCAGAAGTGATTTCATGAAAAGCTCTGTCCTCAAACAGGAAGTATCAATTGAGAAAAAGAAAAAGAGAAGACATTTTAAAGGACAGAGCTTGGAGAGAGGAGCAAGAAACCCCAGAGGGCCAGGCACGATGGAACCTTCAGTTGTATTTGAAGTTGTAGGCATGTGGGGAGTCACCCTCATAGGAAGAGCCTCCCATTCCACAACCCCCCAAATTGCCAAGGAGAAGATGACTAGGCCTTGAACTCGATTTCTGAGTTCTTTTTACTAAGGCATGCCAACGGACCACTGCAGAGTAGTGATTCTCAGCTTCAGCTGCAACAAGAATCAGCTAGGGAGGCATACAAATAAACTGATGACCATGGCCCCCGTGCTAATTGCTTATAATTTCCCAAGAGACTTTAAGGTGAAGCTGTAATTTAGCAGCAGTGATGAGAAGTCTGGGAAAGTGCGTTCAACAATCAGTTCATTTTGTGTGGATGCCTGGCTAGCGATCAGGACAGGTAGGTGGACAAACTAACCCGCTGCCTTCCATGGGCTCACATATGGAAACCAGCATAGCATCTGCTCACCCCAAGTCCATCACCTCAGAGAGGACTGCTCATCATCTGTAAAGAGCTATGCACACAGCTTCTGAGTGAGCTCTAAGACAGCATTGTCTCTTGTTCCTCCACATTCTAGAGTGTTTGCTTAATGGTGTGTAAACAGAACAGCTAAAAGTCTAACCCAGCCTCAGACAAAATCCCTGTTGTCTATTCCTCCCGGCTCTTGTACTGGGATGTCTGTAACATCAAAGCTTGTGGAGACAGATTTGACAGTAGTTGCTGGGCTCATCAAGCTGCTTTGCCAACTTAACTTCTAAATAATTGAAGCTGTAGAATGCTAGAATCACTCTCTAAAGGACCTTGAATATGCACTAAAGCTATCAAAGGACTTGAATGTGGGTTATATAAATAACTCCCTCAAATTGATAAGAAAAATACCACAAGAAAAAAAATATGAAAATTCTAAACATGAACTTCACAGAAAAAATAAAATTCCCCAGTAGGGGCTGAGAAATAGCTTAGCAATTAAGAGAATTTGCTGCTCTCAGAGTTGACCTGAGTTCAGTTTCCAGCACCCATATGGCCACACACAAGCAGAGCTAGGGAATGCAGCTCCCACTTCTGACCTACACAGGCACCAGGCATGAACATGGCATATACACATACATGCAGGCAAAATAATCATACACATAAAATAAAAATAAATACAGCTTTTGGAAACATACTCCAGTTATATGCCAGTGGAGACTCAACTGTGTTAGCCATCCAGGAATTGAAAGCTCAAACTCAATAAGGTAGCCACAAGAATGCTTAAGATGAGACTTGAAACCCCAAGGGATCAACAGCACCCTCTATCACAGCACAAGTAGAAATATAAATTTGTACAACCAAGTTGCAAACTACTAGAAAGCTGATCATGTCCATGAAGATCCAGAAATCTGCACCCATGACAAGATCACTTAATCCCCTTTCCCAAAGTAGCCCATTTCTGTGGCTATCCCCAAGAGGAAGCTTTATCTACACATTAAGAATGCTCACCTTAATAGACCTGGATGGAGGTGGGTGGTCCTTGGACTTCCCACAGGGCAGGGAACCCTGATTGCTCTTCGGGCTGACAAGAGAGGGGGACTTGATTGGGGGAGGGGGAGGGAAATGGGAGGCGGTGGCGGGGAGGAGGCAGAAATCGAAAGAAAGAAAGAAAGAAAGAAAGAAAGAAAGAGAGAGAGAGAGAGAGAGAGAGAGAGAGAGAGAGAGAGAGAAAGAAAGAAAGAAAGAAAGAAAGAAAGAAAGAAAGAAAGAAAGAAAGAAAGAAAGAAAGAATACTTATAAACTAGCTTAGTGTGGTGGTGCAAATCTTTTATCCTAATGCAGAGGCAGGTGGATCTCTACGAATCTGAGAACAGCCTTTCTATGTAAAACAAGCTCCAGGCCAACCCAGGATCTAAAAGGTGAATTATAGATTATGGGCTAAATCTGAAAAACACCCAAGGAAAACAGATGAGTATATGCTGTTAATACAATGACTGTTATCAACCATGAGGAAGGCAACTTATAAACTCACACAGAAATGCAATTCAGTCAAAATGAGTGGAAGAAGCCAGCCTAAAAAAAAGACTGCATGCTTATAATATATATATATATAAATATAAAATTTGAATCAGGCAAGACTAGTCCACTGTATTGTAAGTCTGAATAATGCTTCTCCTTGGAGAGTATTTGGGGAAGAAGACAAACAGGTTGCTAAGGCTTGCCAGCATTCAATTCCCAAACATGGAGTGATTTCACATATAGACCTGCTTTGGGATAAGTAACTTCTGTGCTCATGATTAATACTCTCCACATATTGTTTCATAATACAGTTTATTCTAATAAGATTAAGATAGCTTTATTCTTTTATTGGGAACAACATATGGAGCTAATTTGTTTATGTTCAGGGTGTGGGGAGGAGAGGGTTTTTTTAACTAGCTAAACATGCCCCAGTGCTACCAAGACTGAAGCGGTATTTGATTTATCAGGGTCTTATTAATATTAATGATCAATGAGTTTAGGCAACTCTGTAAAATAGGTTCTAGAGCTATTGTTAACCTCTGAGATGAGAAGGCAAGAAATGAATGGGTAAGCAACCCGCTAAGGTAATGTGTGGAAGATTTCATCAATATATCATGGTTTCTAAAGTGAAGAAGAAGGGCCATTGCCTTAAACAATACTCCAAGTTCCCAAATTTAGTAAGAACCTTTCCATGCTCTTAAAATTTGGGGGAGTTATTATTTGCTTGGGTTATAATTATCAGTGTTTATAATAGCCACTTTAAAATGAAATGAAAAGTAATCAAATAGTACCCCACTATTTATTCTTAGGAGAGTGGCACCATCATACATGCATCCGGTAGCCTCCAGAAAATGTCCTTTCATACATGAAGGTGATGACACGGAGGCAGTAAAACGCTTTGGTGTCATGGAAATCGTTTTGACCTCACATATCCAGGAGTTCTACCCCTAAGAGCTACTGTGACATGATCCTGCCTCTCATATAGTGGAGCAAAGGTTTCTCACACTCTCAATTTGAATGTCCCAGTATGCAATTCAGCCCAGATTTAAGAGTATCGTACATACTCAGGAATTTTGAATTCTGTCACCATGATTTGCCTTTCTGGTAGCCTTGGAGAAAAGTATTTCACCCCTCTGAGCTTTGCTCTTCAGCTGAACAATGAAGAGAGCCAACACCCACCTCCTTGAGCTGTGGGTACCATTAAGACCCACCCCCTGAACTGAAAATGCCCACGAGTATTTATCTTACAGTGGAAGCTGAGTAAGCAGCTGTGGGTGCCTGTACCAGTGCATTCTAACGTGGAATGAACAAAGCCAAATAATGCTGTGAGGAAGGGCCATGACCTACTTCTTTTGGCAAGGCAGTAGCACCGAATGATAGCAGTTCATCTGCTTGGGATCTATCCAAGTATGGTGCCTGGCCTTATGTTTCCTGAAAGGTAATGGCTAAAAAGTTATTCTTTGGGTCCTCTTACCCAAAGAAATCTGTCCAACACTCTCACTAGAAAAGCAAAACCACCATCTTTCATAAGCAAGTGTACATTACTTTTTAAAAAACATCTCTAAATATTCCAAGCATGGACAGAAAGGCACATGTACACACACGGGTGATGTGTGAGATCATAGAGCATATGTGATCATATATGATCCACTTATTTAAACCTCAGATGTTACCAGTAAAGGGCTGCCACTAAATTTCTTAAGCTTCAGGCTTTATTTCCTGTGCAATTAGCTCTTCTGTATGGTGTAAAGGTAGACACTTCCCTCTTGTTCTTGCAAGCCCTTTTCTATTATGACTCCATGGTAGGTTGCATTTCTCCCAAAGGCCTTTGCTCATCTACCTGATTTAGATGGAAAAGACAAAAATGAAAATAAGGATCTACCTCTAAGTCCACTGGGCTTAAGTTTTTCATTGCCCTATGACAACCACTCAGATAAATAAATCCAAACCAATTTGAGGACCAGGTGTTAGCGGCCCTTCCTTAGAGCCCTGGACCAATTAAGGATGTGGTTCTCTGTGACCTGCCGGCATGGCAAACCCACAAGACCAAGCGCACCTTCCCATTCATGTTCAAGTTTTATCACAGCTGTGCCCTTCCTGTCAGCAGAACTTGGGCTGTCAGCGTTTCCATTATGGAGGCTGCTTCACCGAGAGCTGTAAATCTGCCGAGGATGAACAAACACTTAGCAGAGGGTTCATAGATTGAGATATTCTCAAGGGCGAGCCAGCTGGCTCGACAAAATTAAGTCCACCCTGAGAGCTGGGCCCCAAAGCTATTCTTGCAAAGCTCCTATGGGAGGGAGCCACCGAAAATATTCTCCCATATTTTAATTCAGCACCTAATCTGATGTCTGTCCCATTATCATCAGAACTGTTTCTC
Organism: Chionomys nivalis; assembly: GCF_950005125.1. Lineage (NCBI taxonomy): Eukaryota > Metazoa > Chordata > Mammalia > Rodentia > Cricetidae > Chionomys > Chionomys nivalis. The sequence continues at coordinate 44,492,982 of NC_080090.1, read as the reverse complement.
TCTCCACTTCTAGTGAGTCTGTTAGTCCAGGGCCTGAACTGCCCACTTTGGGCACAAAGGTCTCCAAATTAGGACTATCCAAGATATCTCTTCTTCAAGACTTTTCTGATTCTCTCTTTTCTGTCCTTGTTGTTCTTTACAAAGCGAGTTTAAGTCTGGAGCATCAGCATGTGATGACCTTCTAGGACGTGTGAGACCCAGCGGGTGATATCCTGCAGTCAAATAGCAACCCAGGAAGAGCCTGAGGATGCAGCTGTAGCTTTGAAAGTAGTGGGTAAGCTTCAAAGAACAGTGAGAATGAACTTCAGGATCCTGCTGTTCCCAGGAATATGGATTAAGAGTGAAAATGAACATCTAGAAAATAAAAGAATCCAACAGACGCTCACAAACAGCCCAGTATGTATCCCCATGTTCATCCTGGGCTGTGTTCTAGGGACAAAATGAGAGGAGAGCTGGGTCATTTTGTTGACACAGAAATTCAGAAAACTTGGTAACAGTACTTGCTGTCCCCCTAATATTTAGTACAATATGATAAACCTTTATAGTCCTTCTTGGAAATATTTCTGGAGTTCCCCAGGCCAACATCATGACTTTGCCCTTCAGCTTTGTGATCCACTCTGAGCTGCCAGAGCTTGGATGAAGTCTGTCTGTGCTCTATTAATTTTGCATTTAGGAATTTTGCATTTTTTTTCAACTGTGCAATGAACCTCTCGTCAACAAAGCTTCTGTCACAGACCCCCAGTTCTTCGATAGCAGAACTATGTGTCTGTTGTTGCACTTGTTCTGGCCATTTTCTGTCCTAGTAACCTGTTCCATGGTAGTTATAGGAGCCAGACCAAGGAGGCTGCCGGTGGACATCCCATGGTGGTCATGATATGAAAACTGAGCAAGATCGTCTCAACTCACACACATTTTATGCACTGGTCAATTTAGGCCAATCTTCTGGGATTTGTCAAAGATGTTAAGTGGTACGGACAAAACCGAACCTCATTTTGTGTTCACCAAACCGTTCAAGGTAGATGTTACAGACTGACTATGACTTGGTTTCCTGTAGTGACAGATGTTATGGACTTCTTCCACCCATGGTTATGTAATCCCTTAACTCTCACCACCATCTAACTCTGTGTCTTAGTTTGGGTTACTAGTGCTGCGAAGAGACACCGTGACAATGGCAAAATAGGAAAACATTTCATTGCGGCTAGCGTAGAGTTTCAAAGGTTTAGTTTATTATCATCATAGTAGGAAGCATAGCAGTGTTCCGGCTAACATGGTACTGGAAAAGAAGTTAAATGCTGGAGAAGAAATTAAGAATTCTATATCTTGATCCACAGGCAATAGGAAGTGAACTATGTTCTACACTGGGCATAGCTTGAGCATATGAGACCTCAAATTCCACTCCCACAGTGACACACTTCCTCCAACAAGGCTACACCTACTCCAACAAGGCCATACTTCTTGATAGTGCCACTCCCAAAAGTTCAAACATTCAAATACTTGAGTCTAGGGAAGCCATACCTATCAAACCACTACACTCTCCACACCCTTATAGTTTACCTCACAAAAGCAAACTGTAGAGGGACCCTATATTCCTAAAAAATTCCATTCTGATGCAAGATGGCTTACATCACATGTTTGGTACCACACATACCACACCCACAGGCATACTAAGAAATGTGATCTACCCATATTCCTCGCCCAAACTCAGTCATTAGATAAGGAAAAGTGAGTGCTGATTAATAACTAATGGATCTACTCTTAGCTCATTAGCCTCAGTTAAGAACACCCCCAGCAGATAAATAATGGACAAGAGCCCTGTGTGTTCCATGTACGCTTTTATCCATTAGCTAGCCTTTTCTCCTACAATCTAAGATACTTTTTTCTCCATAATCCCCTTTCAAGCACCCTTAATTCTACCTTCTTTTTTGTGTTTACAAAAAAGGTAAATTTCAATAACCCTTCAATCATGACATTGGTTATATTTCTTAGCATTTTGCAAACTAAATTATGGATGTCTAATTTATTTATTACCTCTACAAACAAAACATAATCTTCAAGGCAGTCCCAATGTTTGGATTATGCATAGAAATTTTTAGTACATAGCTCTTTAAAAGCTACTTTCCTAATTCCTTATCTCTTTTAACATATTGAAAGCTTATACTCATCCCTTAATTTTTTCTTGACAGTCTCATGCACTCTTCTGAATCCCCAGAACCCAGCACCACAAATATCCTTTACTGACAGAATTGTTTTGTATTTCTAGTTACCCCAGACTGAATAAACACTATCTGCCTGTTTATTAAACACATATTAAGAATCTATTAGGTGCTCAGCAACATGAAAGATGCTGGCAATTTGGGAATGAAAGGAAATGCAATTGCAGATATTTATCATCTAGAATGGGAAACATCCAAAAACAGGTATTACAGCCCCTTGCATTCACAAAGTATTGAACAGTGCTCTATAGGACAAGAAGGCACGAAGCTGTCAGCTTAGCAAGAACATGTCAGAGAAGGATGTTTGCCAGCATTTATATAGTTTTCAGTCTGTACTCTGTGCTGTGATGGGGAGGCAAAGGCTTCAGAGAAATATTATGTCTGTTCATGTTCCTAATGAGCTTATCATTCCCATCCACAGAGCAATGATGTTCTTCGCAGACTGTAGAGAATGCTATAACTCAATACAAAAGGATGTATTGATATTAAAGATAAGGTAAGCCTCTGGGGGAAGGTCAAGCCTTAGTCTGGGGCTTAAGATTTTATTTTGATTAGAATGGGTGCTGTTTAATGCCCAGACAGATAGCTTATAGGCTAAAGAAATAAATAGAGATAGAACAGTAAAGAATATAGCTATGGTATGCCTGAAAAGTATCATATAAATTATATATGTATCAATATCATAATATAATTATATCATATGTGTGTGAAAGGAATTAACAATAGAAGACACTACAGGAGAGGATTTACAAAGGAGGGTTTGTAAGTTGACTGTAGGAGAGCTAAGTAGGCTTTAGAGAGGCCTGTAGGGGGACTACAGGAAAATTGTAGAAGAAGTTGCAGGAAGATTGTAGGACATGCTCTAGAATAGCTGTAGGGGAGGCTATAGGAGTGAGAGTCTATAGGAGGGCTGCAGGGGAAGCTATAGGAAAGAGGATCTATAGGAAGGCTGTAGGGGAGGCTGCGGAGCATCTATGCACAGATTATAGATGAAGAGCTAGCAGAGTATGTAGGAGAGCTAAAGAAGAGGCTCTAAAGGGTCTGTAGGAAATCCAGGGAGAGGGGATGTAGGAGAGGCTGGAGTATGGGCTTTAGAAGAGGCTGTGGGAGACACTGTAAGAGACTGTAGGAAAACTGATGAACACTTTACGCAAAGTGGCTGGATACGAAATTGATTCACAAAAATCAATTGCCCCCCCCCCTAGACAAATGACATATGCACTGAGAAAGAAATCCTGGAAACTTTCACAACAGCCTCAAGTAATATAAAATATCTTGGGGTATCTCCAACAAAGCAAAAGAAAAAATTAGATGATAAAGACTTCATGTCCAAGTCACTGAGAAAGAAATTGAAGAAACTAGCAGAATTTGGAAAGATCTCCCATGCCAATGAATATGTAGGATTAACATAGTAAAAATGGCCAACCTACGAAATGCAATCTAGAAATTCAATGGAATCCCCATCAAAATTCCAACATACTTTTATTGATGCTCTCTGGGGAGGCTTCAATGGGACCTAGAATTGTAAAGGATTTTGTTTATCTCCCGTTTTTGCTAATTTTAGCAAGTGAAGGCATATTTTATGTATATTTAGCAGCAGGTAAGGTTGACACATTAATGTTTATTAGCTATTAAGTCTTCATATTCTTGATTCCCACAGATGAGAAATGTAGCCACATTTCTTTGTTCCCTTGAGATTTGACACACAAAAATGAACTCTTGTCTATACATTGTTTAGAGTAGATAATTTCTGTTGATTGCTTTGACCCTTTTGGTGTCTTTCAGGAACTGTGGGGGAGGGTATTGAGACAGGGTTTCTCTGTAGCTTTGGAGCCTGTCCTGGTATTCACTCTGTAGACCAGGCTGGCCTTGAACTCACAGAGGTCCACCTGTCTCTGCCTCTCGAGTATCACAACTTTTCAAATATTAATGCCCAAAACATATTAAGAACGTACAGACTAATATGTAAGGAGCAAAATAAAAACTCTTGGCATATTAAACAGCAAAATTATTAGCTGAGATATAGTGAGTGGTCAAATTACTAAAAATGTTTTTACTAGGGGTTCAGCCACTGAATGCTTGCTTGTAGTAGTTTTGCTGAGGTACTAGGTTTAAGCCCAATAACAACAACAAAAAAGTCCAAAAAAAAATTGCAACATAACTCTTCACAAACCTTGAAAGGATAATTTTCATCTTCATATGGGATAAAAATAAACAGAATAGATAAAAAATAATCCTGAATAATAAAAGAACTGCTGGAGATCTTACCATCCCAGATTTAAAGCTATACTATAAGATACAGGAATAAAAATAGCATGGCATTGGCACAAAAGCAGACATGTTGGTCAATAGAATCAAACTGAAGGCTCGGACATAAATCCACATATTCATGGACACTTGACTTTTGATAAAGAGGCCAAAGATGCATGCTGGGGAAATGGCAGCGTCTTCAATAAAAAACATTAGACAATCGGTATGATTGCATGTAGAAGAATCAAAATAGATGACACTTATCACCCTGTACAAAATTCAAGTCCAAATGGATCAAAGGTCCCAGCATAAAACTAGATACACTGAGGCTGAAAGAAGAGAAAGTGAAGAATAGCCTTTAACTCACTGGCACAGGAAAACAGAATACCATCAACGCAAGCACTAAATCAATAATTAATAAAGTAAACCACATGAAACTGAAAACCTTCTGTATGGCATAGGACACCATCAATAGGATGAAGTAGGAGCATACAGAATGGGAAAAAATGTTTACTAACTCCACATCCAATAGAGAGCTAATATCCAAAATGTATGGAGAACTCAAGAAACTGTACATCAAGGAAAGAAATATCCCACTTTAAAAATGGGGTAAGACATAGAGAAATCTGAATAGAAGAAACTAAGATTCCTGAGAAACACATAAAAAATGTTCAATATACTTAGCTATCAAGGGAATGCAAATCAAAATTACCTTGAAATTTCATCTTACACCTGTCAGAATGACATCTTACACCTGTCAAAATGGCTAAGATTAGCAAGTGACAGCTCATGCTGGTGAGGATGTGGAATAAGAGGAACACTCCTCCATTGCTGGTGGGAGTGCAAACTTCTCCAGCCAGTATAGAAATCAGTGCGGCAGTTACTCAGGAAGGTGGGACTCGATCTATCGCATGATCCAGCTATTCCACTCTAGCGCATATACCTAAATGATACTTCATCTTACCACAGAGAAACTTGCTCAAAATGTTCATTGCTGTTCTTTTCATAATGGTCAAAAGTTGGAAACAACCTAGAGGTCCCTCAACTGAAGAAGAGATAAAGAACATGTGGTACATTTACACAATGGGGTATTATTACTCAGCTGTTTAAAAGATGACATCATGAAAGTTATAGGCAAGTGGGTGGAACAAGAAAAAAATCTGAGTGAAGTATCCCAGACATGGAAAGGCAGATATGATACACATTCATTTATATGTGGATACTAGCTGTTAAGTTGATGATAATCAAGCCACAATCCATAGAACCACAGAGGATAGGCATAAGCAAAAACTAGAGGGGAAAGATAGATCTCATTAGGAAAGAGAAAGAGAATAGTGATGGAGAGGGGTATTCTGGGAGAATAATATGGGGAGAGAAAGAGGTGAGAGTATTAGGGACAGAATACAGGGAGATGCAGCTAAAATTAAAGGTCATTTGAGGGTAGTATAACCTAATACAGTAGAACCCTCCTAAAATATATACATATATGAAGGTGATCTAAGTAAAATTGCCAAATAATTGAGGGAGACAGAGTCCCAACTAGCCATCTCTTGTCACCAAATGAAGTTTCCAGTACCAAGATGGACTCCATCTAATTGAATTGTTGGATCAAGGAGTCCCATGGGAACCCTCAAATAACCAGGCTCTTGCTATAACTATAGTTTGCACTCCACGAACTAACAGCAAGTCCCCATTGCTGGCGAAAACAACTACACAATTCACTTAACATGGAGAAGTCAAGCTGGTGCCTACATGGGGAGAGCCTTCACCCCTACTACAGTCCAGCATAAATACCAAGCCAACCTCAAAAGCTTTCTCTTCAATGATGAAAAAACAAAAGCTTTTTCTGCAACATATTCTAGGGCAATGATGGCATAAAGCTTGTATTGGTAACTAATCAATTTGACATAAGGATCACTATATGAGAAGGAACCTATGCCTGGCACTGCTTCCATAATGAAAAACCTGAGACCTGGTAGCCCAGAGACCTAGGGTAAAACTAAATAGTACTGATCAAAAAAAAAGAAAAGACTTCTAATGTTATTCTACTATACTCACAGACCAGTGTCTTGTTCAGTCATCATCGGAGAAGCTCCCTCCTACAGCATATGAGAACAAACACAGAGACCCATAGCCAGCCGTTATGCGGAGAGTGAGAGACCTTGGAACACTCAGCCCTAAATGGGATATATCCGTGGACGCTCTCCCCTCAGAGCTCAGAGAACACCATGGAAGAGGAGGGAGAAGGTGTGTAAGAGCCAGAAGGGGTGGAGAAGATCAGACCTAGGACCTGTAAATTAACATGAGCCAAGTTCATATGAACTCATGGAGACTGAAGCAGCATGCACCAGGCCTGCAGGTATCTGCACCAGGACCTCTGTGTCTGTATTACAGATTCCAGTTTCGAGTTTTTCAGGGATTCCTGAGGGTGTGAACAAGCTGGTCTCTGATTCTTGTGACCTTTCTTGGTCTCTTTTTCGTCTGTTACTTTGTTTTGTCCAACTTTGATGTGATAGTTTTTGTTTTATATTATTGTATTTTATTTTGGTATTTTTTTTACAATGAATGAATGAGTGAATGCATGAATGAAAACCTATTTACTAGGGTAAACGTTAATGACTGAATTATCAGTTATACTTGCTGGGAGAGGGAAAATCAGCTTTCTCCAATGGAGTGACACTGTATATATAGACCACTCCAGGGAAAGCCTCATGTTCAGGAGTAATTTACCAATATATAATGGACTCCCCAGTTTTTGTGTGCTTTTATTTCATTACAGTTTTAGGGGTGTTTTGTGGGGAGGGTTGTTGTTGTATTAGGTTTTAGTTTATTTTTTGAGAAAAATAACTTAAAGTTGGATAGGTTGAGAATAGGCAAAGACCTGGAAGGACCTGAGAAAGGGGAAGAATATGATCATAATATATTTAAATTTAAAAGCTGTTTTAAATAATAAAAAGGACAAAGAGGCTGTAGGAAGGGCCATGGGAGACTTTTTCAGTGACTCAGCTTCCCTAGAGCTATCCATTCTCCTGTAAGCAATCCTTCACACACTTCTGGAAGTAATCCCAACAAACTCACTGGCTCACTAAGTTAGATTTGGGTAGGATCATTTCTTTAGTCTATCATCAGTGCCCTACCTGGGGTGAACAGATGTTCATCCACATCTGCCCAAGGAAAGTGAGACAACAACTGTCCCCTTGGCACTGGGCCTGTCATGCAATACACTGTGGAGAGAACCAAACAAACCCACGATTCGTGGTCAGGAAGCAAAGCAGATGGAGGGAGGGACAAGGGTCCCAGAATTCCCTTTGAAGACTCGAGGATGTTAAGTGGGCCTTAACAATGTCCAAATTCCAGAAGTCCTTCCCTGCAAAATTATCCTGCGTCAGCTAAGGTGAGCATTGTGTGGGGACTGCTCTCTCAGTGTCTGGAACCAACAATCTTCTATGGAAGTCTGTCACTGCCTCCTATGTACATACTGATGCCAAAAGACAAACTTCTCCCTCTGGACTCTTTTTATTATCCCTAGCACACAAGGACAGTAAGCACAGCCCCAAACAACCTCCAGCAATGAGGCAATCAGAGAGGGGGCTCTGGGCTTACCCAGTGCACACACCAGGCTCCTGCAAAGCAAAGCAGAGATCTCTGAGTGATATTGTCCCTCCTTCTGGAAAATTCTGTAACGAGGGCCTTTAAGTACATCAGCTTTAGTGTGACGAATGGATGTCAGTTTTCTCTCTGGCCCTCTAGGCCTAGGATGTGTATTTCTGTATTGATTTACGTCTAAAATAAACAGCAGGGATTATACTGCAGAGTCTGTACCAGTGTGGTTCTGCTGGATGAAGCGATGAAGCATGGGGTCAGGTGAGCAGCAAGCTGCCCACCACAGGCAGCAAGGGCACGCAAGAATGGCTCCCTTCCCAGAGGCACCAGGCTCACAGCAGCCCTCTCCTCTGCCAAGCTTTTATGTCTTTTGAAACTCAAATGTCGTTTTAAAAACAAGCATCACTTCACATTCTTGTTAGCAAACTGGGGAATTGGTCAAATCGAATCAAAAAGATACTAATGTAATTTAACCCTTAACTTCCCTTAAGGGAAAACATACCAATCCAGAAATATCTTCAGATATCTAAAGAATGCTTCTTCTAGTGTACTGAGTTTGACTCATGACAGAGAATTTTCTCTGTTAGGTGAAATCAAGAAAATCTGGGCATTGTCACCTCAAACTTTTAAAACAGCCTTAGGCCCAGAATTCGCTTCCTGTAGAGATAAAACAGTTTACTGGGTACAGAAATAAATTCCAGAAAACAAGTTGTGATACCAAATTTATTTATTTTTAGCCTCAGTGTCGAAGCCCTTTTGGTGTTAATGAGTTCAGGGTTGAACACTGTTTACAGGAGTCAAGTTATGCACCTTCACCTCCTACTTATGCATTTCAGTTGTTTGGGAATAAAGATGATATCTGAAAAGTAATTTCTTAAATTTCTACAGTTAAATGTAGCAAAGGAGTCATAGTGTAAGATGTTTCCCAAAATTCTTCATGTGCTGTGGTCATCAAGATCAGAGTTCCAAGACTAACTCAGGCTTGTCAGGGAAGTGCCCTGTGTGTCCCCCACCGTCACAGCATCACAGGGCACAGGGAAGTCCTAGGGTGAACCTAGAGGCAAGCTCTGAGCTGCAGCAGACAGTAACTGACCACAACAATGACAAAGTCTTAAAACACAAAGGTGCTGACGAGCATGGATTCTCAGACTCATCTTTCAGGAGTCAAAGAATGTGCGGTAGTTTCCTCTGTACTGCGGAGCCATCTCTACTTGCTGGGCTCCGCTTCTCATTGATATTCACACTGCTTACTGTCTCCCTGGAATCAAAACGCCACAGAACATAATGAATACTGGGGAGTTTGTCAAGCTCAAGCTCGGTCAGATTTTGCTGTGTAACTGTCTTATTACAATCTAGTCGCATCCAAGGACCCCTTATTAAGACTCAGAAGACGTGGGACTTTCTCTAGTGTGAGGTATCTTGCTAGCCCCATAATGGCTCCCTCAATCAAAATTTCTCTTTCCTTGCTCTCATCTCTGTCCTTCCTCCATCTCCACTATCTTGTTCCTCCCCCTTCCCTCTTCCCCTCTTTTTCCCCTTCCACCTTCCCTTATCCCCCCACTCCCATGCTTCCAGTTTTGTCAGGTAATCTTGTCTATTTCCCCTTTCCAGGTAGAATCTATGTATGTTTTTCTTAGGGTTCACTTTGTTATTTAGCTTCTCTAGGATCATGAACTATAGGCTTGATATCCTTTGTTTTACAGCTAGTATCCACTTATGAGTGAGTACATACCATGTTCATCTTTCTGGGTCTAGGTTACCTCACTCAGGATGGTTTCTTTTTTCCTAGATCCATCCATTGGCAGGCAAATTTCAAAATGTCATTGTTTTTTACTTCTGAGTAGTACTCTAATGTGTAAATGTGCCACATTTTCTTTATCCATTCTTCTGTTGAGGGCCATCTAGGTTGTTTCCAGGTTATGGGTATTACAAATAATGCTGCTACTAACATAGTTGAACAGATATCCTTGTAGTATGATTGAGCATCTTTTGGGTCTATGCCCAAAAGTGCTATATCTGGGTCTTGAAATAGGTCAATTCCCAATTTTCTGAGAAACCGCCATACTGATTTCCAGAGTGGTTGTACAAGTTGAATTCCTAAGAGCAACCGATGAGTGTTACTCATCATCCCCTTACTCCACATCCTCTCCAGCGTAAGCTATCATTGGTGCTTTTGATCTTAGCCATTTTGACTGGTTTAAGATGGTATCTCAGAGTCATTTGGATTTGCATTTCCCTAGTGGCTAAAGATGTTGAACATTTCCTTAAGCGTCCTTTGGCTATTTGAGATGCTTCTGTTGAGAATTCTCTTAGTTCTGTGCCCCATTTTTGAGCTGAAGTATTTGGAATTTTGGTGTCTAATTTCTTGAGTTCTCTGAATATTTTGGAGATCAGTCCTCTGTCTGATGTGGGGTTGGTGAAAATTTTTTCCCATTCAGTAGGCTGCCTTTTTGCCTTATTGACTGTGTCCTTTGTTTTATAGAAGCTGCTCTGTTTCAGGAGGTCCCATTTATTTATTGTTGCTCTCAGTGTCTGTGCTACTGCTGTTATAGTTAGGAAGTGTTCTTGTGTGCCCATACATTAAAGGTTACTTCCCACTTTCTCTTCTATCAGGTTCAACGTGGTCAGATTGATATTGAGGTCTCCACTAGGACGACCCCAGCTAAGACCCTAAAGCAATAGAGGAGAGGGGCCTGAACTGGCCTTGCCCTGTAGTCAGATCGATGAATATCTGAACTGGCCTTGCCCTGTAGTCAGATCGATGAATATCTGAACTGGCCTTGCCCTGTAGTCAGATCGATGAGTATCTTAAACACCACCACAGAACCTTCATCCAGCAACTGATGGAAACAGGGGCAGAGACCTGTAGCAGAGCACTGGGCCGAGTTCCCAAAGTCCAGCTAAAGAATGGGAGAAGTGAGAATATGAGCAAAGAGGTCAAGACCATGATGGGGACACCCACTGAAGCAGCTTACCTGAGCTAATGGGAGCTCACCAACTCTTGTCGGACAGGGAAGGAACCAGCATAGGTCCAAACTAGTCCCTCTGAATGTGGGTGACAGTTGTATGGCTGGGGCAGACTGCAGGGTCACAGGCAGTGACACCAGGATTTATCCCTACTGCATATACTGGCTTTTTGTGAACCTATTATTTTTGGATGGACACCTTGCTCAGCCTAGATATAGTAGGGAGGGCCTTGGACCTTCCCCAAAGCAATGTGGCTTACCCTCTCTGAGGAGTGAATGGGGATGGGATGGGGTGGGGTGGTAGAGGGAATGGAAGGAGGGGAGGAAGTGAGAACTGTGATTGGTATGTAAAATAAAAAAATGATAGTTTGTTTTCTTTAAAAAAAGTAAAAGAAATTTTTTAAAGATAAAAAAAACAAGATGCACAAGACCACAAAGAGGACCCACATCAAGGATTGTGACACACTGGTCCTCATGGTGCTTTGACCTCAGTCCAGAAGCCTGTTGGTCTCCTGCGTATGACTTTGGGTAGCGTTACTAGACAGAGTGAAGTGTACAAGGTAACGGGACCTCACACTTGGTCGCTTTGGGCATTCTGTTTGTGGAAAGGAGTTCTAAATCCAGCCCAAGTTCAAGATTTGGGGGAGGAGACTTTACCCCTGGTCAGGAGAAGCTGCAAAGTCACTGGAAAGAGAAGGGATATAAAGCAATGGAGTACCGCAGTTATTCTGCGCTCTGGCGTAGGGATAAAGTGTCTCTCCCAAGTGAGAATGCTATTCTTTACAGTTCAGTTTAGAATGAGGAGAAAAATCCTTTCCAATGCCTAAGGGTCTTGATAAATCAAAGCACACTGGTCAATAAAGCCAGCCAGACTTGCACTGCGTCTCAAAGTTCAGTTGCCAGACCTTCCTACCCTCATCACCCACCGAGTTCTCCCAAGAAGGAGAATTTGGAGGGCAGCTTTTGTTGAAAAGTAATTTAAGCAGCCTCTGGCCTGGAAGGCATCTACTGAACTGGAAGATTCAGTAGCTACAAAAATAAAACATTTGACGGACAAATGAATGCTTGGCTCCTTCTAATCCAGGGGCTGGAAAGGAGATAAGCTGTCAGGAAAGGTCAGTGTGAGGACACACCTCCCCCAGAGTCCATGCCAAGTGCCACCAGCTCCCAGTCAGACTCTGAACCCACAGCGCAAGCAAAATGCCTAGAAAAGAAGATAGAGTGGCAGAAACCTGGAAGGCCAAACCCAAAATGCCTGTGCTTTAGCAAAATTCAAAAGACAAGTCTATCTAAACAGGAGATTACTGGCATGCATGCTGATTTCCCAATAGCATGTCAACAGTGTCCGGATGTGCAGCAATGAAAATAAACAGCTCCTTGGTGCTTAAGGATAGAGTTCATAGCTGTGCACTGGCTGGTCATCTTCTTTCCCCTTCACTCTCTTCAACCTGGGGGACTCTGTCTGGCAAATAGACAAATGTGCACTAAGAGAAGAAGGCTCTACCAGGAGCTCCACACACATCAAGCAAGAGCATCCAGCTTCACACAGAGGGTAGTGTCATTACATTCTTTTAATAAATTAAAAGCATTAGGTTTAGAACAGAAAGCTAACCTACCCGAGCACCCTAATCTTAATGTTCTATGATCTCATCTCTTCTGGCTGACTTTGGATCCCAACTGCTTTCCAGTGCTCCTAAGAACTCTAAAACCAAGGGAAGGCCTTCAGTTGGATTCTTTGCTTGAATCTGAGTGGCCATCATCAACAGAATAGGCTGAGATGCCACGCTGGTGCCCCAAAGTAACAACAGATACTGGGCCGTGTTCTGCCAATGGCACTCTCATACATCACTTTTCTAAAAGGGAACCAGTCAGATTATTTATTGTTCACTTCCAGCAAGCTTAACTAAGCAGCTACCAAATAGCAGATGTCACATGAGTCCAGGACACAGCAGTAAATGATCTTAGTCCCCATAGAATTCATTGCCCATCCATCACAGATCAACGTTGGCCTGGGAGGAAGCATGGACAGCGAAGAAGCATGAGGTTTTAATGGCCACCTTCCCTCCATTCCCTCACCTCTTAAACTTTTTCTCCCTCCACAAGTCACCATACTGAGTGCCTTACAGATCCAGTTCTTCATCCCGCGTTAAAGATACAAACCAAAGCAAGATGAGCCCTCACTCCTCACGTCTGACACTTTCTTCTCCAATTAAAGGATTGAAAACCAGAAACAACTACTCTCCAAAATCAAGAGCATGCTCTTCATAGACGCTGATCTCTCATCCTTCTCTAAGATAAAGAAGCTGCCTACAGGACGGCTCTCCATTGAGCCTATGGAATTCATTCTTTTTCTTTTCTTTTAAATTTATTTATTGATTTATTTATTAAAGATTTCTACCTCCTCCCCGCCACCGCCTCCCTTTTCCCTCCCCCTCCCCCGATCAAGTCCCCCTCCCTCGTCAGCCCAAAGAGCAATCAGGGTTCCCTGCGCTGTGCGAAGACCAAGGACCACCCACCTCCATCCAGGTCTAGTAAGATGAGCATCCAAACTGCCTAGGCTCCCACAAAGCCAGTACGTGCAGTAGGATCAAAAACCCATTGCCATTGTTCTTGAGTTCTCAGTAGTCCTCATTGTCCGCTATGTTCTGTGAGTCCGGTTTTATCCCATGCTTTTTCATACCCGGACCAGCTGGCCTTGGTGAGTTCCCAATAGAACATCCCCATTGTCTCAGTGTGTGGGTGCACCCTTCGCGGTCCTGAGTTCCTTGCTCGTGCTCTCTCTCCTTCTGCTCCTGATTTGGACCTTGAGATTTCAGTCCGGTGCTCCCATGTGGGTCTCTGTCTCTGTCTCCTTTCATCGCCTGATGAAGGTTAATATTCAGGAGGATGCTTATATGTTTTTCTTTGGGTTCACCTTCTTATTTAGCTTTTCTAGAATCACGAATTATAGGCTCAATGTACTTTATTTATGGCTATGAATTCATTCTTTTTCTCCATATCATCCTCAGGTCTTGTGCTGTGGGTTAAGTATAGAGACAGTGCAACTGGGTAATATATCCCTCCAGAACACAGAGCTGGAGACATGACTTCTTGTAGATGGATTTACTAGAAATGGCCCTGGAGATAGTAAGAAGGGACCGGAAGGTGTGTGAATTACCTCTGTGGGCAGCTTCAGGTCACCCTTGCTAAGGGATCCCTGAGGAATTGGTGGGAACTGTGTGGGTTGTAGGTCAGATTTGTCTTAGCCAAAGCAAGAAACATGAGACGTTTATGCACCAGCTTCCATCAGGCTCTTTGATAGTCAATACCCACAGGATATTAACTTTCTACCCATTTTCAGTCGCATCTGTATGTGGTGATCATTGTTTGTAGATTTATGATGAGCCTTCTACTGTCCCAGAGCAGAAATACACTCTCCTGGATAGTGTATACTGGATGAGGGATGCTATTCAGCTTGTGTGTACAAAGACTACTTGACCAACGCAATGCAATTTGTGCATCAAAAGCATTTGAAGGGAGTTCCATCAGTGCCTTCCACACAAGATTACAGATGGTATCTAGTACAAAATATTTCCTACACAGAGTCACAAACAGCCCATCTCACTGAAACTTCTGGTCTATCTCTGCCAGCTAGAATCAACTTGATCAAGACTTTGTCAGGATAATCTACATCTTCTGACTTGAGAATGCCAAACGGGAATTTTTTTTAGTTTAGATTTTCAAATTACTTCTGATCCATAAGCATCTGTCCTTCATAATGATCCAGAGATAAGAGTCATCAACAGCTAATATTTTTCCCAGCCTCTAATCCATCAATCAGAACCAAAGATAATTACCAAGTTGCAGTTTATTCTGAAATAGTATAACTCAGATGGCAATTCTAGCAATCAAATGCTTGCTTATCCTTCAAGCCAAAAGCCCTCATGGAAATCAGCTTCCAGAAGTACCATGTGGCCATACTCCCTCCTGCAGATAAATCTGCTTGTTTTTCTCTACTCTGCACCAGCTTACTTACAGCAGTCGTCATATCTGATTGCTGTTGACTTTTTTCTCTTTCTACAATTTTGGAAAGACTCTTGAGACTTCTAAGGCCATGGGAAAACCTACTGAAAACCAGGAGAGTTCACTTCTCTACTCTTTGCTTGGAAAAATAACAAAAAAAAAAAAAAATAAAAATAAAAACAACAAAAAAACAGGGAGTTATTTCTGAATGCAACTGTGCATTTGAAAGGATTTCAAGTGATCTTTATTTTTATCATTTTCTCAGTCTATGACCAACTCTTACTCAGCAAATTTGTACAATAGTAACACAGTACAAACAACCCTAACTTTATCTGCCTTGTCTAAGGCAGCTGCACATAGGTACTCCTGGCTGCACAGAGATAAGTTAACCGAGAAATGTGAATTTATTGCAGACAGTCAGACTAAATCATATTATTTCTACTCCCCAAAAGGGAGACTTGCCTTTATTTTTTGCCTTGTCAATAGATCTGCCAGTATGAAATCAAATTAAAAGATACAATTATTCTTTGCTTTACCTATGAGTAAAATACATGCATTTCTGCTCCCAATCATTTCTGTCCAGCAGAGCAATGACTTAAGATCCCAACCAAGAAAGATACCCACACCACAATCTGCAGTTCCTGGCTTGTAATGATTACTTCTTGTTGCTCCCCTTTGATGTATTTTGAAAGCCACATCAAGGCCAGAGAGCATCCTACAGCATCCCCCAGTGTTTACAGAGCTTTGCTGTGCCTCTCTCTTCCTCCTTTGATATCAGAAAGGTTCTACCCCTCAAACCAGGAGGATTAAAGAGCTACTTACTAAGAAATTATTAATAACAAAGCTCTCGGTAAAGTCAACAACCAAGTTTGAGAGATTTCTGCATGCCTCTAATACATTTGTTCAACTGTAGAAAAAGAAATGTTGCAAGCAACCAAGAAAACAACTCATTAAAACAGTCAAAAGACCAACTAGTCTCACTTTGAAGTAAACTAACAGAAAGCAGGTGGAGCTCTTTCACAGTCTGCATGAAAACTTCACTCGTCATTTGAAGAATATGGATTTGGATTTTCTGGTGTACTGTAAATCTTCCTGGGATAAGGACGTTTCTATTGTTACTAGAACCCAATGTCTTTTCGCCACAAAAGTAAAACAAATGATTTTCATGGTCATTTCAGATAGGAATCTGACAGTTCCTGGGGAAAGCAAACAGGAGGAATACCAGTCTGCACTCTAGAGGGACCCAACCCACATGTGAAGGTGTGTGCAACCCACATGTGAAGGTGTGTGCAACCCACATGTGAAAGTGTGCGCAACCCTGCAGAGTACATTGCTACTCAACTCACACTGTGC
Source organism: Chionomys nivalis (assembly GCF_950005125.1). NCBI lineage: Eukaryota > Metazoa > Chordata > Mammalia > Rodentia > Cricetidae > Chionomys > Chionomys nivalis. Next base: position 44,476,595 of record NC_080090.1, on the reverse strand, counting down.
ACAGCCACGTTCCTCTTACTCTACAAGAAGCAAAGCTTTCTGCTTTTTGAGATAAAGCCTCTTGGCAGCCAGGCTGGCATTGAACTCCAGTCTCACCTTCCCACACTCTGAAATCAGAGTCTCGTACCATAACATATAATTTCCATGAAGAAATTAATAAAAACACACCTAACCCCAGCAGTGATCACATCCCAGTATATTTGAAAATGATATTTGTATAATATCATCCCTCTTTGCATTTTCATGTATGTATACAAGCGCCTTCCTGTATCAGGGACTCTATGCTACACTGATGATAAAGGAATGAAGGATGCAAGACTCTGGACTGAAGAGGCCGGTACCTAACACAAGATTTAAGCTTCAAAGACTGTGGCAAGAGGATCATGTTCCAGTGAGCGAGAGATTAAGCATTGTAATACAGCAAGGAAAGGAGTGATGGTTAACATTGTCAACCTGACAGCCTTTAGAGTCACCAAAGAGACACACCTCTGGACATGCCTTTGACGGGTTACTTTGGTTAACTTAATTGCAGTGGAAAGATCCACCATAAAAGAAGGTGGCTCCATTCCCTGGTTCTATTGATGAGAAGAGGTGCCATGACACAGCAACTCTTATAAAGGAAAAACATTTCATTGGGACTGGCTTGCAGGTTCAGAGATTTAATCCATTATCTTCACAGTAGGAAGCATGGCCGTGATGGTAGGACATGGTGCTGGAGATGTAGCTGAGAGTTCTACATCCGGATCAGCAGGTAGCAGGAAGAGAGAGACACTGGGCCTGACTTGAGTACTTGAAACCTCAAAGCCAGTGACATACTTCCTCTAAAAAGGCTACATCTATTCCAACAAGGTTACACCTTCAAATAGTACCACTTCCTATAAACCTATGGGGGCCACATTCATTCAAACTACCACACCTGGGATAGGATTCCAGGACTACAAAAAGGCAGAAAACAGGCCGAGCAGCAACATCAATCACTCTCTTCTTGTCTTGCTTCCCACATGTGAAACAAAAAAAAAATTGCTAGCCTGTCCAGCTCCCTCCCAGCTCCTTTCCTTCTGCAGACTCGGTACAGAGGCCAGCTCTGAGCACGAGGTGGCTAGCAGCACCCCTAGGCCACAGGTCTCTCAAGAGCTACAGTAGAGAGAAGTCTTTCCTGTTTTCTCAGAGTTCTGTAAAGACCCTGAAATTCAGATATGGATCCAACCAAGTCACCCAAACCCATCAGAATGGTGAGACGGATTTGACACTGATTGGTCAGACATAGTCTACTTCAAAAGGTAAAGTCAGGAACTGGGGAGATGTCTCAGTGAGTAAAGGTGCTTGGCCCCAAGTCTGAAGACTTGAACGCAATCTCTGGGACCTCCATGGTGGAAAGAAGGAACTGACTACTGCAAGCCATCCATCCTCTGACCTCCACATTCATGCCAGAATATCACACACACACACACACACACACACATACACACACACGACGATAGATAGATAGATAGATAGATAGATAGATAGATAGATAGATAGATAGATAGATAGATGGAATGGAATGAAGAGGGAGGGGATGGTGTGAATTGTATACAGAAACAAAAACTCCCGAAGGGACTCTGTGGTGGTTTGAATGAGAATGGTCCCTGTGGTCACATATGTTTGAATACTTGGTTCCTAGATGGCAGAACTGCTTGGGGGAAGGGTAGGAAGTGTGTCTGTGTTGTGGGAGGTGTGTCACTGGGCTTTGAAGTTTCAAAAGCCTGTGTCAGGCTCAGTTTCTCTCTCTCTTTCTCTCTCTCTTTCTCTCTCTCTCTCTCTCTCTCTCTTTTCTCTCCCCTCTCTTCTCCTCCTCTTGTCTCCTCTCTTCTCTTCTCTTCTCCTCTCCTTTTCTCTCCTCTTCTCACCCATCTTCTGCTTTCTGCTTTTGGATGAGATGCAAGCTCCAAGCACTGCTCCAGCGCCATGCCTGCCTGCCTACGGCCATGCTCCCGCCATGATAGTCATGCACTCCCCCTCTGAAACTGAAAAACAAAAAAACACCAATTCAATGTTTTATTTAGTTAAATGCTTTATTTTATAAGTGCATTGGTCTTGATGTCTCTTCACAGCAACACAAAAGTAACTAGGACAGATTCCCAAAATGAGTGAATGACACAGCCAGGATAGGCAGGCACTCTTCAAAGACGCTTGTGGGTCTGTGGTATTCCACAGGGCCAGGGTAAAGAATGGAAAATCAAGAGGCCACAGCTGGGCTGAAGGAATAATGAATGAAGGTTCATAGTACACTATCTAGGTCAGAATATCAGAATCCCTCAGATTATTAATATATGCCTTTTGAATGGCAAGAAAACTATCAACATATTATCCCCAGGGTTTGCAGTTAAAGATTAAAGCAACTCCAGCTTGAGCAAAGGTTTTGAAGTTGATATAGCTTTGCTTTTCTAGAGACAGAGTTGCATATACCCCAGACTGCCCTTGAGCATATCCCAATGTGACCCTGGACTTTTAATCCTCCTGCTTCTACCTTCTGGATGCTGAGATTGCAGAAATACCACGTTTATGTGGTACTGGAAACTGAACCTAGTCCTTGTGTATACTGGGCAAGCACTCTAAGAACTGAACTACATTCCCAGAAGGAAAAACTCATATGTTCTAGCTTACAAGGTTGTTTTAGTACATTCTCTGATCTAGTATAAGATATCTATTTTAGTTTTAGCATTCTGCAATGTGTTAATTTTTTTGTTTGTTTTGTTGTGCTTTTAAAAACAGGATTAACTCTGTGTAGTGCTGGCTTTCTGAAACTCACTCTGTAGACCAAGCTGGTCTTGAACTCAGAGATCCACAAGCCTCTGCCTCCTGAGTGCCAGGACTGAGGGTGTGTGCCACCGTCCAGCTATGTTGTTAATTTCTGTTGAGAGACCAATACCTCAGACACTGATGGAGAGAAGGGTTGGGGAGATAGTGGGAAATTTCTCCTTAACTCTAGTTGCGATAGTAAGGAATTCTTGAACCTTCTGGATAAGCCAGGCAAAGCATACTCCCCTTAAGAAGCTCTCTGAAGGTGACTGACAGCCATTTAAAGACCAGACGATGGCATGGACATGAATGTGGTTATCTGGAAGCCAAAACTGACTGAGCCAGGGTTTGGGGTAACTAAATATTTATAAGAAATCAGTATCCATTGCTCACCTTCCTGGACCTAGATAGAAGTGGGAGGACCTTGGTCTTCCTGTAGAGCAGGGAATTTGGACTGCTCTTCAGTATCGAGAGGGAGGGGGAGTGGACTAGGGGGAGGAGAAGTGGAGTGGGGATAGGGAGAGGGGAGCGGGGGGAGGGGGCAATATGTGGGAGGAGGGGGAGGGAAATGGGAAACGGGGAGCAGTTGGAAATTTTAAGTAAAAAATAATAAAAATAAATAAATAAATAAAAAAAACAAAATCAGTATCCATGAAGGAAAAAAGGAGATGGAGGAAGAAGTACAGCAAGGATGGAGGCTCAAGGAAGCCTCCACCAACCCAGTGGGAAGCACACAGGAAGAGAGCTCTTCAGAGTCACACTCTTTGAGAGGAAATCTCACCTCTACCCAGCGAGATCCCTGAGGGAAAGGGCAGGGGAGGGAGCTGCAGTTGAGACAGGGACCAAAGAGGCTGAGGCTCTCTGCTGACCACCCTGCCTGCTGTAGAGAAACAACTCCCCCTTTAAGGAGGATATGGGTAGCAGATCTCCCTTTGGGGTCAGTAGTGTACAGAACGGCTTTAGAGGGGTACCTCCCAGAGCAGCAGGGGAGGAGGGACTGACCACTGTGAGAGCATCCCTTGGGAGCCGCACTGGGATGCTGCTGCTCCCTTCCTCTAAGGCTTCCCTGTTGGGACACAGGCAAGGGAACAATGAGGAAACGGTGTCCTGACTTCTCTATTGTTTCATTCTCCTGGCACCCACACAGGCTTTTGGGGGGTAAATTGCCATCACTTTCTCCAGCTCAGCCAGCGTTATCACACAACACCTCCTGTGTTTGAGCAGTCTGGCAACTCTCCATGATCCATTATAATAGGTATAAGTTGCACAGCATCGGCTTCATCCTCTGCCCTACCTGATGCAGGCACACCTCCTTGCATTCCCAATCCTCACATACACGCCTCCCTCAGAACAGTCCGATGTGCCTTCTGCTCACCTCATCCACCCAGTAGCCTCTTCCAGCCAACGACCCTGCCTCCTTTGCTTCTCCTATACTCTCCTTTGGACCTCCCATTCTTATAGCACCAGGTAACAGAGAAGGGAGCTAGATCAATTTATTATTTCCTGAGTTAAGTCCTATTCCCTTTAGTCTCCTGGTCCTGCTAGGTTTTGTCCGTTTGACATAAGTTGGAAGCATATGTGAAGAAAGAATTCCAAGGGAGAAAATGTCTCTATAAGATCAGCTGTGTGGCATTTTCTTGATTAATGATTGATATGAGAGGACCCAACACTGTCCAGGTTGGGCTATCCAGTGAAGCAGAACCAAAAGATGTGTGTGTGTGTGTGTGTGTGTGTGTGTGTGTGTGTGTGTATCGAGAGATAGGAATGGGGAAGAAGGAGGTAAAGAAAGGTGAGGTTTGACTTGGATTCTAACCAGCATACTGGTGGAAAGTGGCCAGTTATAAACGTGTTTAGAAGAGGCCAACAGGACATACTGATCAAGTATGAGATGGGAAACCAAGATAAAGACAATAATAATCTCAAAATTTTGTCAAGAGGAATTGCAATGACAGATTTGCCACTAGCTGGGCTGTGGAAGACTAGTGGGTGAGGAGACCTAGGATTTTCAAGAAGAATGTTAAACTTGAGGTGTTTCCCAGACATCTGCCCAAGAGGTCAAGAAGATTGAGGAAAAAGACCAGATGAGAGATGCCTGAAAGGTGAGGAGAGAAGATCAAGAGGCTATGGTGTGCAGGGAAACACGAGAGGAAAGGGTTTCTAGGAAGGGGGAGGGGTGAACTGCATGGAGCTGGTATGGACTTGGGGTAGGTAGTAAGATGATGAGGGCCCTGGAATTGATTGCATGGTGATGATTGGTAACCATGACAACACTGTTTCAGAAACAGAAACCTGACTGAAGTATATTCTATTGAGACTAGGAGGAAAGGAAGACAATTAGAAATGTGTTGGAGAAGTTGGCTCTCAAGGGAGCTGGCAGAAAGGGGAAGTAGCTGGGTTGCTGAGTGGAAGAGGTAGCTTGGTGGGTGTGTGGTAAATCAGTGTGCTCCTCGGCGGTGGTGGCGCACGCCTTTAATCCCAGCACTTGGGAGGCAGGGGCAGGTGGATCTCTGTGAGTTCGAGTCCAGCCTGGTCTACAAGAGCTAGTTCCAGGACAGACTCCAAAACCACAGAGAAACCCTGTCTCGAAAAACCAAAAAAAAAAATAAGAATCATGAGGGGTTGAGGCCTCACCAAAAGTAAAGAGAGCAGTGTGTGTTTACAAAGATTCTCCTGTTGCTTGCTCTCTCTCTCTCTCTCTCTCTCTCTCTCTCTCTCTCTCTCTGTGTGTGTGTGTGTGTGTGTGTGTGTGTGTGTGTGTGTGTGTGTGTGGTGTCTTTCTCAATATCTCCATTAATAAGAGAGCCACCTTCCAGGAGGGACCCTGTCACACTGGAGAATCACATTTGCCACCCTCCCTTGCAATGACTCTAACTTGTGGGAACTGTCACCAGGCTTGAGTCAACAGGCACCAGGAAGAGTCTCCCACACAATTTTTAACATTCTATTTGAAATTCTTTTGAACCATGGTCATGTGGTGAAGCAGTAAAATGAGGCAAAGGGCATACAGGATATACGCGCTACATTAAAGGGAGGAATCCTCACAAAACATGACAGTCTACACAAAACACCTGAGGCAGAAGGTTTCATCCTAGAATAAAGACTGCTGAAGGGCTCCCCTCAGGAACCTGGCCAGTTTCCCCAAATTCACCACGGGGAAAAGCTCAATGGATGCTTATAACTGCTCAAGCATCTCTGTGTGGCCCTTACTGCCTCAGCTCCTAAACATGTCCTCCTTACACACCCATCATTGTGCCACTTAATCTTGCCCATTCGAGAGTTTTTTTTTTATTTATTTCAAGGTCACAAAGGAAAAAAAGACAAATGGATTCTTAATGAAGCTGACTTAATCACAAATAAGTTCACAGCCTGCTTTGGTGGTATGAGTAGGAAATTATTCTTTGTGAAAACACAATAGAAAAATTTTGCATTTAAATCATGGTTTGGGATAAGTCAGTCCATTTTTACCTCTGAGGTTCAGGAAGAAGAGCATGGAATGGGCCATTACTACATAATACAGAGAAGTAATGGCATTGCCATTTACCTAGCTTTGTCACAGGCTGGTCTCTTTTTCACCGTGGACTGTTGTAATCCTTCAGACCTTGATACAGGTAAGGTCAGGTGGTCTGAATTTTAGATAAGGTTATTTTATATTAAAAAAATTCATTACAGAATGAAGACACTTGAGTGAGAAGCTCTGTGTGTGTGGTCTAGCTTAATTTAACTATATTAATAAGTTGATTTAGCAGAATGTAAGGTGATTTTTCTAGGTTACCAATTTGCTACATTAATGAATAATTTGAGGTTTAGATACAGTATGCCTATTGTTATAGAGGAAGCTAAGCAGAGAGTGATGATTATAAGTTCCATTTCTTCTACCCTTTAACTAGATATGATTTAAAAAAAAAAAAAACTAATTGCTTTCCGTGTACTGTGATGGCTAAAAAAAGGTTCCATCCCCAGATCAGATCCTTGGCTCTGGGCTAACGCTAATCAGCGGGAAGTGCAGGGGTATTGTGTGCTGGGAATTGTTCTCATTTAAATGTTTCTCTGAATACTACATGACTTTGAGGACAAAAGAGAGGAACTTCCAAAAACAGCCTTCAGTATCCTTAATAGTCAAGAGAGGCCTTTTATGTTTTAAAGCTCACCTGCTTGTTACAGGCAAGTAGGACATCTTTGGGATTTTACTATTTATGTCGGGTGCCACGCAGCCCTATAAAATAAACAAGATGTTTAAATACTTGCTTGACACAAACATAATCAAACAGTATGCTAAAAGAAAAGGAGAAAGAAGAAAGAAAAGCAGGGGAAGGAAAGAAATCTAGAGCATTCCAGGAATCTTCTAAGTTAGTTTAGTGTCTATGTCTGTGTTCCTATTGCCCTTTCATAATCAAAATAAACGCAAGCTCCACGTGACACAAGCTTAAAGCCCAGCGGCCATGTACCTCTTGCTCCTGGAAGCCATATCCTCACGACACAAGCGTGCCCGAGCCGGCTGATACAAGCATCACTGAATTGCCAACAGAGACCTTGTAGAATAGTCCTTTCCCTTATTTATAAGGAATAATCAATGTCACTCTGTTGGAAATAGTTCAGCTTAAGCTGGAGTGGAGTCTCACTGTACGTACAGGGGGAGTTAGACACAAAAGGTCATTGATTTTTAAAACTCTGGACACAGAGTACAACTTTTTTTCCCCTTTTGTGTTTTGTGGCTTTTGCTGTTGCTGTCCTTCAGTTTTGTTTTCCCAGTGCCCAACGTCAAACCCAGAGACTTGCTGATACTGGGCAGATACTAAACTGGCACAGCAATAAAGTTCTGGTCAAGAGAGTGGAATCTCCGGCCCAAATGGAGACCTAACATCCAAGCTGGATAGGTCAAATCATTGACCTGGCCAAGGAACCACCCGTCACAGAGTCAGGGCAAACCCTAAGATGATGGGTTTAGCTTAAGCCATGCTAAAGGGATGAGCAGAATAATTATCCCTTTAAGGAGATACTGTACTTTGCCTTCCCAGAATCCCCTGCTTCCTAGTGAAGCCTTGCACAAAGCATAGCCACACTACTTCCAAACCTGCCGTCTTCTCCAAATTATTCAGAAATTCATATTTTTCTTTTATCTTTTTTCTAAGTGTGCTTTCCCTAATGCTTTGGTCTTTGTTGCTTTTCTAATGCTCCCCTCCCTGCTGTGTGGCTGCTCATCACTACATGACTGACGTCCATGCCTACTCACCTCCCGAGGCATGGCTCTTTTCCTCCTCTCCACACTTCTGCTCTAGGCAGCTCTTGAGGTTTTGATATTTGTGGCTTGTCTGCCCTGCGTGAGTTTTTTAAGCTCTAATAAAATAAGCTCTGGCATGGGTTTGAGACTATCCTTGGGTTTTTTTATTTATGAGACTAAGGTCCCAAGAGCAGACCTCAATGGCTCCCCAGTATCAGTACCACTGCCTTATCCCTCTAGCCCCCACCTCACTCTTTATTCTAACAGAACATGTTGAATGGAAGCTTCAGTCTGATATAAAATGAGATAGCATTATGACAGTAGGGTCAATTAATGCTTTAAACATATAGATCATGTCCTCCGTATCTGCTGTGGGAGAGGTGGTGGGAATGAGCTGACTTCTGCACACAGGAGTCCATTCTGCAATCAATTGTGGGCTCCCCAGACTTGACCTGCTCGTGAAACCACACAATACCTGGGTGCTGTGTTTCGTGTCTCCTGTCTTCCCACATGCAAGTTTGAACCTTGATCCGAGTTGCTGGTGTTTAAGGAGGCTGCGGATGATAGGAGGCAAAACCTCTGGGAAGTTAGTGGGTGACTGGAGGTAGGCCTTGGCTTCCTGCTCATTGTCTGCTTTTTGAGTTTGGATACAGTGTGACTAGCCAGCTTCCTACTCCTACTTCCCTGACGTGATGACATCATCCCCTCAGATGGTTTTAAGCCAAGTAAAGACATCATCTCTTCAATTGCTTCTGCTTAGGCATGTGGTCATCCCCACAGAAAAAGTAACTAGAAACAGGGAAACTACCTTGTGCTATATAAGGAATCATGGTGAAGCAAGCAAGAAGAGCATACCTATAGCCTTAGCACTTTAGAGACATAGGTTCAAGACCAGCCTGGGCAACATGAAACCCCCTCTCAAAACAAATGCACGTGTGTTGAAGAGATGGCTTACTGGTTAAAGGCACTGACTGCTCTTCCAGAGGACTAGGATTCAATTACCCAGAACCCACATGGCAACTCATAACTGTCTATAACTCCAGTTCCAGGGGATACTATGCCCTCACAGAGACATACATCCAGGCAAAAACGTCAATGCACATTAAATAAGTAAACAGATAAATAAATAGATTTTTAAAACATCCCCCCAAAAAACGATCTTATTATTTAAATATCATCAACAATGCATCTCTACTTAGAGTGTCTTCAAACATGAGTAAACCCTACGAGAGTTCAAATTAGAGTTCATTTATGCATACCTGCATATCGCAGTCAATGCTGAAGCGTTATATTTTAAATTATTTAAAGACAATATAATATTAGTAAAGTGATTTAAGATGTCTCACATAATTACAAAACTTGGCTTCTTCTTCTCTCTGGGACACTGCTTCTACCATGCCCCCCAAAACTCTGTAGATGCTGGTGCATAACTGAATGCTATCTGAGGTGTCACTGGCCTCGTGAAGATGCTGAACCTTGGATGTGCTGTACCCACACTGGAGGATGCAACACCTGCCAACAGAAGCCAGTTGCTTTAGCAACAGATGTATGTCTGTCAAACATTGGACAACTGGCAGGTCAGAGGACACTTCCGTCTTGTCTACCCAGTCTTCCTGTTGCCACTAGCTGAAGTCAAATTGCCTACAGAATGTACTCATTTTCCTGAAGATATCACAAATGTGCATGCTTTTTTAAAAACAATAAATAATGTGTACTTGGGGTAAGAGTGTCTGCAACTCTGAAATTTAATGGTGTTTACACTCCTCACAGTCCTAAAGCTAAACAATATGCATCAAAAAAAAAACCTTAATATTTCATGTACAAAAAAATTCTTCAAGATAAGAAAACCAATAAACCAACTGGTATTTTTTTTTTACTTAATTTTTTAACTTTGTTCAATCTTTAAGCCTGGTTGTAAATTACATCCTTTGCAGAAGATAACTTAAAAGCAACAAGATTAAGACACTTAAGGGACAAGCAACTCTCTTAAGCAGCCATAACCTTGTTTCAGGTGCGTGCTCTTGTCTCTTGGTCTTATGAACAACCTTCTTCCAAAATATCCACACTTAAGTCTAAAGGGAGTACTGTCTATCCCTTATCTCTACTTAATATATCAATTGCCATTATTCTGACACAGCCTGAAATTCTCTTTTGAGATGTAGTCAAGGGCCCTAAGCAGGGAGCTACTCAGGTTGCAGAAGGCCCAGGGCTCCTCTCCTGACTGCTGTTGACTTAAGCAGGGAGAAGGAGCTTTGTGAGGAAGAGATACCTGGTTTCACTCTCAGGACTCATCTGGGATGTCCCCCTGGCAGTCTTTGAGGACACAAGACAAAGGGGCAGAGCGCTCTGCCATAGAGTGGGTCCCCCATTCTGCAGGGCGAATAGAAACCCAGCACTGTTACCGTCAGGTCCCAAGGTCAAGCCAGTCCCCAGGCTGGGTTAGATCATACTATATCCTGGGTCCATGCCCGTCTTTGCCATGGGCCCTGTCTTTATCTGCTTGCATAGTAACTGTACTGCAGGGACTTGTTGAACTATCTCTATTCCTAAGTCACATTCCCCTTAGATTTGGGAGCAGTAACCCTGAAGGAGTTGGAAGCACAGAAAAATAACTATGATCTACAAACAGCATCTCCCTTTTAATGATGAGTCCTGTCTTGCCAGTGAGTAAACAAGTGGACATGCAAATTCTGTGGCTTTCGGTAACATTCCTATTGTATTCTCCTGTTGTAAGAGACCACTTGTCTTTTCCCCTGTTGCTCAGCCCCAAAATAACCACACATAAATTATATAGTTTGCAATACTGTTTGGCCAATAGCTTAGGCGTATTTCTGGCTAACTCTTATATCCTACTAACCCATCTTCATTAATCTGTGTATTGCCATGTAACTGTGGCTTACTGGCAAAGTTTCAGCATACCTGTCTCTGGTGGTGGCACCATGGCTTCTCCCTGACTCTGCCTTCTTTCTCCTAGCATTCAGTTTAGTTTTCTCCACCTGCTCTGCTATAGGCTCAAAGCAGCATCTTTATTAACCAATGGTATTCACAGCATACAGAAAGGAATCTCACATCATTTTTCTCTGTTGGAAAGCCGGTTTTACCTCCACTGCCTTCAATTCAATCCCTCTGCCACAGACACCCAGACTTTGTGGCTATTAAAAAAATTAAATGTAAGAGCTGCCTGTATCTGCTGTGTGGGAGAGTTCACTGGGAGAGACTGGGAGGGTGACTCTCAGGGATAGAACCCAGAGACTTGCACCTGGATATGTGTTAATTTTAATATTCATTGAAGAATCGACATTTTCTGAAAATAATCCTTTAGCAGAAATCTCATTAATTTCACTGCCAAGAGGCTCTTTGAATTTTTAAGTAAAAATTTCCAATCCTACCCTAACAAATTATGGATTTAGGAGATCAATAACTTATTTCAAGAGATTAAAAATAAGCACAAGGTCCTGTGTTTGGTCCTCAGCTTTGAAAAAAAAAAGATTAAAACTTAGATTCCTTGTTATAGAAGATTTGCAGAAAATAACCAAGTAGATGGCATACTAAGAAAATCCTCTGAGTTAGCTTGACAACTATGGAAATGTTAATTCTTTAATCTAGTTTTATAATCCTACCTTTGTGTTTATTTTATTGGTGTGGCCAGGACTCACAAACTCAATGAGATTTGTCAGCCATGGCATTTGGCTTCATGGTATATATTTTTCAGCTCTGACAAATACCAGATGTAGAGAGCATCAAACCACTGAGAAACACAGAATAAGTGTTAGATGGAAAGGTCTGAGTACTTCTGAAGTCTCCTGGAGAGTGAGAGAGAGACAGAGACAGAATGAGCCAGAGAAAGAGAGGAAATATGTGTGTTCTACCTCCAGCAACTGACTAAAGAAAACAAACAGCAGCTGGAGAGATAGCTCAGCTGTTAAAGGCTAGGCTCACAACCAAAAATATAAGAAAACAAACAGGCAAAGCCCTGTGGTCTACAAATACTCATTTACAGCTGCAGAATTGAAAAATTGTTTCCATTTTGATTAGTCTTTTTTACAATCGCATTATTAAATGGCTAGCCCAGGTTAATACCCACTTTTCCTCCTTTATCTCCCACCTCTTAAGCAGAACCTTCCAGACATTCAGAGTCTGCCCTCAGGATTTAATGTGGCTCCCCTGGAGCCTGCCACACTGCTATCAACTGATTTCTAAAGCCTTTTGTTTCTGCCAGGGTAAATGAACCCTTCAGTTCCTTCAGGCTAATTTGATCACCTCTTCCATGAAGGTTTCCCTAACTGTCTTAGCTGGAAACAGTGACTTCTCCATCTGTTTTTGACAGTGTCTGTGTCCTGATTCAGTGCTGTGTGGTTGAAAGGGAAGAGGGGCAGATGAGGGCTGCAAGCTCTCAGGGTCTGTTGCTATCAGGACAAACGACAAGACAGCAAAGTGCATCTTCTCACTGTATGGATTTCAAAGCAATTAAGGAAAAGACAGAGGAGCTGGGTAGAGGTCCAAATGGCCGCTTTATTGCTCACAAATCTGTGTTATAGGGCACTGTTTGGACCTATAACAGTGAGCATGCTATGATGTTCTGCTAAGTTTAATCAACTCACCCTACCAGGCCTACACACAGAGAAGAAAGTAGAGATCGGGTGCACACCTCCAAAACAAGACTCATGCACACATGAGCCACACTGGGTAGCCCATGGGAACTGAGCCCAGAATGGGCAAAGGTACCCGTGAAATGGTAGAAAACTCTAAATTGTGAACCTGAGGATTATAGGATGGATAAGAGACTAATCATGCCTGAACATTAAGGATGTCATTAGGGAGCTGGAGAGATGGCTCACTGGTTAAGAACACCTGCTGTTCTCACAGAAAACCTGGGTTCAGTTACCAGCACCTGAGGGCAGTTCACAATCATGCTTAACTCTGTGCCAGAGGATCTGATGCCCTCTTCTGACCTCTGCAGCTACCAGGCATGCAATGCGGGCATTATATAATTTGTGTATGGAAGTCAGTAGTCCATCATTGTATCACCTCTCTGGGAGAAATTAGCATGACTGTTAGTAAGATAAACTTGAATTGACTACTTCCTGAGGTAAGAAGGAGAACTACCTCCAGCTTCCACAGTGGAACCGGGGAGCTGTCAGACCTTTCGGGAATTGGAAGTGTGGTTAAAGTGGAGTCATGTTGGCATCCTTTTAGAACAAGAACTGAACACAACAATCTAGAAGTTGGTGGGAAACAAGAGGCAGGGCTTGGGAGAGAGGGGTTCAAGAGATCTAAGCACAAACCCTTAAAAGCTCTCTGCTGGAGAGTCTGTCTGAAGGAGGCCTCTTGACATACCAAACCATGCAGATACAGATTTTGTTGTCCGTTTCAGTCTTATGTCTAGGGAGACTGAGACAAGGTAGAAAGGCAGGAAAAAGTAAGTGGGAAGGAAAAGTAAGCCCTCAGCTGAGGTTCTCAGCCTCTGAGAGGTCCATCCCAGTTAAAGCCTTGCTGTGATGGCTGCCTGTGGATACACTCTTAGTGTCTTAGGGAGATGTTTCAAATTACTTTAAAATGGCAATGTGTTATGCTTAAGGGCTAAAGAAATAAGACCTTCCTAGTGGTAAATCTATAATTCTCTAGGAATCTCTCAGAAACAGCATTTATAGTAAAGTAATGCAAAGTAAATGTCTTAAATCCTGTGAAGCCCTTGAGATCCATGCTTTTGTCTTGTCAGGTTGTAATCCTAACCACCTAAGTGACATTTTATAATCTTTTTTAATGAGAAAAATGAGGAAAGGGGAATAATAGTCTCTTTGCAATCTCTTGACATGAAGCTTGAGGGTCACTGAAATCATACACACATACACACACATGTATGCACACACAGACTTACACAGGCACATACACACACACATACACACATACAGCTTCACTTTGTAGAGACCTCGGAAAGAACTCAGGCTATGGTAGGTAGCTGTCTCCTACCCTGCTCTAAATAAAAACAAGAACAAGAGAGTCCAATTCCAATCCCTCCTTGGCAGGAAAGTTGGAAAGCCAGCATGTGTGAAGATGTCCCAAAGTAACCTTGACCTTCCCCAAGACCCTCAATCCCCATTAGTCCTGAAAAAGCCTGCACTAGGTCCCTCTAGAGAACCAGAGACGATAGAGGATAGGAGGAAAGGGGGATGGGAAGGAGAGGAGGAGACAGGCAGAGAATGTCTATAGCATTTTCTCTCAGTGTTGTAATGAGTTGGAAGTCCAAAACCCACAGAGTAAGCAAGCAGACCGGAAACTCGAACAGCTTTGAACTTTAAGCTACAACTGCAGGATTTCTTCTTTAGAAAACTTGGCTTTGTAGAAATTTTTCAACTGATTGGATGAGACCCACCATAGTCTAAAGAGTACTCTCATTCACCAAGTCAGCCGAGTGTAGATACCAACAGCATCTCTGCAATATCACCATAGTAACCCCTAGATGGATGTTTCATTAGGTAACTGGGTACCACGCGGCTTCTCCTTCATTTTACCTCCATTTACACTGCACCTTCAGAAGCAACTGCTCTGATGTTTTCCAAATATAAATTAATAGGTTTTTAATCTGGGTGTGAGAATGCTGATCTGAAATCCCAGTACTCAAAGGTAGAGGCAGGAGGACCGCAAATGTGAGGGCAGCCTGAGCTAGGCAATATAGAGAGACTATACTTCAAAAATGATACAAAGAAAGAAGTAAACAAAACTAGGTGTACATATAACTATCAACATAGTTTTAAATTATCTAACGCAGAATCCAGGTGTGGTAATATGCTTGTCATGCAAGAAACTAGGGAGACTGAAGCAGGAAGACCGGTGAGCCAGTGGGTTAGAGGCAGCATAAGCAATATGATGAGATACTGTTTCAGAAGAAAAGGAGACAGAGAGGGGGAGAGAGAGAGAGAGACAAAAAGAGAGGAGAGAGCAGAGATATAGAGGAGCGGGGGGGGGGGCGGATCTGTGACATAAGACAAATGTAAGATAAATGACTGCCCAGATCATCCCAATAGTTTGACAGACTTCAGCTTTAACCTTCTTTGAACTTCTGTCCCCTTTTGTGCCTCCAGTATCTATCACTGCGTGGTCTGTGATGGCTCTGACACCACATGTCACAATGGTGCTACGCTGCATGGCCACTGTCTATGATGAGAAATCACCCCTAAACAGAAGGACCGCCAGTGACTGACCTGACTCCATTTTGTTTGTGAATCTGTCTGACTCCGCCTTGCCTTTTGATCAGTTATTTTCTTTCTGAGATCTCTTTGTATTCCGGGAACAACAGGACTGGAAGTGCATGATGACAAGAGACTAAACCAACCACAAAGCAGCAGGAACTATTGATGACAGCAGGGTTCCAAGGGAGCCTGAGAGAACAGAACGAGAGGGGATTAGCAAGACTTGACCCAACCAAAATTGCTTTCCTTGCCAGCTCTACAAACCCAGACTCTGCCTTTGTTTCCCCCCACCTTTTTTAAAATAAAACTTCAGGATCCTTGCCAGCTCCTCTAAGTCAAACCTTGAATAACTAGACCTCTTCATTCTTCCTGGTGTAGCCACACATAAAGTAAAGATCCTCTAGTGACGTCACCTCCACATAACTCTTTCTGGACCGTTGGCCAAGCTGGGTCTATGGGATTCCCACTCTAAAGAGACTAAATAAGCAGATCCTGGTGGAATGCTTTGCTTCCTTCCTTCCTGAGAACCCCTTTAGACCGAAGCCCATCCCCATCCCTAAGTGTCATCTCCCAAATGCCCAGAAACACATTTTATCTGGAACCCCCAGTGGCCATACTTGTGAGGTCCACAAAAAAAATTCCTATCAGACAACAAACATTCACCATACTCTTCTAAAATCTAGAGAGGAAACGGAAACCAAGGCGGGGGGACAGCCACTCAACAAAGACAAAAGCAGATATTAGCACCTAGAACTATAATCTTCCCAATCCCAGATGCCTAAATGACAGCATATAAATACAGTCAAAGGCAGCCAGGACACTGTGACTCCAATGGAGCCCAGATACCCTACCATAGCAGGCCCTGAGAATTCCAACTTAACTGCAGCACAAGGAGACCTTAAAACAGCCTTTATGAATATAATAGAGATCACTAGGAAATAAATAAATCCCCTAAAGAGTTTCAGGAAAGTACAAACAAGACCAGAAAATGAACCTAGAATCAATAAAGAAAACCAAATTTGAAGGAATTCTGGAAATGAAAAGTGTAGGAATTTGAACAAGAGCTATATAGGTTAAACTTCAACAAACGAATGCAAGTTTAGGATTTGTGTGGGGTTTCTAGTTCTAGTGCCTCCTCTTGGGGCTCTTTTCCTTTTGTTAATTTGCCCTGTCCAACCTCACTGTGATGGTTTTCATTTTATCTTATATTTTATTTTGTTAGGCTTTGTTGTTATCTCTTAGAAATTCTTTCTTTTCTAGATCTGAATGGAGGGGAAGAAGGGAGGAATTTGAGGAGTAGAGGGAGGGTAACCTGTAATTGGAACATACTGTGTGAGAAAAGAATCTATTTTCCACAACGAGGGTGGGGGTAGCAAGAGTAAGGCAGCTCATGATTAGAACTGTACGTTAGACTGTTCAGCCATGCTACCAAGCTAAAACTCTGTGCGTTAGCATTGAGCTTGAAGCCCCTTTATTAAAACTTGGGAAATAATCCAGGCATGGCAGTGTCTGCCTTTATTCCCAGCACTTGGCAGAGACAGAGGCAGAGGCAGATGGATCTCTGTGAGTTAGGGGCCAGACTGGTCTAGGATGTGAGTTCCAGACTAGCTAAGGCTGCACAGTGTCTCAAATGACACAAAATAACAACAAAAATTAAACAAACAAACTTGATGAAAATGTGCTTGCTTTTTGGTTTCTGATGTATGCTAATTCCTTTTCAGCTTCATTTTCCCACAAATAATGAACAGTACATGGTAAGAACTAAATATTTTAGGTCAAAACATAAATAAATCTTGCTCCACACTGCCAGAAGTATCACACTATGTACACATATGTAATTTTAAACTATGCTATGTTGCTGTAGTGACAAAGGCAGCATGATGCTAACACAAAAACCAACATGTAGACTTCAATGGACCATAATAAAGAACACATAAGTCAAATCAAGCGTCTTTGAACACTTGAGTTTTAACAAAGTTGTCAAAAATCTAGACTGAGGAAAAAAAGACAACACTTTCAACAAATGGTGTCAGCAGAGCTGGATAATCACCTGCAAAAGAGGAATTAGAGCCATGTCTCCCTTCCTGTACAAAACCAATTCAAAGTGGATCAAAATCCTTAATTTAGGATCCCAAACCCAGAAGCGGCTAGAGGGAAGTGCAGGGGAAATGCTTCAGAATATAAATAAGGTGTCGGGACACAGTCAGTGGAATTATGTGTGGCAAACAGTGCCTTGGGGAGCTGTGAGAAAGGCTCCAGGAAGAAAGACAGAGGCCTTCACCTCAGGGGCATTCTGTTCCCTGGACTGTTCTTGAATGTGATTTCTTGACTCCTGTATTTACAATTGAATTTACATTCAATTTATAAGACATGTTCATTCTTGTTGGATGTCAGAACATAGCTATAAAATTTAGTCTGGTCAGTGTACCCTGAATCTCGATATAGCCTTCTGTTTTGCTTTCATGTTTGCCCAGATATAACCTATAGTACATGCCAGGCAATTGTGTTTAGATTTGTCTGTCCTGAGAAAGTTCTGGAAAGGGCTGCTCTGTTAATATTTAGTATGTGCTTACTGACATTTGTTTACGTGTTTTTCCGATCATGTTTTCCTGACCATGTTTTTCATTGCTTCCTTTGTTTCATTCATGTATAAGAGTAAACTGAAACCGAGGTAAGGCTGGACTGTAGCCTGCACCTGTCTTTCAGGTCCTCGCTCCCAAGTCTTGAAGACAGATCGGCATAGGTCGCTGAAATGTTGACAATTAGGCAAGAAGGGTCGAACTAGAACCTCAGTGGCACAGAGACATCACTCACAAAGAGAGATGAGACTTTGAAGATTGTTTTAAATAACAATAGAAATAAAGTTTTACTGTGTGATGGAGATCAGTGAAGACCATGAAATCATGTTTGATTGAAGGTCTCTTTATCCATAGAAAAGAAATGAATTTAAATGTGTACCACAATCTTGCTGCAATGAGAACTTAAGGAAGAGATATTTTTGTTAAATAGGTCTATCACAAGTCCTTCACACACACACACACATACAGAGAGAGAGAGAGAGAGAGAGAGAGAGAGAGAGAGAGAGAGAGAGAGAGAGAGCGCGCGCTATGGATGCATTAGAAGCAATTTATTATAAAATGCAGGCAGACTCATGTACTTTCTTCAAAAGTGTCAATGTTTCAATAAAGAACCAGCAAGCTCCATCTGAGTTATGCTGGGCCTAAACACCCAGAAGGCTAAGGATGACTTTTTGTGACTTCTCCTGGGGAGATATAAACAAACACGTTCCAGATGAACACTGGCAGAGAAAAAGCTCCGCAAAGTCTATTTCCTTAAACCACTGAGTCCAGTTCACTTTGGGCTCGGCGGGGAAGGGACTTAGAGGAGCAGGGATGACTCAAAGGGGACGTGTCACTAAGAAGTCACCTCACCTGATGAAAACAGAAACGTGACATTACTGGGGTCCCCAGACAGTGTGTGAGCAGCCCAGCCGAGGGCTGACAGTTCACCGCTCCTCTAAACCGAGGGAGAAACTTTCACAAACCTCGGACCTTTTTGAGCTTCCTGGGTCTTGTCCGTTCTGTTTACTCCCTAGGTTTTGTACCTTCTTGATTCTTCGGAGCCTTCCCTGCAGAAGAGACTATTTCAGGGCAGCGGACATGTACACAACCCACAGGATTAATTTCCGTGGGTCTGTTTCCCCAGCCTAGATATCTGAGTGGGAGCTAATAGCGGATGGATTGGCCAATCAGAACAGAACCAACGTAGACCATCAGTATTCAACCTCCAACGCTTCTAAACAGCGCTAGCATATTTCAACGCTATTAATGCAAATATTGTTGAAATATACAATTTTCCCCATCTAATGACTAGTCATTCTGAGCCCGGGAGTGGCGAAGTCTGGAGTTTGTGCCCACTTCACTGTTTAATAAGACATTAGCCGTTGTCAGTGGAACTCTAATGACAGTATTAAAATGCAGTCAGGATAATTCATATACTGTTCCACGACTTAGAAGCAGAGCTTTTGTTCTGTGGCACAAAGTCTATCCGAGCAGCTTTATGCATAAATTGAGACAGAATAATTTGCATAAAACAGATAATTAGCTCCTGCCTGCATGCGGCTTTAAAATTTACGAAGGGTTTTAACATAGCCCTCCTCACCAAAACCTTATTAATGTGGTGCGGTATAGACTATAGGCTGCATATTTGAATTTTCTTCTACACAACCTAAAATAAAGACTTACCAACAGCAGTGGCCGGAAGAGGAGATGAGCACTAGCCTAAATCTACAAAATAAGCCTTCATCTCTTTGTTTCTCGGTAAGACTAATGACAGCTTCCTTGAGAGCAGAATCATATTTCAATGATTCCTGTGCCTATAATACATATTTTAGCCACCCACGAGCATTATGTATTGTGGGCAAATGCAGTCTAAACACAAAGAAAAAGATTAAAAAGTATATAAAGTTATAACACTAATAGCCCTTAATTACCTCAGAAAGATAAAAACAGGAAAGGCTGAAAAATCTGCTATGCATCATAACTCTAAGATAGTCTTAAGCCATTTTAATTTTTAAAATTAATTTGTTCCTTTGGGTGTATGCTTTAGGATTTTGTATGTTTTTGACATGTAGCATGATAAATAAGGTATTTTAAAGCATGAAGGTATTCAAAATTGCAATAACTGCTAAGCATGGTAATACATTCCTATAAACCCAGTCCTTGATAGATTGAAGCAAGACTTGAAGTGAAAGACTAGTCTGGGCTACATGCAAAGACCCTGCCTTCCTCTGTCAGTTCTCTCCTTGAGGGAAATGGAGGGAGAGAGAGAGGGAGGGAAGGAGAGAAGGAGAGAGGGAGGGAGGGAGAGAGGGAGCGAGGGAAGGAGGGAGGGAAGGAGGGAAAGAGAGCGAGGAAATTACTAGGGCAAATGACCCAACAAACCCTTAAGACAAAAATACGTATATAAAAGTCACAGCTAAAAAAAGACATGATTCCATGACTCATTACATGGATTTATGAAAAACATTGCTGGTAGCTTCAAAAAGATAAACAAAGAAATAACAGTCATAAAAATAAGCAAGAAATATAAATCCAAAGTAATCAGAAATAAAATATTAGTGGCCAGGGATGTGTTTCGGTTGGTAGAGTGCTCCGCAGCATGCACGATTCTCTGGGCTTGATCCCCAGCACTGCATAAACCAAGCACAGTGTTCCACACTTGTAGTTCCAGAGCTTTGGAGATGGAGGTGGGAAGATAAAAAAAAATTAGGTCATCCTTGGCTACCCAGTGAGTTGAAGGTTAGCCTGGGCTACAGGAAACACTGTCTCAAAAAGAATGTAAAATGAAACGTAAAAGCACTGTAATTTTTAAATGATGGACAAAGCCATTTTTGCTGAGGCTCAAAGAAGAAAAATAATCTATACATGCAAAATAGTCTGAGGAACTCACTGAGAATGAACTACATAGATGCAAAGGAAGCTGTTTACCTATGGAGGGGAAGAGGGAAAAAAGGAGAAGAGAGGGAGGAGGGAAGGAGAAGGCGAGGAGGGAATGGGGAAGACCCAAATAGCTAGCAATAGTGCCACACAATTTGAAGACAGGACATAGTGGGGACCTAATGGTCCTGAGGCCAGTTACTCATGTTGATGCTGTGACTTATTACTGAAGAAACCATTTCCTTATTTAGGTAGTTGCATAATTGATGAGAAAAATAATTGTTCAGACAAAGATATTATAATAACTTTTAACATTTTATATAATGGAAAATCATAAAGTAGTTCAAAAGCTGGGTCAAGAAAAATGAAATTCCTGGATAAATAGCCATTGAGAATAACTGTTGGTGGGCTGGGGATAGTCCTGAGTGGTAGAGCACTTGCCTGGTGTGCACGAGGCTTTGGCTTCAATCACCAGCATCACACCAAAAACCAAATAAATTTGTTCAAAAATACTTGATTTACAACTTTTTAGTCCTCACTAAATGGGGGCCCCTTAGTTGCCCACAGTTTTATGGCACATTGTACTCAGTGTTCAAGGGATAGAGAAATTCTGGTCTATAAAATAACTAACTGATACAAGGACTTAGTGAGGCAAGCCAATTAAATGGTGTGTTGCTCTGCAAGCAGAACTACTGAGCCAATGAGAGGGTGGCAAATGGTCAGACACATCTGGGCATGGCAACTTGCCCCAGTCAGAGTCTCCTGGAAAGACTTTGGTCTAATTAATAACTTTTCTGAGAAAATAACCGTGGACATCACTAGTGATTTGTATGAGAAAATATAAGAGTCCTCTGTCATCAACAGAAATGCATCTCAGACGCTTTAGTCAACAAAGTAGAAAACTAATTGAAAGGTGTCATAAGCTAATGCAGATGTTTGTGTCATTGGCTGGAGTATGAATCTTGCATATAAAATAGATAATAAATCCAGCAAGTTAAAATAGAACCTCAAACAACAGCAAAAAAAGACTATTGATCTTGGTGTGGAAGCACGCCCCTTTAATCCCAGCACTTGGGAGGCAGAGGCAGGAGGATCTCTATGAGCTCGAGGCCAGCCTGGTCTACAGAGAAAATTCCAGGACATGTCCCAAAGCTACATGGAGAAACCCTATCAAAGCCCTTCTGGAGTTAATGCCCTGCCAAGAAAAACTGATAACAGTAACTGTTGTTTACTATTGCCATGGTTGAACTGAGAAAAGCAGAACTGCTCTGTATGTTACAGGCAGACTTGTTTAACGCTAAGGTCTAGAGGCCTTCACACGTGTTGCAAAGCCAGGGGAGAATTGGTGACCAGCTCTCACAGCCAACTTGCCTGAATCACTGTGTGGCTGATCCTCTATCACTCTCTATAAGTGTCTGGAGGATACTTCCTCTTCTTAACCAAATGTCTCTCCAAGGTTTCTCCTGGAATCTCCTTACCAGACCTAGGCAGGGAAGGTTAGCCTAAGAGTGCATTTTCCGGATTCTCCTCTGCCACGAGATATTGAGGGAGGGGATGATGATCTGAATACAGACCGTGCTCTGGTCCAAATGCCACTGGTTAACCAACATGATATATGTCACATTTTGTTTCTAGTGAGGTCCCTCCCAGAGGACTCTCCTGGCTTGAACCTGATTCTATATCCTCGGCCTCTGACTGGGACATTGTTCCAAACCAGATAATAAAATGCTACCTCCCATATGACCCAGTTTTTCTGCTTACTGGAGTTGCTGGAGAGCAAATATTTTCCTACGACTGAGACAGACAAACCAAGACACAGTGGGATTCCTTCCTGGGGACTTATAGAGTCAGACCATAGGCTCCTCCTCACACTAACTGAGGAAGCTATGCTGGTTTTCTAGACCTCAACTTTCTCCTTCCTCACCCCCTGTTTTCTACAAGTTCAAGCACACGGAAGCCTGAAAGTCAAGCCATAGATATTCTAACACTACAAGGTTCCCAGCAAGCCTGATTGGTCACTGTCATGTAAATGTCTCTAAGCAGAAGTCCCAGCATTAAGTATACTAAAAAGTGTCCAGATTCTGGGCTCCCTGCCATAGACATACTGGGATGCTCTTCCTAACTGAGCTTATTAGACAATGGGATTAGCATGGCACAAAGCATTTCACGTTTTGGTGCAAAACTATTACAACTACAGAATAATCTAAATCCTCCTCAAGGCATTCAAATGCAACCCCAAATGGTTGAAACCCATTTTATTAATCCCAAATTCCATGTTCTCCCATCTACATTGCCCGTCTTGTCAATGGTACATCTAGGTAGCATTCTCCTGAAACAATCCAATCCGGAGTGTGCATATTCATGCTGTTTCTTACATTTAGAAAGCATTGTTTAGGAGTAGTGGACAGAGTCAGTGGTAGAGTGTTGGTCCAGATTGTGAAAGATCCTGAGTCTGAGTCTCAGGAAGGCAAATAAGGTAGAGGAGAAGAAAGAGAAATAGGAAAAAGATGGGGGGGGGGAGTGATGGAAAGAAGTATCCTTGAAAATTATGTCAGTTTCTCAAGACACTATCAAATGATACAAAAAGCATTATAGTTTGTATTATAGCATCATCCTGTGTTTTTTTTCTCTCTCTCTGATTACATTTATCTGAAAATCACTATGGGAAAACATTATTTATCCTAATAATGCCCCTCACTCATAGTCACACATATACAATGTCCTAAGACATTAGAAATGATCAAGAGAAAGCTTTGACCAGGTTGGTGGTCCTACTGCGGCCACAGGGCTGTGGTGGTGGTCTGTGCTGTTGCCAGAAATCCCGTGGAAGCCCACCATCTGTGCCCCTGCTGACTGTGATGGGCACAGAAACTACTTTTACAATGATACCGATGACTGCAGTTGAGAAAGAAGGACATGGAAGACTTCTGTGACAAACACTACCCCAACCCAAACCCCATCCCCCAAAAAGAACACGCTAAACCAGAAGCCATCAAGGAGACTGTTATAAAGGATGACAAGGTTGCCGAGGTTAGATCTCCGATATCAGTGGCTTCTGGCCAGGGTGCAGTGGGGTAGCACTCAGTCCTATTTGAAGGGGGAGTCCATTGAGAATCTAACCATGCTACAGTGAGTACATTGATCACAGAAATTGGACTTGGGTTTTTTTCTTTATTTTTCATTTTTTTCCTTTATATTTTGGTGGGGGGGAGGTCACAAGTGCTAAGGGTGGACATGGAAAGACCGGGAAATAAATGTGCGTGGGGTACATGATGTGAAATTCCCAAATAATAAATCAAAATATTATATTAAATTTTAATGCCCAAAATGTAACATTAAAGGATGACCTGTGGGTATGCTGCTCATACAGCAACTAGATGTCTTTTTCACATTTTCATATTCTATTTTATCATTATAGTGCCTAAGCCTTCTAATTCATCTATCTTTTCTTCTATTACTGATAACCCACCTTTTATTTGATCCAGTTTAATTGATGGGATTTTCCTGTTGCATTTTTCATTTGACTTACTGGGTTTTTTTCTTTCTAAAATTTCTTTTTTTTTTCCAGTGTTTCCATGTCAGATCAAACCTGTTTCACGCCCATATTATCATTCTTATTTCATGTCGCTGTTTATTTGTACCCTCTTTGAATTTATTTCACCTTATTTCAATTCTTTTTATTTCATTCAACACTATCAGAGTCATTCTTTTAAATGGGTTTCATATAATATACTCAATGGAGTCATTACTGTGAAATTTATTGCTTTTTGAATGATATTTTACTTTGAATCTTTTATGTTTTTTTATAATACAACATTGAGACATATACATCTGTGGGTATTTCATTGATTGGACTTTTTATCAGCTATATTCTTTCAGTAATAATATTCTCAATAGTCAAGTGGGACTGGACTGTGGTAGAGTTGAGTTGCATAGTTCAGAAATCAGGAGAATATAATTTGGCATGCTCCCAGCTCAACTCAAAAACAGAAAAGTCATGAAAAAAGTAAACTAAAACCATATTAGAAATTTATTAGTTTAGTCAGTTAGGTCTGGCATGAACAGCAGTTCCAGAGAGACAGTGAGGCTGCCACACTTGGGAAGCAGCTTCCCGAGGAGATTGAGAGCCACTTACAGCCACACCCATGGATGAAGAACGTGCAACAGCAATTCTTCTCTTCACTCATAGCCCTGGGAAACACAAGCTAAGTCCTCTCTAAGCCAGCTTACTACTGAAAAGTGACATTATATTTGTTGATTTGGAAAATAGTAAAGGTAACTAAAATTTGGTCTTTGCAAATGGTGAGTAATTCAGCTTGTGGCCAGGGGTCTCTCTAGTCTCTAGGTTCCTTCTTTGTGGTAATAAGAAGGATGACCCAGCTCATCCCTAAGGGCCATTCATGTTCTGTCCGGGAAAATAAGGAGTTGGCAAGGAACTATAAAAGATCAAAAGATCAAAATGCTAAACTGGTCAGGCAGGGAGCACATTTGCAACCATACCGCTAAACAGTCAGCCCCCAGCAGGTCAGAGAAGCTGGAGAGGAGATGTGGAGTAGGCAAAGGACTGGACGGACAAACAGACACAAGGGGACATTTTCTGAGGACCAACGCTTAAGTCTTCATTATATTTTGCTCTAAGCTGGATGTTCTACTCTCTTCTTTTTCTGTCCTGTTCTTCTACCCTGATGCTTTCCTCTATTAAATCTTTTATTTTTCTTATCCCTTTTATACATCCTAAGGCAACATTTTCTATGCAAGAGAAGATTACCTCACAACCACAAGTTATATATTCTCCAAAAACAAATTAAAATCGTTACAAAGGATGAAATCACATCAGGATCACAAGTTACATGCTTTTCTCAGAAACCCACAAGTAATTAAACATTTTTGTATTAATTTTCCCACCATAACATCTTCACCCCGAAGGGATGATTCTTTTATATTTGATTAGCAAGGTTTTCAGCAAACCAAGGCTATTTCAGCCAGTTCCTTTTGTACTGGCAGGCAGCTGTTTGCAGTTACAATGTAGCCAATTTCTATTTTATTTCTACTTTAGAAAAACTTTAAACAAGTGGCCGGCTAACCATCTATTTTCCTTTACACACATAGGGTCATTTAATTTCCTCTCAGAGCTTTGTTTTTTTCAAGGTGCACACCAGGGCCTGTGATTAATTCTGTAAGCTCCATGAACAAGGAAACTCAGACCTAACCCTGGTGTAAGGACACAGCTGCTTTCTTTGATCATGAGCCTGTTTCCCACCGGCAGAATTCACGGGTCTGTAATGTGTGAAACTTCCTCGGTCTTATTTTCCATCCTCTGCAAACTTCATATCTCACAAAGGGGAAGGAGACTTCCAGCCTATTTTTGCATTTTTGGTGTCTCTTATTGGAGCAATTGGCAGAATAACTTGAGCCATTTTCCTAATCATCTTTACTGTCTTAAACACCTGTATCTTTTTTCTTTTTTCTTTATTATACTTTTTAATGGGTTTTATTGAACTATACATTTTTTCTCTGATTCCTTCCCTTCCTCCCCCTCCCCTTCAACCCTTTCCCATGATCCTCATACTCCCAGTTTACTCAGAAGATCTTGTCTTTTTCTATTTCCCATGTATATTAGATCCATATATGTCTCTATAGGGCCTTATTGTTGTCTAAGTTCTCTGGGATTGTGAATTGTAGGCTGGTTTTCTTTGCTTTATGTCTAAAAACCACTTATGAGTGAGTATATATGATATTTGTCTTTCTGGGTCTGGGTTGTATCACTCAATATGATGTTTCAGATCCATTCATTTGCCTGCAAATTTCAAGATGTCATTATTTTTCTCTTCTGTGTAGTACTTTATGGTGTAAATGTATCGCATTTTCTTTATCCATTCTTTGGTCAGGGGGCATTTAAATTGTTTCCAGGTTCTGGGCTATTACAAATAATGCTGTTATGAACATAGTTGAGCACACATCCTTGTGGTATGATTGAGCATTCTTTGGGTATATACCCAAAAGTGGTATTGCTGGGTCTTGAGGAAAGTTGTTTCCTAATTTTCTGAGAAATTGCCATACTGATATCCAAAGGGGCTGTACCAGTTTGCGCTCCCATCAGCAACGCAGGAGGGTTCCCTTTACTCTACAATGTCTCCAGCATAAGTTGCCATCAATGTTTTGATCTTGGCCATTCTTGCAGGTGTAAGATAGAATCTCAGAGTTGTTTTGATTTGCATTTCTCTGATGACTAAGGATGTTAAACATTTCCTTCAGTGTCTTTCATCCAGTTTAAATTCCTCTGTTGAGAGTTCTATGTTTAGGTCTCTACCCCATTTTTATTGGATTATTTGTCCTTTTGATGACCAATTTCTTGAGTTCTTTGTCTAGTTTTAGAGATCAGACCTCTGTTCCATGTGGAATTGGTAAAGATCTTTTCCCATTCTGTAGGCTGTCATTTTGTCTTGTTGACCGTGTCCTTTGCTTTACAGAAGCTTTTCAGTTTCAGGATGTCCCATTTATTAATTGTTTCTCTCAGTGTCTGTGCTACTAGGGTTATATTTAGGAAGTGACCTCCTGTGTCAATGCATTCAAGTGTACTTCCCACTTTCTTGTCTATGTGGTTCAGTGTCATTGACTTTATGTTGAGGTCTCTCAACCATTTGAAGTTGAGTTTTTTGCATGGTGATAGATATGAATCTATTTTCATTCATCTATATGTTGATATCCAATTATGCCAGCACCATTTTCTGAATATGCTTTCTTTTTTCCATTTTATACTTTTTATTTCTTTGCCAAAAATCAGGTGTTCATAGGTGTGTGGATTAATACCTGGATCTTCAATTTGTTTCCATTGGTCCTCCTGTCTGCTTTTATGTCAACACCAGGCTACTTTTAGTACTGTAACTCTGTAGTCGAGTTTGAAGTCAAGAATTGTGGTGCCTCCAGAAGTTCCTTGATTATACAGGATAGTTTGGGCTATCCTGGGTTTTTTGCTTTTCCGTTTGTAATTGAATACTTTTCTTTTGAGGTCTGTTAAGAATTTTGCTGGAATTTTGCTGGGCATTGCAGTGAGTATGTAGATTGCTTTTGGTAAGATTGTCATTTTTACTATGTTAATTCTACCTACTCAAGAGCATAGGAGATCTTTCCACTTTCTAGTGTCTTCTTCAATTTCTTTCTTCAAAGATTTAAAGTTCTTGTCATACAGGTCTTCCACTTGTTTGATTAGAGTTACTCCAAGATATTTTAAGTTATTTGTGGCTATTGTGAAGGATGATGTTTCTCTGATTTCTTTCTCAGCCCATTTATCATCTGTGTACACAAGGGCTGCTATTTTTTTGTTGTTGTTGTTGTTGTTGTTTTTAGTTAATAGTGTATCCTGCCTCATTACTGAAAGTGTTTGTAGAAGTTCCTTGGTAGAATTTTTGGGGTCACTTATGTAAACTATCATATCATCAGCAAATAGTGAGAGTTTGACTTCTTTTTTCCAATTTGTATCCCATTGATCTCCTTTTGTTGTCTTATTGCTCTAGCTAGGACCTCAAAAACTATATAGAATAGATATGGAGAGAGTGGGACAACCTTGTCTTGTTCCTGATTTCAGTGGAATCGCTGTGAGTTTCTCTCCATTTAGTTTGATGTTGACTGTTGGCTTTCTGTATATTGCCTTAATTATGTTTAGGTATGTTCCTTATAGCCCTGCTCTCTCCAAGACCTTCATCAAAAAGGAATGTTGTATTTTGTTGAAAGCTTTTTAAGCATCTAAAGAGATGATCATGTGGTTTTTATTTTTCAGTTTGTTTATGTGGTGGATTACGTTGACAGATTTTCATATGTTGAACCATTCCTGCATCTCTGGGATGAAACTGAATTGATCATGGTGGATAATGTTTCTGATGTGTTCTTGGATTTGATTTGCCAGTATTTTATTGAGTATTTTTGCATCAATGTTAATGAGTAATATTGGTCTGTAATTCTCTTTTGGAGTAATGTCTATGTGGTTTGGGTATCAGGGTGATCGTAGCCACATAAAAAGAATTTGGTAATGTTCCTTCTGTTTCTGTTGTGTGGAACAATTTGAGAATTGGTATTTGTTCTTCTTTGAAAATCTTATAGAATTCTGAGCTGAAACCATCTGGTCCTGGGCTTTTTTGGGTTAGGAGACTTTTGATGACTGTTTCTATTTCTTTAGCAGTTATATGTCTATTTAATTTGTTTATCTGATCTTGTTTTAATTTTGGTAAATGATATTTATCCAGAAACTTGTCCATTTCCTTTAAGTTTTCCAATTTTGTGGAGTACAAGTTTTCAAAATATGACCTGATGATTCTCTGTATTTCCTACATGTCTGTTGTTATGTCCCCCTTTTCATTTCTTATTTTGTTAATTTGGATATTCTCTCTGTGTCATTTGGTTAGTTTAGATAAAGATTTGTCTATTATGTTGATTTTCTCGAAAAACCAACTCTTGTCTCATTGATTCTTTGTATTGTTTTCTTTGTTTCTATTTTGCTGACTTTAGCTCTCAATTTGATTCTTTCCTGCAGTCTTGTTCTCTTAGGTGAGTTTGCTTCTTTTTGTTCTAAAGTTTTCAAATGTTCAATTAATTCATTAGTGTGGGATTTTTCCAGCTTCTTTATGTAGGCATTTAGTACTATGAACTTTACTCTTAATACTGCTTTCATTGTGTCCCATAAATTTGGGTATGTTGTGTGGGTTTTTTTTTTTCATTGAATTTTAGAAAGTCTTTAATTTCTCCCTTTATTTCTTTTTTGACCCATTGATGCTTCAGGTGAGCATTGTTTAATTTCCATGTGTTTGTGGGCTTTCTGGAATTAGTGTTGTATTGAATTCTAATTTTAAGCCATGGTGATCTGATAAAATACATGAGGTTATTCCAAATTTTTGTATCTATTGAGGTTTGTTTTGTTACTGAGTATGTGGTCAGTTTTTGAGTAGATTCCATGAGGTGCTAAGAAGAAGATATTTTCTTTTCTGTTTCGATGGAATATTCTATAGATGTCTGTTAAGTCCATTTGAGTCATAACATGTTAGTTCCCTTATTTCTCTGTTAATTTTTTTGTCTGACAGACCTGTCCAGTGGTGAGAGTGGAGTATTGAAGTCTCCCATTACTAGTGTGTGACATTTAATGTATGACTTAAACTTTAGAAGTGTTTCTTTTACAGATGAGGATACCCTTGTATTCAGGGCATAGATGTTAAGAATTGAGATTTCCTCTTGATGGATTTTTTTTCCTATGACTAACATAAAATGCCCTTCTTTGTCTCTTTTGATTGATTTTAGTTTGAAGTCTATTTTGTTAGATATTAGGTTAGCTAGACCAGCTTATTTCTTAGGTCCATTTGATTGGAAAATTTTTCCCAATCCTTTACTCTGAGGTGATGTCTGTCTTTGAGGTTGAAGTGTGTTTCTTGTATTCAGCAGAAGGATGGATTCTGTTTTTGTATCCAATCTGTTAGCCTGTGACTTTTTATAGGTGAGTTAAGTCCACTTATATTAAGGGATATTAATGACTAGGGATTGCTATCTCCTGTTAATTTAGTTATTGTTGGTGGTGATGTTATTTTGTACGTTTTTCCCTTCTTTGAGATTTGCTGCTGTGAGATCATCAATTGTCTGTGTTCTCGTAGATGTAGCCAACTTCTTTGGGTTTAAGTCTTTCTTCTAGTACTTTGTGTAGGGCTGGGTTTGTGGCTAGGTATTGGTTAAATCTGGTTTTGTTATGGAATATCTTGTTTTGTCCTTCTATGGTGATTGAAAGTTTTGCTGGGTATGGTAGTCTGGGCTGGCATCCTGGTCTCTTAATGTCTTCATAACACTTGACCAGGACCTTCTGGCTTTCATTGTTTCCACTGAGAAGTCAGGTGTAATTCTGATAGATCTGCCTTTATATGTTACTCGGCCTTTTCCTTTGCAGCTCTTAACATTCTTTCTTTTTTCTGTATGTTTAGTGTTTTAATTATTATGTGGCAAGGGGACGTTTTTTTTGATCCAGTCTATTTGCTTTTCTGTAAGTTTCTTATATGTTCATAGGCACATCTTTCTTTAGGTTGGGGAAGTTTTCTTCTATGATTTTGTTAAATATATTTTCTGTGCTTTTGAGGTAAACTTCTCCTTTTTCTATACCTATTATTCTTAGGTTTGGCCTTCTCATTGTGTCCCATATTTCCTGGATATTTTGGGTTAAGCTTTTGTTAGATTTAATGTTTTCTTTAACTGATGAGTCTATTACCTCTATTGTATCTTCAGTGCTTGAGATTCCCTCTTCCATCTCTTGTATTCTGCTGTTTATGCTTGCATTTGTGGTTCCTGATCGTCTTCTCATGATTTCTGTTTCTATAATTCCCTAGGCTTGTGTTTTCTTTATTGTCTCTCTTTCAGTTTTCAAGTCTTGAATATTTTCTTTCATATGTTTGATTTCTTTTTCATGGTTTCCTTTAAGGGATTTGTTAATGTCTTCCAAATTTTTGTTTGTCTTTTCCTCCATTTCTTTGACAGAATTTTTCATTTCCCCTTTAAGGGCCTCAAACCTTCTCCTACAGGTATTTTTTAGGTCATTTTCTTCTGCTTCATCTATATTTGGTTGTTCAAGTCTTGCTCTTGTCAAGTCACTAGCTTTCACTGGTGTCGTGTTGCTCTTTGTGGAGTTGCATGTGTTCTTACCTTGTCTACCCATCTTTTCCTCTAATTGGTATAGTTGGGACTGTCTGTGACTCTGGTGATCAATCTTAGAGGTGCCAGTGGATCCAAGGCTCAGATGGTTATTCCTCATAGTGCCATCAGGGCCCTGGTTCCAGTCACCCTGTTGGTCAATCCATGTTTCTGGAGGTCCTTCAGCATTTCTGGGGTTTGCTCTGCTCCTGTGGAGTTCACTGTCTCAGGCCTACTCCAGCCTAGATAGCTGACTCAGATCTGTTTCCCTAAATGTCCCTGGTCTGGGTCCACTCCTGCAGAAGTCCCTGACTTGGGCTTGGTCCTGGAAAGGACTCTGGTCTACTCCCTTGAGGTCCCAGACTCAGGTACACCCAGACCCACAGAAGTCCTGGCTCAGGCCTACTCCCTCAGCAGTCCCAGACTCATGCCCAGACCTGCAGAGATCTCTGGTTCTTGCCTACTCCCTCGGAGGTCCCATACTCACCAACCACCATAACTTTAAGGCTAACTCAGAAAGTCCAATTTTATCATAATCTAACTAGTCATCACTGGTCTTGTAAAAATAATCTTTATGATTGGCTAGTAAATAACCCAGTGAGGAGCGGGATTTTCCCATGAAACAATCTCAGACACACAGTGGGGTCCTTTCACGTCATGTTCTCACCATGCCAGGTGCAACAGGAACACAGCAGCAGTGAGCAGGAGGAAGCACCGCAGAAGCAGGGGTTACTCTGGGAACAATCCTCTCGGGTCTTTGCCTCTCCAGGATGGACCCATTACAACTGTTATCTGGCAGACTGTATTCCATAAGCTCCTTCACTGGCTGCAGGCCCTCTGGCTTAGCTACCGAGACAATCTCCTCATCCAGGATATCAAGGCAGGAGAATCATGACTTTATGTCTAGTCTGGACTACAAAGCAAGACCGTGCCTCAAAAAGAAGTCTATCTTGAATTTTAGACACCTGTAAAGACTGCTGCTTTAAACTGAAGCTGTCTGGTTACACAAAGGGAAAAAAATAGCCTTCTTTCTTCAAGGGAACCACTGTCTTAGTTAAAATTTCTACTATTGCCGGGCGGTGGTGGCGCACGCCTTTAATCCCAGCACTCGGGAGGCAGAGGCAGGTGAATCTCTGGTAGTTCGAGGCCAGCCGGGTCTACAAGAGCTAGTTCCGGGATAGGCACCAAGGCTACAGAGAAACCCTGTCTCGAAAAACCAAAAAATAAAAAATAAAAAATTAAAAAAAAATTCTACTATTGTGATAAAACATCACAGCCAAAAGCAACTTGGAGAGAAAAAGGGTTATTTATGATTGAATCTCCCAGGTCACACTCCATTGCTGAGGGAAGTTAGGGCAGGAATCTTCAAGCTGAAGACAGATGCTGAAACAGAAGCCACGGAGGACCGCTGCTTACTGGCTTGTCCCTCCTAGCATGCTCAGCCTGCTTTTTAACAATGACTTATTTTATGACTGAGTGCTCTATCTGCACGTACAACTTTATGCCAGAAGAGGGCATCAGAGACTTTGTGAGCCACCATGCAGTTGCTGGGAAATGAACTCGGGACTTCTGGAAGAGCATCCAGTGCTCTTAACAACTAAGCCATTTCTCCAGCCCCAAAATTGTATTGTTTCCTTTTTATCATTTTTTTTATTTTATGTTCATTGGTGTTTTTGCTTGCATGTATTCCATGTGCAGGTGTCAGAGCCTTGGGTGCCTGTAACTGGATTTACAGACAGTTGTGAGCTGTCATATGGGTGGAAATGAACCCAGATTCTCTGGAAGAGCATTCAGTGCTCTTAGCCACTGAGCCATCTCTTCAGGCCCATCAGCATGGTTTTTTACACAACTCGGGACCATCTACCCAGAGATGGTACTGCCCACAGTGAGCTGGGCCCTTCTACATCAATCAGCAATTAAGACAATAATACCTCACAGACATGCCTACAGGCCAATCTTATTGCGGTATTTTTCCTCAATAAGATTCCCTCACCCCAGATATATCTAGGTTTGTGTCAAGTTGACCAGATTGGAAAAATTCATTATAAAAAATTATTAGCAATGCAAACAGATAAGAATATTAATTGTGATATGCATATGAATTTTTATAAGAATTAGCAAATAATAACTTCACACATCCTGCTCCATTCCTCTGAAGTTCTAATTGACTTTATGGGAAGTCATTACTGGAAGAGCAGGCCTCCCCCTACCAACTCAGGTGTGGCTGGAGTCCATTAGCGGAATCCCTGCAGCACACATGGCGTCCAGGGCAGTGTGTGTCACCAGGCTTCACAAGGCACTGCGATGGGAACACCAAGACCTGTGATTACTTTGTATGATCCCCTAGGGATGTAATAAATAGTTCATCATGTTCCTGATTCACTCACTGGAACTTAATTCTGCACTAATCACAAGGAGTTATGCAGATTCCACAAATTAGTGTCCCAGTCCCCACAGGACCTCCCCCCCCCCTTACTTATGACATCAGTCAGACATCAGGGCTAATGAGGCACTGGCCCTTCTGAACTATCAGCTATAAACTGGGGGCTTTCTATGAATTCTTCAGGGTTGTTAATACTCTAGTCCAACTTCCAAAACTCAGAAAGCATTATACCTATAATTACAGTTCTGCTACAAGAGACACAGGTCAAGGACAGGTCCCTCTCCTCCCAAAAAGGAAAAAGGCATAGGGCAAGGATTATAAAGTCCTCAACTGCCAATAAGCTCCAAATATCCAGTAGTAGTTGGATTTCAGTATGTAGGCAGAATTGAGTAAACCACTAACCATCTGATCAAGTTTAATCACTTAGTTTTGCCTTCTTGGGTATGTGCACCCAAAACCAATACAGGCTAGATCAATCCTCCTACCCTCAGACTAGGATGTACTGAAATACATCTGAATGGAAATGGCCCAATTTGATGTTCATTAAAGGAGAAACTTATTCCACTGCTTGGAGTTGAGGGTATGTGCAGCTCAATGCAGTGGGTGTCCTGTTGCTAACAAGTTGTTGGGTACCTTGCTCAGGGTAGGCTGTGTATATGCATAAGAGTCTCAAGCTGCCAAGAACATTATTACTAAAACAGACAAGTGGAGTCCAAGGTGGCTGAGCTATTCCTTATCCTTGCCTGCTCTGACATCACAGAAGAAGGGACCGAAAGAGTGAAACCCAGAGGACGGGAGGGATTCTGGGAGATGCTGTCTTCCGGATGTGACATGACATGGCTGCTGCGCTCATCCAGTCACAGCAGCTGTGGTCACCGGCACAAGCCGGAGGCAGTCAACATTTCAGCATGCATGGAAGAAGCATTTCCAAGGCCCCACCCCTCTGAGGAGCTAGTGTAGCTAGCTGATGGCTGCTGGGTCGGGGGGAGTCATTCTTCTTTGGAGGTGCTAGGTCTCACATGTTCCACTACTGGTACCCTAACTGGACTCTGAAATGTCAAGGCAGAAATCAAGGACATGAAGGTAGAAGTGGGGGTGTTGGGGGAGCCTAGGAGGGACTGGAGATGGATATAACACTACACATACAGGTATGAAGTACTTTAAGAATAAATAGAAAACATTTAAAAGATCTTCAGTCGACAGTCACTTGGCTCCATGGGCCAAGTGCTCCCAAGTGGGCAGAGCAGAAGGATTAGCAAAGACCACAGAGAAATCGTCTTGAAGCAGCAAGAGTAGAGGATACCAAGGACCTAGTATAGCCTCCAAAATTGCCCACACCCTGGGCTGGAGAGATGGCTCAGTGGTTAAGAGCATTGCCTGCTCTTCCAGAGGTCCTGAGTTCAATTTCCAGCAACCACATGGTGGCTCACAACCATCTGTAATGAGGTCTGCTGCCCTCTTCTGGCCTGCAGGCATATACACAAACAGAATATTGTATACATAATAAGTAAATAAATAAATATCTTTTTAAAAAAAATTGCGCACACCCTGTCCCTGCTTCCTCCAGGTAGTTTCCAGACTCTCTCAGAACAGCACTGCAAGTTGCAGGTCTGGCATGCAACACAGGAGTCTGGAGGTGGGGGATGGGAAGAGCAGCTATCATTCCATCGATAACAACGCCAAAACAAAAATATTGCCCTGCATCTCCTGCAACCTGAAATTTCCAGGAGTGTAATTAGGCTCAGGTAGGGGGGAAAAAAATCCTAATCTAAAATCAAAGAAGAAACGTGAAATAAAAATTGATATGTCATCTTAAAGAAGAAATTAAAATCTGCACCGAGATTAAATAATACAATTTGTGGTTGGAGAGATGACTCAGGGTCTAAGAGAACTTGGTGGCTACTACTCCAGAAGACTCAAGTCAAATTCCTAACACCCACATAACTTCACAGCCATCTGTAACTCCAGATCCAGGGGGCCTGACACCCTCTTCTGGCCTCTGTGGGTACTGCATGCATGTGGTGTGCCGTCATGCATACAGGCAAAATACCCATACACAGAAAATAAATATAAATAAGATATGAGACACGACTTTTAAAAAAAGACATTTGCTAAATAAATTTATGGAAAAATGATGTGCAGCCTCACTATTTGTCCGTCCAACCACAGTGTTTGCTCTCTCCTCCTCCTCCTCCTGCTCCTCCTCCTCCTTTTTCCTCTCTCTCTCTCTCTCTCTCTCTCTCTCTCTCTCTCTCTCCCTCTCTCTCCCTCCTCTCTCTCCCTCCTCTCTCTCTATTTCTCTCTTGCCCTTGTCTCACCCCTCTTTCCAATAGTAACCAGGTTTATAGAGAGTGTTACAGAATGTGCAAGGAAGGATATATAAACTATTACTTGATTTCTTTCTCTCTTATATTTATGGTTCTGGACCCAAAGCCTTGTGCATGCTGAGAAAGTGTTCTACCACCAAGCTACATTCCAGGTCAGTGTTACACAATTTCTATTACTTAATTAGTTTAAAAGTATAAAAAAGTCCAAACATGTGTCTTCCCTTTGAGAGAACATTCATACTTTTGTGCATGTATTCTAAGACAAAGTCTGACCTAAGAACTATGAAAATTTACTTTATATGCCAATAAAAACAGAATATTTAACGAGCCATTCTTTCATTAAAAACTCTTTGCAGTCATGAAAATATTTGCTACAACAGAACCTAAATATTCTGAATAATTAAGCTAAATGTGCAAATTGTGTGTTGTTTATCTTTACAAGTCTACACACATGTGCCACAAGTAAGTTTGTACACACCCACACTTAAAAGGCCTATGCTAAGGCAGAAGCCTTGGTCTTATTGGGGTTGTAGGAACCCTCTTTGTGCATGTGCGCTGTTCTCTGCTCTTCTGTTTCTATCACTTAAATCACACTAATGTCAGAAAGCAGTTGCTTTCGAGTTAAAATGAGCACATCCAGGAAGGAAGCCCTAGCCCGCGGGTCTGTGTGCAGTTGTTCCGTTCCTACCAGCAGAGATCATAAGAAGCACAGAAGAGCCTGGAAGACTGGAGGCCAATGCTGCCATCCTCATGATTTTGCAGAATCATCCTAAGTAGTCTTCTCCAACAAAACACAAAATACGTTTCTAATAAAAATGATTAGCTTTACATGGCAAGCCTCTCACAATGCAATTAAGACGGTATTAAGGGTTTTCAAAGGCACCAGCAGAAACCGTAATGACAGCATGAAATGCACAATAAAAATGTGGAATACAAGAAGCAAAGCCATCTCATTAAAAACACGGGCTTGAGGTTGGAACCATCTAGGAGCTCATCTAAAGCCCTTCTTTCCCCCAGCAGTAATTTTAATTTGAGGATGCCAACGTCAAGAAGGCTTGAATTTTCCCTCCTTCACCATGCTGTTTTCACTTAGGCACCTCTGAGGCCAGGGATAGTTATCTGCTAGGAAGGACGCGAATGGCGAGAAGCAATACATTTCTGTAACACTCACAAGAAATAAAGCTAAATAAATAGTGTGCATATCATTTAAATATGTATTTCCTGTGAACATAGAACTAGAGGCAGGTTTAAGCAAAACTGGCCCCTCTCTTCCCACTCATGCCTGAATCTCAAATATTTCTCCTACGTCATGCCAAAGTAGTCAAAAAAAAATCCTACCACTGAGATATACCCTTAAAGTATGTACTTCACCAAGAGTCATTATAAAAGCAGTACTTGATGGAACACACTCAGCTTCATCATTGACTGTCAGTCCAAAGGACGAACTTGGCATGCCAGAGCAGAGACCACACCAGGGACATTTGAAGAGGACATCTGGGAAGCAAAGACTCACAGGAGCAGCTGCTTTTTGCCAGTTCTGCAGGCGTGCTCAGACAATAAATACAGTCATCAAGTTCAAAGTACTCTCCATGTTTCCAAATCAGGGAAGTGAACCCTTCATTTAACCTTGCTAAATTATAGTTGACAGTAGGTCACTGGTCCCCTGCACTGGGCTGCTTCCTCAATCAGCCGCATGGTGGGGCCCTGTTTGGGATCTCTGGTGCTCTGATCCCAGACTCAGAGTCTCAGCAATGAACGCTTGTAATAGGATCCCACTGATCAACCTTGCTTCTCTGACCCCATAGGTTATGATGCTCTTCATACTCAGCAAATACATTGTCCAGGCAAACACCATCACCTGGGCAGAGTCTTTGTCACTGTGGGTGTGCTTCAAGGGCAGCTCAATATGGCTCCACACTAACCGTTATTATGTCTGTTAGAGACTGTAGGCTTGGGCCTCCCAAGTCCCATAGTTGAGGCACCACTCCCACCCCCCAGTGAAATAAAACTAGGAGTTGGGGGCTTGGACGATGAAACTATAGATGAGGACTTGAGGATGAAGCTCCGTTGGCGATCCATGCTCTTTAAATGAGAGAGGAGTCTGGGGAAACAGCTCGGTGGGCAAAACTTGCTTTGCCAGCGTGGTGATCTAAGAATGAATTTCCAGAACACACGTAAAAGCCTAGGTCTATGGCTTCCATCTGGTCAAATCTGTAATTCTAGGAACAGCATGATGGGAGACGAAGCCTGCCTAAGTGCAAAATTCCAGGGTAAGTGAGGGAGCACACCAACACCTCTGGTGTTGTTCTCTGACATCTGCATACAGCACACATCACACTCAAACAAAGGCACGCATGCACGCGCCCACACACACACACACACACACACACACACCATCTACATCTATTGTGTGGGACTATGGCTACCAGAAGCCAAATCCCATAGCTATACACTGCAGGTAACAGTGCTCAGAAAAGAATAAAGCTGTCAGTCTCTAAATCTTGGACTTCTAGGTCTCCAGAATGGTAGACTCAATGATCTTGCTACTTAAACCCCCCAGGCTGGGGCATTTTGTTAGAGTTGTCCGTGATCCCTAAGATTAAAAACCTATACAGAGAAGAATGGGGCTGCTATAAAAAGTGCAAATACAGAAGCGTTTTTGGAACATGGCGATGAGCAGAGACTGGGCTCATGAAGCGAAGAGAAATTCCTGCAGAAATGTGAGCGGCAAGAACGGTCCCAATGAGGTCCCGGATGGAAAGCGGCAGGCTTGCAGCCATAGAAAAAGGATGATTCTCATTGTAAACGGCAGAGGACTTGACTAAGCTGTGATCACACTGTGATAGGCAGAGCTGGCAAGTGAGGCACTGGGGTCTTAAGGTGTGGATATCTCTAAGCAAAGAGTTGAAGAACTGATTTGGCTCCTAGAAATTATTTAAAGAAAAAAAAAACCTCAAAGACAAGTCTTAGACAAAAAAGAATTGTGACTTAAAAAAATCATTTAAAGCACTGCCAGGCTGTTGTTATGGAACAAAGAGTAAGATGCTCAGAAGAGAATGGCCATTCAATGAGGAGACCGACGTGGGTGTGGACCACAGGTGAACCCAACCAAGTGAAGCTGCAAGGAAAGTAGAATTACAATAGTGGAAATACCACCAGGGTCACAAAAGCAACAGGACATGAGGAAGAAAGTTGTGAGCATGTGTATTCTGTATACTTGTGAGGGCACAACCGCAAGACTGTCAATAGGACAACAACACCCAAAGATCCAAATCTACTGGAACCTTCAACTTGGACTCACTCTGCCATGTAGGCCACTCAGCCCGAGCAAGAGTGTTCAGCAGCTCAAGTTAGGACCCCTTCACATTTGCAAAGCCTTCTGCTCCATTCTCTAATTCATCTGCTCTTTTCCATCTAAGGTCTTGCCGTTTAACGTCCCTGTCACAGCAAAGGGCTCTGCTACAGCAGGGACAGAGCTAGGCCAGCCAGGTCAGCAATCCCTAGCTGCCATCCAGATGCCAGCGGCTGATGTCGCCTGAGATCTGTGCATCCTCCCAAGAGCAGCCTGCATCTGCTGGATGGGAGAGTCAGGGCAGGCATGGAGACCCGGAGCCAGACAGACAATATTTGCCAATAGGTGCTGCAAAGGATTTGCGGGACCTAAGCTATACGCCAATGTTTGTGTTGGGATCGTTTCAATAGTAGTCAAGGTCAGTATCAACTATGTGTAGATTCTTGGCCTCTTTCAAAGAATTGAAAATAAGAGCTCATAGAAATTTTCAAAAGTAGCAAGGTAACTATTTTGAAAGTGAAGCAGTCATACACATCAGAGAGAGATGCAGTTTAAGACCCACAGCGAATCACTGGCAGCGAGTGAGGGTACTCAGAGACCTGCCAGTGAGCGAGCGAGCGAGGACAGTCAACCACTGTCAGTCAGCGAGTGAGGGTACTCAAAGACCCAGTTATTGTTTGGTACTTCCTCTTAGAGGTTCAAGAGGAGAAGCTGGTTCTAAAGGGTGTGGTTTGGGTGGTTTTCTGTTTTGATTGACAGACTAAGTAACATGATCATTTTCTACTGTGTATGCATATTCGTTCCAATAATTCATCTGATTTTAATGATAAGCATGCCCAGGTATACATAGGCATCAAATAAAAAATACAAAACTCTCCCTAAATGTTATTTGAGAGCTCACAGAGTCTGAACATACAACCAGGAAGCCTGCACGGGACTGATGCAGGCCCTCTGCATGTATGTTACTGTTGTGTAGCTTGGTCTTCTTGTGGGATTCCTAACAGCGGGAGCAGGGACTGTCTCTGATTCTGTTTTTAAATTGTTTTTATTGAACTATATATTTTTCTCCACTCTCCTCCCTTCCTCCCCCCTCTGCTTCTACCCTTTCTGACAATCCCCACACTCTCAATTTACTCAGGAGATCTTGTGTTTTTCTATTTCCCATGTAGATTAGATCCATGTATGTCTCTCTTAGGGTCCTCTTTGCTATCTAGGTTCTCTGGGGTTGTGAATTGTAGGGTATCCTTTGCTTTATGTCTAAAAGTCACTTATGAGTGGGTACATATATATTTGACTTTCTGGGTCTGGGTTACTTCACTCAATATGATATTTTGTAGATCCATCCATTTACCCGCAGATTTCAAGATGTCATTATTTTCCACTGCTGTGTGATGCTCCATTGTGTAAATGTACCACATTTTCCTTATCCATTCCTCAGTTGAGGGGCATTTAGGTTGTCTTCCAGGTTCTGGCTACTACAAATAATGCTGCTATGAACATAGTTGAGCACATGTCCTTGTGGTACAATTGTGCATCTTTTGGATATATACCCAAAAGTGGTATTGCTGGGTCTTGAGTAGGTTGTTTCCTAATTTTCTGAGAAATCGCCACACTGACATCCAAAGGGGCTGTACCAGCTTGCATTCCCACCAGAATGCAGAAGTGTTCCCTTTTCCCTACAACCTCTCCAGCATAAGCTGTCATTAGTGTTTTTGATCTTGGCCATTCTTACAGGTATAAGATGGAATCTCAGAGTTGTTTTGATTTGCATTTCTCTGATGACTAAGGATGTTGAGCATTTCCTTAAGTGCCTTTCATCCATTTTAGATTCCTCTGTTGAACAGTTCTCTGTTTAGGTCTGTACCCCACTTTTTATTACATTATTTGTTCTTTTGTTGATGAATTTCTTGAGTTCTTTGTGTATTTTAGAGATCAGACCTCTGTCCAATGTGGGGTTGGTGAAGATCTTTTCCCATTCTATAGGCTGCTGTTTTGTCTTGTTGACCATGTCCTTTGCTTTACAGAAATTTCTCAGTTTCAGGAGGTCCCATTTATTTATTAATTGTTTCTCTCAATGTCTGTGCTAGTGGGGTTATACTTCGGAAGTGATCTCCTGTGCCAATGTGTTCAAGTGTGCTTCCCACTTTCTCTTCTGTGAGGTTAGGGGATACATAAAAACTTCTGGAATGCGGACGCTGAATCTGAAGTGTAGCAGTCATTAAAATGAAAACCAGGGATGCCAGAGCCGAGAGATATAGCGAGATTTCACAAAACTAGAACTACTTCTGGGTTGCCTGGCATGGGCCTTCCTTGGGTTTCCTGTCACTTGCAAGGGAAGATACTTGTAGCTTGTAAGATCCACCACTTGGCACTCATTAAGCCCATACAAGCATTATGCCTCACTAAGCCCTTGTTGACTTACCAATTGAGTGGACAGCACTATTTATTATCATTTTAGTCCCTATCTTCTTTGATCAAATCCATAGTCAGTCCATGAAAAGGAATAAGGACCTACGAACGGCTTGGGTCTCTTGCTGCCCAGCCCTCGACTCAGTGTCATCAGTTATTTTACTGTTGCTGTGACGAACACCATGACTAACAGCAACTAGAGAAGAAAGAGTTTCCTTAGGCTTCTGGTTTCAGAGGGAGAAGAGTCCATGATGGTGGAGAGATTAGCAGCAAGTGGCAGGCATGACGAAAAGAATGGAAAACTGCAAGCAGGAAGTAGAGAGAGCAAACTGCAGGTAGGGCCAGGTGATATACCCCCAGTGATGCACCTCCTTAAGCAAGGTCACACCTCCTAACCTTCCCCAGCACCACCAACTTGGGACCACGTGTTCAAATATCCAAACCAGCACATCTTGTGT
This sequence comes from Chionomys nivalis, assembly GCF_950005125.1. Lineage (NCBI taxonomy): Eukaryota > Metazoa > Chordata > Mammalia > Rodentia > Cricetidae > Chionomys > Chionomys nivalis. The sequence continues at coordinate 44,434,446 of NC_080090.1, read as the reverse complement.
TCTATTCTTTCTCCATTTCAAAAGTATATCCATGTTCTTTTCTTTGAGGGTATCATCAAATAAAGATGAAAAATCCAATAAAATATTTTTGACACTTTTTTAATATCTCCTATTTAAAGAAGAAAAAATCCACTGTAAGGTATGTAAAGTTTTCATAGACACACGGCATTTTATTTGAAAGTTTGGGTCTAGAGGAGCCAAGAGGTAAATGGCAGGTCTATAATTATACCTCTACAGTCAATAAACTTCAAATTGCTATCTACTCCCAAAAGCAAAGAAATTTTTAAAGTATTTTGTTTTGAAATTTCAGGTATTGCATATTCATTAATTTGCTATGCCATGGAGTTCTAGACACAGAAGGTATTTTGTGGTAATGTTTATTTAGACGGTCCAGTTGGGATTAAAGAAGGCCAGTGCAGCAGGTCAGTTCCCCAAGCTCAGCCAGCCTGGGAGGCTCCAGGAAGCTCTTCACAGACTGCAGGGTATTGGCTCAACTTATCTCCTGATCAATACCTTCTTCTTAGCTGTGTTTTCTATTAACTTAGTGATTTGTATGCCTGTTAGACAGCATTCAGGTCATACCAGTTATAGCAGCGCACAGTCAGGCACGATGGAAAACGAGGCGTGGCTCTGTACCTCAGGAGGAGAATGTAGACAGACAGATGTGCAGACCTACCATGAAGAATCTCAAACAAAGAACAGCCACCAGGAAGATGGCCCAGCCAGTAAAAGCACTTGCTACCAAGACAGAACACTGAGTTGGATCCCCAGGACCAACGTGGTAGAAGGGGAGACCCAATTGTCATGGGTCGTCCTCTGACTTCCAAATGTGCACTGTAGCACATGCATGTGCACACACACACAAATGCATACATAAATAAAATTAAAAATACAAACCGTCTAACAGAAGTAAACACAGGCTACCTGGGGAATTCCAGAGGACAATTCAATTAAGCATAAAAAGGAGTCCAAGGGCCAGCTTTCTGAGAAAGCAATGCCGGGGCTATCTTCAACAGTCTACACACATCACCTGTTCACTGTAACTATGAATTAAGGCCTGGTCCATCACCTGCCAGCTGGGCACCCACAATAGCTTGTCAGTAAACATCCCTGCAGTGTGCCTTCCCACGGTGGCAACCGGACTAGGCTTCTGAAATTGGCCTGATGAGGTCATCCCTCCAATGGGTTGAAGTGAAAGCCTTCTTCAACATGTTCATAAAACAACAAGATCAGGTAGGGTAGCTGGGAGCTGCTTTTCTAGCACACATCAGGTCCTGGTTTGATCCCAGCATGACACACACACACACACACACTTGTGATGTGGTAGCTGCCTATCTATTAAGACTTGTTTCTACTGCCTCCCCCACCTCCAGCTTTATTCTCTCCATCCACACAGGCCCCTGAACATTCCTCCTACACACCAAGCAATCTGCCTGAGGCCTTTGGACTCCCTACTGACTGCCTGGGGATATTCTAATGTTAACTCATCTCCTGTGGCTCTCTGCCAGGAGTCCCCTCCTCCGAGTGGCGACAGAACCATCTAAAATAATTCTCCCATCCTTGTAAACTACCCCTTGCTTTCATTTCTCCTTGTGGAGCTCCTCAGGCTCCAGTATGGAGAGCTTGGTATGTTGTTTATCCTTCCTCTGTCTTCCCTCTTTAAAGTAAATCCCATAAAGGCGACATGTTGTTCACTTCCCTGGTCTGCCTAGGACCTTCAGCACTCCCTGTAGTCTATGGACACTCAGTCAACAGATAAGCAAACCCATCTATGCTCTCAGAAAAGGGAAGTAAAGAACAGTGTCCAGACTGAAGCCCTTTACTCCCATTCTGATTGAGATAAAAATCTGTTCTAGCTAAGAACAGAGCAAAAGAAAAATCAGCTTCAACGCGAATGCAGAGGGCAGAGGAATACTTGTCTAAAAGGCTTGGAAAATATTATTGTCAAAACTGGAGCCATTACACAAAAGGGCTTTAAATTCCACAAGAACTAAGCAAATTCATGGCCAGGGTCCATCTGAACACATACCAGAAGAAAACCTGTCTGGTCAGGGTGGAGGTTTTTCTGATCAAAAGTGGTATTGCTGGGTCTTGAGGAAGGTTGTTTCCTAATTTTCTGAGAAATCACCATACTGATTTCCAAAGCAGCTGTACATGTTTGCATTCCCCCAGCAATGGAGGAGTGTTCTCCTTACCCCACATCCTCTATCATCAGTGTTTTTGATCTTGGCCATTCTGACAGGTGTAAGATGGAATCTCAGAGTTTTAATTTGCATTTCTCTAATGGCTAAGGATGTTGAGCATTTCCTTAAGTGTCTTTCAGCCATTTTAGATTCCTCTGTTGAGAGTTCTATGTTTAGGTCTGTACCCCATTTTTATTGGATTGTTTGTTTTTTTGATGACCAATTTCTTGAGTTCTTTGTGTATTTTGGAGATCAGCCCTCTACTGAATGTGGGGTTGGTGAAGATCTTTCCCCAAACTATAGGCTGCCAAAAACAAAACAAATAACAAACATTTCTAATCATTTAATAACAAGTGAAAAAATCTCTGGAATATATGAAGCAGGGATATATTTGTAGAATAGAAAAGAGAGCACAGCAAATTCTCTCCATGACAGACCAGACAGTGAGTATTTCAAGCTCCATTGACCACGTGATCCCTATCCAAACCAAAGCCAGCAGTGAAAAAAATTAAATAAATGGGTATTACCATGTCTCAATAAAACTGTATGAATTTCATTGAAAGGTAGATTTTATATTATTTTAGTGCCATAAAATACTACTCTTTGGTCTCTCTCTCTCTCTCTCTTTTTTTTTTTTTTTGAACAACTTTTAAGTGTGGTTTGTAACATAAAAAGCATTCCTACTTTACCACCCTCACAAAGTGGGTATCGAGCAGGATTTGGCCATAAGCCATGCTTGTGGATCTCTGGTCCCACACTGTGAGGGAATAAGAGGAGAGGCAGACCTGGTCCCCAGAGCGCTTCAGGAGCAATGTACAACCCCTGTGCCGACTAGCCTAGCCCAGCTTTCTAACTGCGGTGTTGAGTTGTCTGACAGATTGTCACATTGTCCCCTTTCTCCGGACCTTCCCTGTGATCCTGTGGCAAACACAGGGCAGATGTGCATGATGCTTTCCTAATCCGTTCTTTCTTTATGCAAGTTATAATCTTATCAGCAGAAGTTTTTACTCCAAGATTTTTACTTCAAGAAATACGATGAAGTAAAATTTAAAAAAAAATGCTTTATATACCAGTTATAGAGTTTTATAGGCCCTTAAAGAATGAAGTCATATCATTTGCAGGAAAATGGGCAGAATTGGAGATCATTATGTTAAACGAAATGAGCTAGACTCAGAAGGACAAACATTACATGCAGGTACTGCACCTAGCTTTAGAAGGTTGTTTATGTTCTATGACGGTAGAGGAAGACCTGTGGAGGAGAAGATGAGGAGAGCAGGAATAGGTGATGGGGAAACAGAAACAAAGGGCAAGGGGCACTCTGGGGACCAGGTCTGCCTTCCCCTCTTATTCCCTCACAGTGTTCTATGCACAAATGTCAAATTCAGAACCACTGTGTGTATGCTAACTCAGGGAAATAGTGTAAATTGAAAATATTTAACATTTTTATTTTTCTTTGCCTTTTTCATCTACGTGCAATGTACATATTGTGTATTTTATATTCAATTTTTTCACATAATAAATGTTGTGTTCTATTACTAAATAGGGCTTGTGAGGAGTTGCTTTGCAGTGCTAAGAATTGAACCAGAGGTCTCAAGTATGGGAGGTAAACACTCTCTCATTGAGCCAGGGCCTATCCATGATGGTCTTGAACTCACTATTCTCCTGCCTCAGCCTCTTGAGTGCAGGGATGACAGATGCCTGCTACCACACCCAGCACGGTGAAGAATTAAAATGCTTTACTCATTCCCTGGGCATTCAGACATTCTTATCACCTACTGTAGGGAAGAAGGCCACAGTGTAGGCCTTTATTCTCTGTTATATTTCTAAAGATATTCCCAGATGTTAGGTTAGAGATAAAGGGAAAGCAATGCTGATTATCAATAAACTCGGGAAATTTCACCAAAGCCACCAGCCAAAGCAGAGTTCTCATTAGCACAGAGACAAGAGTATAAGGCATAGAGCAGCCTGGGTCCATCACTGACACCAGGCATCCCTGGAGAAAGTAATTTTTCCTTCAGGCTTCAATATCCTCACCTGTCAGAAAGGAACATGATACAGACATTCTATATGAGACATAAAAGAGATGAACTATCCCACAGTGTTCACAGGGAGTACCTTCCAGACGTCCAGAGAGGACGTAGTGACGCGATGATGATGAGACTCCATTGTGCGAGAGACTCAGAGCATCTCATCTTGCCTGATGTGTGACTGGCTGGAGAGCATTTCTGATACAGCTTTAGTCGTTTATCTTTGAGGGCACGTAAGGATATCCTGGGACTTTTAACATAGCAATATTCCCTCCTTGCTTACTTATTTTAAAATAATTTATTATTTAATTGATTTAGTGAGCGTGCATACATGGTGTACATGCATGTGTGCGTGCATGTGTGCATGCATGCGTATCCACATGAGCATGACATAGCACGAGTGTGAAGATCAGAGAACAGTTTGCAAGAGTCTATTTTCTGTTCCCACCATGCCAGTTCGGTTCAGTCATGCCGGTTCCTGTTCCTCCCTGCCCATTCCAGTTCCACTATGCCCATTCCAGTTCTGCCATGCCATTTCCGGTTCCACCATGCTGGTTCTGGTTCCGCCCATGCTGGTCTTAGGGGCCTTTGCCCAGTGAGACATCTGATGTCCACTTGCTGTTTCACTCTTAATGGTATTCTGTTTGCATACTGACTTATGCTGGGCACCAGCCAGCTTGTCCTCTAGACAAGAGAACCATATTATACAGCTTCAGTTCGCTCTAGAAGCCAAAGTTCAAGTTTTTTCTTCTTTATTTTGTTATTTAAGCAAGTCACAGCTTGAGCAAGCTATGAGTTTTGTCTTAGTTGGGGTTTCTAAGGCTGCAATGAAACACCATGACCAAAATGTCGGGGACGAAGGGGTTTATTCGACTTCCACCTCCACATCATTGTTCATCGTTGAAGGAAGTCAGGACACAAACTCAAGTATGCAGAGGCCATGGAGGGGAGCTGCTTACTGGCTTGCTCTCCATGATTTGCTCAGCCTGCTTTCTTAAAGAACCCAAGGACCACCAGCCCAGGGTTGGCATCATTCACAATGGACTGGGCCTTCATTCATCAATAACTATGTAAGAAAATGACTTACAGTTGAATCTTACAGAAGTGTTTTCTCAAGTCAGGCTCCCTCTTCAGATAACTCTAGCTTGTATGTCAAGTTGACATAAGACTAGCCAACAGGTTTCCAGCCCTCACACCGCTGAGTCAGCAAGTCTGCTACAGCAATGATTCTTCCTACCAATGTCTACATTGTCACTTACAGCAGGGTGGGATGGTTCTGCATTTGCCTTCCTTTCTATTCATCCTCTTTTATCAACACTCTAAAACTCAAGTTTAACAAAATCAAGGCTTCCAACACGAAAGGCTGGATACCAACCACTCCTGTATAGAAACATTGTTTCCTCTTTGTTTCTTCTTGTAGAAAAGGATTATCTTTAAGGAAAGTCAAGATATTTAGAACAAACAAGAGGCTTCTTAGAACTAGTGACATTGACAATTTTAGACCTCCCCATAGCACATAAGATTTTGTGCACTGTGTTCCTGATACCCATGAGTGCTAGTGGTATTTGCAGTTCCAGAGAGTGGTAGTTTTTGTATTAAAGTTCATTTCCCAATCCCGCAATCATAGTCTCTAGTAAACACTAGAGAACATTTGTTGAACAAATGTCTGTACTTGAGTCTACAAGAGGTGCTAAAAATTACATGTCTGATACTCACTAACTCTTATGATTCAAATTTTGTTCCTCTCCATAACAGACAATTCCATTTGGGGAATAAAATGAGAGACTTTAGCCCTTGAGTATCTGGCATTTCATTGATTCATGCTTCAAGTAGATGTATGAGCAAATATAGTACTGTAAAAGTTGTACAGTGCACAAGCAGGGTACACCTACCTCTCTCCTCACGAACGTTTCTTGTTGGAGAAGTGTACATCTTCCAAGAACAACATACGGAAATTTCCGCATTTTTCAGGAATGTAATTGCCATTTTACATAGATTTTCCTGTAAGTAGGCAGGATTGCACCTTTTGAAGCATCTGAGTCTGTGCCACACAGGGTTTAAGAATTCCAGTTTTATTTTTCCAAGTTTGAAAGAATGAGGAAGAAATCAGGTCTACCTCATGACTTAAAAGCATAGTTAGAAATACAGATTTGTGTCACCTACACAACAAAGAAACACTTACTCTTAAATATTTTAAAAATAATCAGGCTTCAGTGAGCACATTTCTGCCAAAAGGGAGAACTCAAGGTCCTGAAAGTCCTATTAACCGCCAAGGCTTTGGCTCCATCGTGTGGCCATTTGGATTATTTTACTGTGTTTTTTCCTAAGTTTCTTATAGTATCATTTAGAAATTTAAAAGTGCATGTACCTAAGATTTACAGCCAGCATAATGTTTGTCATCTTTGATATACTATGAAATGATTACTGCCACCCAGCTAACTAGCATATGCATCATCTCTCATAGTAACCCCTGAATGGGACAATAAACCTTACGTTAACAGTCTTGGAGCTGAAGAGAAAGCTCAGCAGTTAAGAGCACTTGTTGCTCTTACAGAGGATCTAGTCTCAGTTCCTAACTCCCACACTGGGCATCGCATAACTGCCTATATAACTCCAGATCCGGGGCATCTAACATCCACTTCTGGATTTACATGTATATAAACCCACACACAGACACATATATAATACGTCATAATAAAAAAGACTGACACTCTTAAGTACACTATATATTATTGTTGCCTGTGGTCACCAAGCTGCACATGAAGGTTCCAGAGCACACTCATCTCATAACTAAAGCTTTGGTCCTTGATAAGATCTCCCCACAGGTTCACGTGTTTAAATACTTGATCCCCTGGGCAAAGTTTGGGAAAGTTTAGCCATCTTTGAGAGATGCATGGATGAAGGAAGTGATTGCTGGGACATAGGCATTTCAAGAGACCAGGATGCAGATTGCCTGGTATACACAGAGCCCTGAGCTTGATCCATACCATCATCATTCCAATAATTAATGAATAGAATTCCAGTGTTATTTGTCACAAAACTTTGGGGGTATTTATTTATGTATGTGTTTGTTTGTTTTAGAGAGCTATAAAAGGCTCTGAATAGCCAAAGCAATCTTGAACAAAACCAACAAAACTGGAAGCCTAGAATCTGACTTCAAAATATACTAGAAAGTTAGGGTGATCAAAAAAGCATAATATTGGTATTAAAAATAGATATTCAGGGGTCTGGCAAGACAGTTGTCTGTTGTAATAGGAGTATGGGCGGCGGGGCTGGGTTCCCGGCACCCAGCCGCCCACATGGCTAGCTTATGCCCCGAAATAATTACATGGAAACTGTATTCTTTTGAACATTGCCTGGCCCATTAGTTCCAGCCTCTTATTGGCTAGCTCTTACATATTGATCTAACCCATTTCTAATATTCTGTGTAGCACCATGAGCTGGTTTACCAGGGAGATCTTAACCTGCGTCTGTCTGGAGAGGGAGAATCATGGCGACTCCTCCTCGGCTTCTTTCTCCCAGCATTCTCTTCTGTTTACTCCACCCACCTAAGGTTTGGCCTATAAATGGGCCTAGGCAGTTTCTTTATTATTTAACCAATGACTTTCCTCCATCATTTCCCCTTTTTCTGTTTAAACAAAAAAAGGCTTTCATTTTAACATAGTAAGATTACATATAGTAAAACAGTTATCAAGCAAGAATTACAGTTACAATATTTATATCTATTTTATCTTTTATCATAACTAAGGAAAACTATAACTATAACTAACCATTCTTCAACTCCATCAAAGACTCCAGAAGGATACAATATTACCTAAGTAAACAAGAAATAAGAAACTTCAAAATCTAGAAATGACAGAGAAATCTTGCTGCCTGGACAGTCACCCAAAGTTCCTCTGTACCGTTGGGGCATCCATCTTCAGCCTTCAGGCCCATAGTATCCAGCAGACATTTTCATCAAGCAGGAAATTCCAAAGACAGTTCAGTCACTTTCTGCCGTGTCCTGCAGAATGTCTTGCAGACTCTTTCATGAGTCAGGAACCCCGAAAGACCATCTCACCTTTAGGCAAGTTCAGCAGTCCTCTTTCTGGGGGTTCTTTGTGTCGTTTATGCATCAGTCCAGGCAAGAGCAGTTTCTTGCCCAAATGGCTATCAAACTCCTTAAGGAGCCTCTTCGGTGCCCATCTTCCTCTTGAAGTAGATTGGTGCTGCCAGGAGCAGACGTGTCTCATTATCATGAAAAGCCCTAAATTATTAAAACATTTAAAATGCCATATTCTGTAGTCTTTGAAAGATATGAAGAATGCCTATCCAACTGAAATATATCTATGCACATCTAGAAAAATCTAACTAACATGACTAAAAGCTTGACAATTATTGATGATTATCCATTAACAACCTATATACATTACATTTTTAAATGAACTACACAATCACAATACCTTAATCAAGATTAGAAATATGCATATACATATAACAAAATTGACCTTCAAATCCACACCAATGCAAATTATTCATATCTATATCATATCCCCCTTTAAATGTAAAAGAACATTTATAAACAATATTTGGGAACATGGGTGCAGTTTTTTCTCTCCAAACTGCTTCCTGCTGAATGGGGGCGCTGTATTCAGATCTTTCATGGTGTAACCTGTGTGTCAGGGTCATCTCAGTCGGCAGTTGAGTGAAGTAATTTTCTGAAGGTGTTCACAGCAACCTTTCAGGAGGGCGTGGTCTATCATACCATATCGGGATAGACGCAATCCACAGAGTCTCATCCTCTGTGAAAACAAAAGAAGACCCTCTCCAAAGTATCATGTCCTTAGACCCATATTCTGAAATCATAATACCCTTGTATCCATTCTGGTTTAGCTTGGCAGCCCATATAATGAAATGTCTCTCTGTACTTAGCTCCTTTACAGTCAAAAATTTTAAAGAAAACACAATAATACAAAGAATCCAGACTCTCTGTGAATTTTCCATTTTTACGTGGCTTATTTTTCTTTATTTCTTTTAATCTATAACTATCTGTACTCTGTCTCTTTAAAGACTTTATCCTTTTTTAAGACATTAACTTTATTCTTTATATATATATTTTTTTCTCTCTCAAGCCTACGTACATTTATCCAACAGTGTCTGAATCAGTTCTATTGTGAATCTGTAATTTTTTTACTATCCAGGAGCATTTCTTAAAATGTTAAGCATTTCTTAAAAACTTAAGTTGCACCATGTAGGGGTAATAAGGTACTGCCTGTGTCCTGCCCAGCTGAAACCTTAACTGTGCTGTTATTACGGTAATTATGGTAGTTCCTGCCTGAGACCAGCACAGTTCAGCATGGCGGAGCTGAGCCCTCCTGCCTCAGAGCCATTCGGTGCCCCTGAGCCACACATAGTTCCAGGCACACAGCAGTCCACAATGCCATAAAGCAAGCCATAGCACTTTACTCCAAATGCTCCATTCAAAAGCTCTGTCTCCAGCAGGAGCCAGACAGAGATCACGATGGCGGCACAGCCCAGAAAGCCGGCATTTTAAAACAGCCAGTTTTTTCCTGTTGCTGAGTCAGGACAATTTCTTTGCCGCACTCAACCCACAAACAGCAAAAAGCTGTCTTAAATTCTCTCTTTCTCTCCTTTTCAAGCCCTCTCAGGTTTTACGTGGAGTTCATTAGCACGTTGGGTGCCACTCTCTTGTAATAGGAGTATGGGCGGCGGGGCTGGGTCCCCGGCACCCAGCCGCCCACATGGCTAGCTTATGCCCCGAAATAATTACATGGAAACTGTATTCTTTTGAACATTGCCTGGCCCATCAGTTCCAGCCTCTTATTGGCTAGCTCTTACATATTGATCTAACCCATTTCTAATATTCTGTGTAGCACCATGAGCTGGCTTACCAGGGAGATCTTAACCTGCGTCTGTCTGGAGAGGGAGAATCATGGCGACTCCTCCTCGGCTTCTTTCTCCCAGCATTCTCTTCTGTTTACTCCACCCACCTAAGGTTTGGCCTATAAATGGGCCTAGGCAGTTTCTTTATTATTTAACCAATGACCTTCCTCCATCAGTTGTCAGTAAAAGTAATGCCAAACCTGAAGACCTGAGTTTGATCCTCAGGATCCACACAACGGAAGAAGAGAACCAACTCCTGCGCATTGTCTTCTGAGCTCCACCGCTGTGCAATGCACACACATGCACAGGAGTGTGCACACACACATACACACATGTAAATAAAGACAGATATACAGACAAATGACACAGAACAAAGTGTTCAAAAATAACCCAAACATATAGTCAACCAATTTTAAAACAAGGAGTCAAGAGCTCACAAAAAGGAAAGGACTTATCTTCAACAATGGAACCAGAGGAAGAGAGCAAAGAGCATGAAATTAGGCTTGCTTCTCATAAATCACAAATACTGACTCAAAACACATTGTCTAAATTTAGGATCAAAACCTATAAAACTGTATTAGGAAAACACAGAGTTCACTGGGAAGCTAACTTAGCTAAAGGTATTTTTTAAATAATGTTGTTCTTTGACAATTTCATACATACATGTGTACGTGAATATATAATATTCATAGATAATGCATTCCGATTATGTTTCCTTTCTACTAAGTCTTGTTTCCCTTTGATTCCTATCACCCACTCCACTAGTCGCCTTCTCAAATTCATGGCATTGAGTTTTACCAGGGCCATCTCGTGACCATTGGATTGGAACTTCTCCATGGGTGCCCATTAGGGCATCAGTGGGTCCACAACTGGATGCAATGCTCCCCTCCTCACTGGATATATCCACTGCTCAGTAGTGATGTTACCACCGACTGCCCAAGCCACTCCTCCACCCAGGTCGATCAGCAGGCCCATCTTGTACAGATCCAGTCCAGGCACTTGCTGTGAATTTGTGATTGCAATGGCTGTATATTGCTCAGAAGATGAGATTTCGCAGCTTTTTCTCCTATCTTCTGGCTCATACATTTGTTCTCTCTTTTTGTCCCTGATATTCTCTGAACTTTGGAGGGGATGGCTACAGATGTTTTAATTATCGATGGACGCTCGGTCATCTCTTATTTTCAACACTTTGTACAACTGTGAGTCTGTATTCGCAACCCTTCACAGGGAGGAGAAGCTTCCCTGGCTAAAGTGTGAGTAGGACCTGCCTATAAATGTAAAAATTATGTATAGACAAATATTTAGAAGGCAGTTTAACTCTAGGTGAATTCATCTAAGAAATAGCAATGAATTCCCCTAAGCCTCTGATTTTCTTTTGATCAGCACAAGATATGTATTCCCTTGTGGAATGTGTCTTCATTCCAAAGACCACAGTTATTACCTTAACCATAGTGCTACTATTGCACAAGAAGGCATACCTTGCCTGACCAGTTACAGCCGGGTGAGGTAATGGTTTGTTTTTCTCTCACAGCAGGCGGTATGGTACCTTCTAGCAAGAGTCCTCTTCCTAAAGGTTCCATAACCCTCCCATACAATCTCACCAACTGGGCACTAAGTGTTAAAGAGCATGAGCCTATGGGGGATATTTCTCATTCAAGACACATTAAGAAATTACCATCGTCACATTGATAATTATGTACTGGATACCTTGTAGTTGCTTTGCTCCTTTCTCTTCCTTCTGTTCGGCTGATACAGGGTCCTACTCTGTAGTCCATCCAGGCTGGCCTGCTACTCACTGTTGTCCTCTGGCCTCCAACTCATGGTAACGTTCCTATGGAATATTCTTTACACTGTGTGACTATATGCAGCTGTGATTGGTTTAATAAAAAAAAAAAAAAAAAAAAAAAAAAAAAAAAAAAAAAAAAAAAAACTAAACTGCTAGTAGCCAGGCAAGATTTTCAGGGCAGAAAGAATGATGGGAAAAAGAAGGGCAGAGCCAAGGGACATCTGCGGGACAAGGCCCAGGCCAGTGACCTCCACGGGATCAGAACCAGGCCAGCAACCTCCACAAGACCAAGCCTGAGCCAAGGACATCCACCAGACCAAGCCCAGGCCAGCAGCAACCCCTGCCAAAGTAGAGACCTCCATGGAACCAGTTGTGTAGGACCAGGACCAGGACCAGGCCAGAAACCTCTGAGGGAGCAGGCATGAGACAGGGACACGCGCAGAGGCAAGCCTATGTCAGCAATCTCTACCAAAACAGGCCTGAGACAGCGACCTCTGTGGGACTGGGACCAAGCCAATGACATCCATAGGACCAGGACCAGGCCACCAACATTTACAGGAGCAAGCCCAAGTCGTGAATATCCATAAGAACAGGCCCAAGCCAGCGACCTCCATGGGACCAGATCTGAGAGAGAAACCTCCTCTAGAGTAGGCCCTAGCCAGCAACCTCCACCAGAACAGACAAACCAGCAATTTCCTCCGGAGCAGGCCCAAGCCAGTGACTTCCATGGAAGCAAGCCCAAGTCAACCACTTCTGCAGGAGCAGGCCTAAGCCAGCCACCTACATGGGAACAGGACCAAGCAAGCGACTTCCTTCATGGGAGCAGGCCCAACAGACCTCTGGGATTGTACAGCGACCTCCAGGAATGCTAAGTTACCTCTGGTTTGACTGAAACTGTGACCCCAACTCCACCGCAAGGAACAACCATCTCACAAAAGCCACAAATAACATAAAATATCTTGGAGTAACTCAAACCAAACCAGTTGAAGATCTGTACAACAAAAACTTTAGTCTCTGAAGAAAGAAATTGAAGAAGACACCAGAAAATAGAAGGTTTGTCCATGCTCTTGGGTAGGTAGAATTAACATTGTGAAAACAGCAATCTTATCAAAAGTAGTCTACAGATCCAATGCAATTCTCATCAAAATTCCATCAAAATTCTTCATAGACATTGAAAGAACAATACTCAACATCATATGGAAAAGCAAAACACCCAGGAAAGCCAAAACAGTTCTGTAAAATGAAGGAATTTCTGGAGGCATCACAATCCCTAACTTCAAACTCTACTACAGTACTATAGTACAGAAAACAGCCTGGTATTGGGATAAAAAGACAGGAGAACCAATGGAATCAAATTGAGGAACTAGATATCAACCCACACACCTACAAATACCTGATTTTTGACAAAGGACCAAAAAATATTAAATGGAAAAAAGAAAGCATATTCAAAAATGTTGCTGGCATAACTGGACATAAACATGTAGAATAATGAAAATAGGCCCATATCTATCACCATACACAAAACTCAAGTCCAAATGGTTCAAAGACCTCAACATAAAACCAACCACACTGAACCTCATAGAAGAGAAAGTGTGAAATACACTTGAATGCATTGGCACAGAAGACCACTTCCTAAACATAACCCCAGTAGCACAGACACTGAGAGAAACAATTAATAAATGGGACCTCCTGAAACTAAGAAGCTTCTGTAAAGTGAAGGACACAGTCAACAAGACAAAACAGCAGCCTAAAGAATGGGAAAAGATCGTCACCAACCCCACATTGGACAGAGGGCTGATCTCTAAAATATGCAAAGAACTCAATAAATTGGTCAACAAAAGAACAAATAATCCAATAAAACAAATGTGGTACAGACCCAAACAGAGAACTCTCAGCAGAGGAATCTAAAATGGCTGAAAGGCACTTAAAGAAATGCTCAACATCCTTAGTCATCAGAGAAATGCAAATCAAAACAACTCTGAGATTCCATCTTACACCTGTAAGAATGGCCAAGATCAAAAACACTGACGACAACTTATACTGGAGAGGTTGTGGGGTAAAGGGAGCACTCCAGCATTGCTGGTGGGAGTGCAAAATGGCACATTCCCTTTGGATGTCAGTATGACAATTTCATAGAAAATTAGGAAACAACCTTCCTCAAGACCCAGCAATACCACTTTTGGGTATATACCCAAAGTATGCTCAGTCATACCACAAGGACATGTGGTCAACTATGTTCATCGTATCATTATTTGTCATAGCCAGAAAATGGAAACAACATAAATGCCCTTTGACTGAAGAATGGATAAAGAAGATGTGACATATTTACACAATGGAGTACTACACAGCAGAAAAAAAATAATGACATCTTGAAATTTTCAGGCAAATGGATGGATCTAGAAAGCATCATATTGAGTGAGGTAACCCACATTCAGAAAGACAGTTATATGTCCTCACTCATAAATGACTTTTACACACAAAGGAAAGAAAACCAGCCTACAATTCACAATCCCAAAGAACCTAGACAACAAAGAAGACCCTAAGAGGTCTAATCTACATGGGAAGTAGAAAAAGACAAGATCTCCAGAGTAAATTGGAAGCATGGGGACCATGGGGAAGAGCAGAAGGGGAAAAGGAGGAAGGGAGGGAAGCATAGAAAAATATGTAGCTCAATGAAAACAATAAAAAAAAAAGGACAGAGTCAGGGAGTCACCAGCCAGATGCAGAAAAAGCGGGACTCGTGCAAAATGAGGTAAGAAACCATTAGCCTTGTGACAGCAAGTAAATAAATAGAAATGGGTTTATTTAAGTTGTAAGAGTTACTAAAAAATAAGTCTAAGCAGTCAGCCAAGCATTTACAATAAATAATAAGTCTGTGTGTATTTGGGAGCTGGCAGTTCCTACAAAAAAACTCCACCTACATTTTCCTATGTTAGTTTTCCAAGTATTTCTATTACTAATATAAGTCAGTGCACCTGGCTTTCTCTCATATTGCTCTTTATTAAGATTTGCTTTTGAGCATGCCTCTTTGTATTACATAGATTTTCTCTTCATACTTATCAAGAGGTTTGTATAAAATATTTTATAGTTATAATAACCTATTTTATGACAATTATAATTTCAACAGCATCCAAAATTTTTATCTTTTTTACTCACTCCATATACCACATTCCTAAAATCAGTTTTTTAAATATTATGTATATATTAGTAACTTCTTATGGCCATATTTAATCTTTTTAAAACTTATATACTAATACATTTAAGTAAAAACCTACTGGCAATATAATGTAGAATTTTTCTGAAAGGGTAATACAAGAAACCAGAGCTGGATGTGGTGGCACATGCCTCTAATCCCAGCACTTGGGAAGGAGAGGCAGGAGGAGCTCTATAAATTCAAGGCCAGCGCGGTCTGTGTAGTGATTTCCAGGACAGCCAGGGCTAGAGAGATCCTGTCTCAAAATTACCAGAAAGAAGAAAAGAAACCAGAGTTTACAGAGAAAGAGTTAGATTTGACCACTTACTTTTAATGAAAAATAAACAAACTTATTTCCAGGGAATAAAAAATTCCCCATGGAACTCTATGGTAGCGATGATTAATATATCAGAAGTCCAAAATTGAAACTATTGTGTTCTGTTTCCTGGCTCCTTTCATGCCTTACAGACTATTATGAACGGAAGCCACTTTAGGAACATACATAGACTATGTCTTCTAGGGATCTTTGAAGTGAACCAGTTCATTTCACTGCAGAAGAAACAAGGTTTGCTGAGCTGTCTGGCGTGTGCGCTGGGAACAAAACGCAGGTCTTCTGTGAGATGAACACACTCTCAACCGCCGAGTCATCTCTCTCTGCAGCTTTTCAAGAGCTTTTCTTTGGATTAAAGACCTCAATATCAGTCTGAACACACTGAACCTGATAGAAGAGAAAGTGGGAAGTACTCTACAACACATGGGCACAGGAGACCACTTCCTACGTATAACCCCAGCAGCACAGACATTAAGGGAAACATTGAATAAATGGGACCTCCTGAAACTGAGAAGCTTCTGTAAAGCAAAGGACACTGTCACTAAGACAAAAAGGCAACCCACTGACTGGGAGAAGATCTCCACCAACCCCGCAACTGACAAAGGTCTGATCTCCAAAATATATAAAGAACTCAAGAAACTAGTCTGTAAAATGCTAATCAACCCAATTATAAAATGGGGCACTGAGCTGAACAGAGAATTCTCAACAGAAGAAGTTCAAATGGCCAAAAGACACTTAAGGTCATGCTCAGCTTCTTAGCAATCAGGGAAATGCAAATCAAGACAACTTTAAGATACCATCTTACACCTGTCAGAATGGCTAAAATAAAAAACACCAATGATAGCCTTTGCTGGAGAGGTTGTGGAGTAAGGGGTACACTCATCCATTGCTGGTGGGAATGCAAACTTGTGCAACCACTTTGGAAAGCAGTGTGGCGGTTTCTCAGGAAATTCGGGATCCACCTACCCCTGGACCCAGCAATACCACTCTTGGGAATATACCCAAGAGATGCCCTATCATACAACAAAAGTATATGCTCAACTATGTTCATAGCAGCATTGTTTGTAATAACCAGAACCTGGAAACAACCTAGATGCCCTTCAAAGGAAGAATGGATGAAGAAAGTATGGAATATATACATATTAGAGTACTACTCAGCAGTAAAAACAATGATTTCTTGAATTTTGCATGCAAATGGACGGAAATAGAAAACACTATCCTGAGTGAGGTGAGCCAGACCCAAAAAGAGGAACATGGGATGTACTCACTCATAATTGGTTTCTAGCCATAAATAAAGGACATTGAGCCTATAATTCGTGATCCTAGAGAAGCTAAATAAGAAGGTGAACCCAAAGAAAAACATATAGTCATCCTCCTGGATATTAACCTTCATCAGACGATGAAAGGAGACAGAGACAGAGACAGAGACCCACATTGTAGCACCGGGCTGAAATCCCAACGTCCAAATGAGGAGCAGAAGAAGAGAGAGCATGAGCAAGGAACTCAGGACCGCGAGGGGTGCACCCACACACTGAGACAATGGGGGATGTTCTATCGGGAACTCACCAAGGCCAGCTGGCCTGGGTCTGAAAAAGCATGGGATAAAACCGGACTCGCTGAACATAGCGGACAATGAGGGTTGCTGAGAAGTCAAGAACAGTGGCACTGGGTTTTGATCCTACTGCACGTACTGGCTTTGTGGGAGCCTAGGCAGTTTGCATGCTCACCTTACTAGACCTGGAAGGAGGTGGGAGGTCCTTGGACTTCCCACAGGGCAGGGAACCCTGACTGCTCTTTGGGCTGCTGAGGGAGGGGAAGTTGATTGAGGGAGGGGGAGGGAAATGGGAGGCGATGGCAGGAAGGAGGGAGAAATCTTTAATAAATAATTAATTAATAAAAAATTTTGAAAAAGCTTTTCTTTTCTGGAGACAGAAGCATTGGCAAGCGCGCTGGACCCCACCAGGTGCTTTCTGACTGTTGCCTGGTAAGGGCAGCTGCAACATCCAGGTTGAGGGGCCTCTCCTGAGAATCCTTATCTTCCCGATCCACACCCTAAGTCCCCTTCAGCCATCGGCTTTCCTCCTCCTTTAGTCCCTGACGACTGAACTCAGGGCTGTTTCATTCATGGTCTCTGCCCTTCTCCACAACCTGTTTCCTCTTCTGCCATGAAAGGCTTTGGGGCAATTTATGATCACAAATACCAGAGGTGTCTTCTCGCAGTCTTCTGGGTTGCTCATACCCATCATATCCTCCGGTTCAGTTTAGCTCTATGGAATCAAAAGACAAAATATTGTGCATGGCATTTCTTTGTTTAAAAAAATTAATCTATTGAATCAGCTCTTGAGAACCCTTAGCTGCTGAGCTTAAAAACATGCCACAGCGTGAGATTAAAACTCCTGCTGTTTGCCGGGCGGTGGTGGCGCACGCCTTTAATCCCAGCACTCGGGAGGCAGAGGCAGGCGGATCTCTGTGAGTTCGAGGCCAGCCTGGTCTACAAGAGCTAGTTCCAGGACAGGCCCCAAAAGCTACAGAGAAACCCTGTCTCGAAAAATCCAAAAAAAAAAAAAAAAAAAAAAAAAACTCCTGCTGTTTCTGCCAATTCTGTGTCTTAGTGAGGGTTATTTGTCTAACAAAGAAAGGTCTTGCTCTCTGTATTTACAGTGCTTGAAGAGCATTTCTCTAAATGTTGAGAAAATAAAACAGGAACTGGATAGGAAGCCTCAAGAGTTGAAATAGTCTAGGCCCAGAATGGGCCTTGTCTTCGTCTGAAACAGCACAGGGTAAGTCCTGTTTCAAGAACTGACTGAAGAGAGGTTTGCTATCAGGAAGCTGTGCTTCCAGCTTGGTCCTTTCAGTCCTGTGCTGGGCAGCCCTGGCAACTGGAACCCCGCCCCCTCTCCTGGCACACATCCAGGAGTGCTTGCCTAAATCCCAGCTGGTGGCACGCGGAACAGTTTTAATAGAAGAGACTGCATTTGCCAAGCAGGTGCAATCCGGCGCCAGGCATTCTCCACGTGATGAACTCCCAGCTCCTGGCTTCACCCTTCTTGATGAACTGACGAGGCTAACCTTCATTGTTTCTGAGCAAAAGCTTTCTATTCAAAGCATGTCTTCCGGCAGAAGGAGCTGTCGGGCTTAGAGCAATCACGGTGACCAGAGCTTTCTTTACTGTAAAGTGTGGCAGCTGCTGGGGTTGTATAGAAAGTACACCGTGACCCGAGGATTAAGTGAATATCTTTAATCGCTGCTCTGCCATGATTGATGTAAAAAGAATAAATACACAATTGAGAAAATTATAGGTAGTCAGATTCAATTATTTAATTAGCCTAGCCAATCTGGGTACACTGATTATTTTGTCCTTAGCATGTCTGCTTTCAAGTCTCTTGAACGGTTATTGTTCACCTGCGAGAATGTGAATATGACTTGCCCCCTCTGAAACTCATGTTGAGGGCTTCCGGGATTGAACTCGGAACCTCTTAGATGCCAAGCTACTGAACCATACACTCAGCCTTGCAGTCACCACGACCCTGTTAGGAGCTGGGCCAACGGAAGGTCGTGTGGGTCCTCAGAGGGAGCCTCCATGAATGAACTCATGGAGTTCTGCGAGAAGGGGAAGTTGCTGCTAGGCGGCTTGGTACTTTCCCTGACTCTCACCCGTGTTCTCTCCTGGCACATGCCACCGTTTCTCTTCTCCATCATCACAAACCAGCATGCAAGTCCGGCTACAGAGGGTCCCTGGTCTTGGAAGACCCAACCTCCTGGAACACACCTAAAATAAACTTATTCCGTTAAAATTACAGTCTCAGATGTTTCCTTAAAACAACACAAAATCAACTAACAGTATTTATCCTCCGACTGCGTCTGTACACCGGGTTTCTTTCCTGCTTGCTTGCTTTTTCTTTTTCTTTTCCCTCTTCCCTCCCTGCCTTCTTTCCTTCCTTCCTTTCATTTTTAAAGAGAATGTCTTATGATGTAGTGCCAGGTGGTTAAGAACTTGCTATGTAGACCAGTGCCTGCCTCTTCCTCCCAAATGCCAGATTAAAAGCATGTTCCATGCCTAGCTATACACTGGTGTTCTAAGTTTAAGTCTATATTTATATGCTGTGTCCTCTTGCAGTCAATGATGTGACATATCCACACATACATATATCCACATGTGTGCACATGAATATATATGTGCATGTACACAAGTAGACACACATGCACATATACAGACACTCACATACATGCATGCATACAGGTTCGCTGGTGAGTGGTTGCTAGCCACTGACCCTTCAAAGTGAGTCTGAACAGACTGCACATTGGGTTGTGCTGATTAAAACATCTGCCATCATCCTCAATTCCCTGATTCTCTCTCGCTGAGGTTTTAGGATGCGGGTATCCGCTCCAGTTGTGATTTCCTCTCAAGTGTGCTCATTTCCATGAAGGGCATTTGTGCCCAGGCTCATTCCTTCGCAGCTGTACTCTAAATCCTTCCTGCCTGTGCGCCAGATTCGCCTTTCTTTCTTAGTTTCTTGTTTCTGGCTCCCTATTACCCTCCCTTTCCTACACCATCAGCCTGTGTGTCTTCATTCACCTCCAGCATGCTCCGAGGACCTCAACAGCGGCCAGCGGCTGTCCTCCCTCTGGGCACTCTTCACCATCTGCGCTCTTCAGCTCTCTTCTCTGTTCCACCAGTGCTGGATGCTGCTTGCATTTTAAATCTTCTTCTATCTCAGAATCGATAGATAGATGATAGATAGATAGATAGATAGATAGATAGATAGATAGATAGATTGATAGATAGTAGATAGATAGATAGATGATAGATAGATAATAGATAGATAGATAGATAGATAGATAGATAGATAGATAGATAGATAGATAGATCTGATTGCTCTTTGATAGTGTATTCCATTGCATTTTGTTTTGTTTTTCTTTTGAGGCTTTCTAAAAGTGGAGCAGTTGTTTGATTTTTTTTATTTGTTTTACATTTTGTTTGGTTTGTTTTTTAGACAAAATCTCACTCTGTAGCCCAAGCTGGTTTAGGACTCATAATCCTCCTGTCTCAGTCTCCGGAGTTCTAGGATTATAGGTGTGTACCACCAAGCCCAGATCATTATATTTTTAATGATTTATTGATACTATTTATATATTATGGAAACGGACCTTTTGCTACAACATACCAAGTAATTCCTTCTGTTCAACTATTTTTTCATAATGTAAGTTCTTCATTTTTCTCTTGTCAAACATCTCTTCTAAGTTCAGAATTGTGCAAATATGCTGCTTCTGGGCTTTGTTTGTAACTGAGAAAGCCACTGACACCCATCTGCAGGTTCCTGCGGGTTAAACTTTGGCTCTCAGCAGAGGCAACATGGAATCCAGGCTCTTGTATTTTCATTTAGAATTATTTGGGTTTTTTTTTTTGTGATCTTGTTGTTGTTTGTTGGTTTTATTTTTGTTTGGTTTGGTTTTGAGACCAGCTCTCACTATGTAGTCCTGTCTGGCCTGGAACTTGCTTTGTCGAGCAGATTGGTCTCAAACTCACAGAAATCCAGCCGTTCTGTCTCTCGAGTGCCGAAATTAAAGTTGTGCACCACCAACCACGTCTGTTTCTCCTTTCCTAGCATTACATCACAGCCAACTTATCTAACACATGGGAAACCACTCAATAAATGTGTGCGCGTTGCCAGAAGTGTGCTCCTAGAATTGACAGGATGAGAAAGTGAACCCAGCTGGGTGAGGTGGCACATGACCTGTCATCCCATCGCTGAGAGCCTGAGGCAGGAAGGCCTCACGTTCAGAGTTGCCTAGGCTACAGAGTGAGACTCCACCACAAAAAATTAAAAGGCCAACGAGCGATGAGTGAATAACTAAGTGAACTGCCACTCAAAAGGGCTGCTCAAGCCAATATTAATATTCAAATGTCTATCTCATCATGATTCATACCAGCTGAAAGAGGAAATAAACCAAATGTCCCTGAAATGGCAGACAGATGGAAGATAACAGTGGTCTATCTCACTATAGAGTACGGCTCAGTCACGTGGAGGCTAAAGTGTGGACGCAGGTACAACCTGAATGAACCTTGTAAGCAGGAGCCAAACCAAACACAGTTGCTCGGTGTCAGGTTTCTTTGTAGGAGGAAGGTTTAAAAATAAATAAATAAAAATTGTTAATAACCTAGAGGAACAGAAAATAAACGAGTAACTTCCGGAGGGTTGTGGGACAGTGGCAAACGGGTTCATGCATATGAAACTTTCCTGTAGGGTGATGTTAAAAATCTTCAGGAAATTTGAATAGACCAAATGCTACTGACTTTCGTGCTTTAAGTTATTAGTTAGGTTGATGTCATGTGAGGTGTGAATGTGTGTGTGTGAATGTGGTATATGTATATGTGTGTATGTAGTATATGTATGTGTGTATGTGGTATATGTATATGTGTATGTATGTGTGTATGTGGTATATGTATGTGTGTATGTGTGGTATATGCATATGTGTGTATGTGGTATATGTATGTATGTATGTGGTGTGTGTGCACACATGCATGTATGTGTATGTGTGTGTATGTGGTATATGTGTGTGTATGTGTGTATATGTGTGTGTGGTATATGTATGCATGTGTATGTGGTGTGTGTGGTATATTATGTGTGTGTATATGTGTGTGGTATATGTATGCATGTGTATGTGGTGTGTGTGTGGTATATGTATGTGTATGTATGTGGTGTGTGTGTGTGTGGTATATGTATGTGGGTGTATGAGATGTGTGTGTGTGTGCGTGCGCGCATGTGCTTGTAAGGTGGAGGGATCACCACCTCTACCTACTGGTGGTAGTTGAGACACAGCTTGGAGAGTACCCAGGAAGTCACAGCATCATAGAAGCAACAGAAAGTGTCACAGTCTGGATTCCTGACCTTTCTGCAGGGAAAGGCCCTTTCACTTTCCTCACGAACTCCTGGCTGTGTGAGCTCGTGGGGATCATGAATCGCTGGGTGTCTACCACTGTTCTTCCTTGACTCTCGGTGTAAGAAGAGTGAGGCTCACTGTGTTCCTGTGATTGTAGCTCTCTGATTGGACTCCAGCTAGAAGTGGGCAGAGGGGTTGCACTGGCTGGGGGAAGCTGCAGGGGCTTCAGGACCTGGGGCCTCTTCCCTCCCCAGAGCTCATTTGGAGATTCTGCCACATGGTATTGCTGCTTAGTTTGCTTAGACACAAATTAAGCATTTTTGAGCACCTACTATGTGCCTGTTACTATCGCTAATACAGGCATTTAGGATACTTTCAGGAACAAAACTGACCAAGGATGCCGGCCCTTTTGGAGTTTGCCTCTGCAGAGGATGACAAATGAATAAGCAACAAATATCAGAAGGAAGAAAACGTCATATTATGGTGCAGGGTCAAATGTGGCATGGAAAAACAGAAAAGAGAAAGAAACATTGAGGAGGGTAGCAGGGTGTAGAGTTTAACACATGGTCAGGGGCTGCCTTCCAGAGAGCAATGTGAATGATGACATCATGGAAGCGGGAATTACCTCCAGTACTGAGCACTCAGCTGCAGCAAGCAGTGCCTGTGGCCTGGCCGAAGGCAAGGACATACAGGAGCAGCATCTTGAGGACCAGCTCACTGGGGACAGAGGTGACAGAAGAGGAGCAGGGAATAAGACCAAAAAAAATGGAAAAAATACAGAAGGAACAAGAGCATATCCAGTCACATCAGACAAAGGGAATTACTTCAATTATTAGAATGACAGACACTGGGACTGTCACAGGTTTTGAGCAGAGGCCTTGACTGTGTCCTGCTTGAGTCCTGTCGCCAGAGGATTTCCCTCAAGATTCTGGGGTGCATGTCACCTCCCAAATGAGGTGCTTTCTAGGCACCTGTGTTTCAAAATCTCCTTGACCACCCTCAAACAAATGCTACAGTTACAAAGTCTATGCAGATTTGACCTCTTTTGCGCAGAGATAACTGGATTGGGTGTACCTCGAAATGGACTGTAACTCCTCTTGCTGCCACCCAGGGATCCCCAGGAAGCTAACCCAACATGTCTTCACATCCCATGGGATCGATCTGTTCTCAGTGTGAATGCACAGAGGCATTAACATCAAGAGGGACCCTTGACCTTGAACTGATAAGCAAAACCTTCACAGTTCATCCTCCTGGCAAGCAGTTCCTCACAATGTCCCAAGGGGTCCAACCTAGCCTCCTCTAACACTGGTCCAGCTCATAACTTATGCTTAACTCATAACTACCACCCTTCCTTCCTTGGTCCTTCCTTACCCTATACCCTGTCACCTATACATGCTTCCAAATGACCAATTTCAGACAAGCTCTGTCTCTTGTTCTGTTTATTATGAGGGCCCTTAGACATCTTTGTGCACTTTCAAGCTGCATTTATATGTCTGTCCGTTAAAGCCCCCATGAACCATGGGAAGTGCACGGAGGCTACAGTTTGTCCTTTTCACCTGTTTTGGTCGACAGCATGGTCTATACTGGCTGCTTTGCAGTTACTTGGAATTTCCAGTCCTTTCTACATCTTCCTTGTTGAGAGACAGAAAGTGAGGCTAGAAAACAGCTGGGTACTAGGTTATAAACATATGGCTGTGTGTCTGGCATAACAGACAGGAGAAATTTAGTGACTGGTTTTCATCAGTGGATTGCAGGTGGCTCGGTGGCAGGACACCTGCCTGGCATGTGCGAGTCCCTGAGTGTCATTCCTATCTCGAGGAGGAGGAGAGGAGCAAGGACGGATGACAGCTAGGATGGAGGAATAAGAAAGTCTGCAATCATGAAGACTGGTGACAAAGGTTGAGGGTACCTGCTGTATGACGGACACTGCGACATCTGCTGGAAATCCTGGTACAGAGAGGAGTTAAGCCAAGGATGGTGGCAGCTGAGCCCCTCAGTGAGACCCATGGGGAAGCTGAACATGGTCAAAGAAATAGGATCATAGGACCCAGCGGATACAGAAGCAGGAGACTAGGCCAAATGTCTGGAAGGGTCAAGAGAAGAAGAAAGCAATGGGTTTGAGAAGGGCAAGGAGGACAGAGTTTACAGTCTCCATTCCTTCCTTTGTGACTCTCTCAAAGGGACATGAGGATACAAAGTATGCATACTAACCAATCAGTGAGGTCTGGGGTTAGCTATAAATTTCAAGAAAAAATGTATTGAATATGACATGACATTCAGGCCTGTTTAATTTACGGGAACTAATCACCTCGTTTTAAAATCTAAAATGACCTTGAAGTCTAAAGTGAACAAACTTCCATTGGTTTTACATAAACGTTACTATGGACCCACGACTGTAGGCCTGAATAGTGAGGTCAAAGACTACGGAGAAATAAGGAATTGGCAAGTAAGAATTTAGGAGGTACAGCATCATGACCCTAAACCTAGGGAGAATAATCTCATTGAAGTCAGAAAGTGCCTCACCTAGTACTTGGAAAGATTGAAGAGGCTGCTGGAAACACAAGCAAACCAACCATCCCCTCAAGCAACTCACATGCAGAAAGATAAACATAATGAAAACAAATGGAAGAGGTTTTTCCCTATTCTAAGTAACTCAAGAGTTTCTATTTGATGTCTGTAAAGTGAAAAACTAATTACTCGTCTTGCTTTTCATTACTGAAGCAGTTTTCAGACATAAAATCAAAGCCAAGATAAATGCAAATGATCAAGTCAGGAATCAGATCCAGAAATTATCTAGGAACTGGTGCTTGTTTGTCTTACCCTCTGACTGTCACTAATTATAATGATGCATTGTGTCACCTCGGTGCAGTCGCCATGTTCCCTTGAGAATACACACAAGAATTTAAACCCGAAAAGGGATAGATCAGGGCTAGAAATAGGGCTCAATTGGCAGAGTACTTGCCTAAAATACCTGAAGTCTAGGTTTCAAGCCATAGCACTGCATAAACCAGGCATATACTTATAATCCCAGCACTTGGGAGATGGAGATAGGAGGGTCAGAAGTTCAAGGTCATCCTCAGTGACATAGTGAGTTCAAGACCAGCCTGAACTACTTGACACCCTGTATAAAAAACTGAAAAAAGAGAAAGAAGACAAGTCAATACTTTGCACTAATTTAAAAAGCAGTTCAGCCCTATTCCCCCGTACACATTGTCCTCGTGGCTTTTGAGGAATAGTAACAGGCCGTACTAGTGTAGGAACATGACTGAGCATCCACACCTTGCCATGTCCCCTCCAGTGTCTGTGGGATGCTACAGCAGACCCTGATCTGGTCCAATCAGCTCAGCTGAAGCAGTCCTGTCCCTGCTCCTTGGTGGGACTGTGCTTCTTATGGTGCCAGCAGCTTGCCCAAAGGAAAACCGCTTGTCAGAACTCAGCCTGACATCCCATTGATTTCTGCCATCCCATTAGCCCAAGCAAAATAGCTGAGACCAGTGTGGACACGGCAGCCAACCCACAGTGGGAGAGCATCCCCACAACCTTTAGGACAACCATTATATCCACTTTGGAGAATCCACCCAAAGAAATATTTCAACAAGATATATATGATGAGTACCATATGAAAAACTTAGAACCTAGGGAAAATCATACACTTTGGAGACAGGGTCTCATGTATCTCAGGCTAGCCTTAAGTTTGCTGTGTAGCTGAGGATGGCCTTGAATTTCTGTTCTTCCTGTCTCTGTGTTTCAAGCACTGGAATTGCAAGCTTTTATTGATGTTTCTGGTCTATGTCATGCTGAGGATTAAACCCAAGGCCTGCTAGGCAAATACTCTACCTGATCTATACCTCCAACATCCCAGTCCATCTTTCCTTTTTCTTTTTCCTCCCACAGGATCTCACTGTGTAGCTTGAACTAAACTGAAGCTCACTGTGTATTTTTGAGTTTCAAATATGTATCCCTTGTCATCATCTGATCTTTTTAAATGTGCACTTTAAAAAAGGATCAGTAAACACCTCCTCTCTCCTGACTTGTTGTCAAGATCTGAGATCAAGTAAAGATATTTAATAAAGCAAAGAAACACTGTGGTGTTTTGAATGAGACTGGCCCACATAAGCTTATTTGCCTGAATATGTGATGCCAGTTTTTGGAACTGTTTAGGAAGGATTGGGAGGTGTGGCCTTGTTGTAGGAGGTTTACCACTACAGATAGACTTGGAGGTTTGAAAAGCCCATGTCAAGCCAAAGCTTCATATTCTCTCTCTCTCTCTCTCCCCTCTGTGTGTGTATGTGTACATGTGTGTGTGTGTGTGTGTGTGTGCAACTGCCTGCAAATGAAGATTACAAAACTCTCAACTACTCCAGTGTCATTGTCTGTCTGTTTCCCACCATGCTCATCATGGACAAACCTTTTAAAAATATTTTAAAATAATAATAATAACTTTTAAAGGGAGGAAAAACAGATCCTGAGACTGAGCTGGGTCTAGTGGTACAATACTGTAATCCTAGCTACATGAGAAGTGGAGGCAGGTGAGTGCACCTCCAAGACCTGCTGGGGAAAATTTATCAAGACCATGCCTCTGTAGTACAAGGTAAAAGCAAAAGAAGGGCCTGGGCCAGCTCAGTGATAGGGGCAGCTGCCTAGCATGTTTGAAGTCTCAAGTTCAATCCCCAGTAAAAACATCAAGAAAGAATACTAGAAGTGTATTTTTATATATAAAAGACAAAGTTAAAATTAATCTTAAACTTAATTTTTACTGAACTATATAAACATAAAGGTTTTATGTTATATTCTGAACTTTTTTGTGTATCTTTTTTAAGATTTATTTTATTTGTTTCTGCTTATGTGAATGTGTGTGTCTATGTAAAAGTATGTACATGTATGAATGTGCGTGTCTATGTGCGGGTATGTGCATGTATGAATGTGTTTATGTGCAGGTATGTGCATGTGTGAATGTGTGTGTCTATGTGCAGGTATATGCATGCGTGATCGTATTTTTTAAAATATTTTGTAAAGTATTTTTTTAAAATATGTATTTATTTATTTGTTATGTATACAATATTCTGTCTGTGTGTATGTCTGCAGGCCAGAAGAGGGCACCAGACCTCATTACAGATGGTTGTGAGCCACCATGTGGTTGCCGGGAATTGAACTCGGGACCTTTGGAAGAGCAGGCAATGCTCTTAACCACTGAGCCATCTCTCCAGCCCCATGTGTGATCGTATTTATCCCTACCCATTCCATTCATTTTTTTCTTCCCTTCTGTTACTCACATTCAATTCCCCAGGAAGATTTGTTTCTACTTTCATTTTCTCTCTTTCTCTCTCTCTCTCTCTCTCTCTCTCTCTCTTTAACAAAAGAAAAAAATCTGGTTTTCTGACTCATTTCACTTCATATGATGAAGCTCTATGAATGACATGATCACATTCTTCTTTTTATGGCTGAACAAAACTCCTTATTTTTTTTTAATTAAATCTTTTCACTATTTTACATACCAACCACAGTTTCCTCTCCCCACCTCCCATCTACTGCACCCCTCCCCATCCACTCCTCATTTAGAAAGGGGCAGGCCTCCCTTGGTAGTCAATAAAGCATTGCATATCAAGCTGAAGCAGAACCAAGCTCCTCCCCCTGCATCAAAGCTGGGCAAGGCATCCCAGCATGGAAAACAAGCTCCCAAAAGCCAGCCCATGTGCCAGTGACAGGTCCAGAACCCACTGCTAGGAGCCCTACAAACAATCCAAGCTACACAACTGTCACCCACATACAGAGGGCCTACGTCGGTCCCATGCAGTCTCCCTAGTTGTTGGTCCAGAGTCCATGAGCTCCTAATAGCTCTGACGGCTGTGTCTGTGGGTTCCCCCAACATGATCTTGACACCCCCACCCCCACCGCTCCTACAATCCTCCTCCCTCTCTTCAACTGGACTCCCAGGGTTCAGTCCAGTGCTTGGCTGTGGATTTCTGCATTGCTTGCATCAGTTAGTGGATGCTGGCTCTCTGATGACAATTAGGGTAGTCAGCAATCTGACTATAAAAGAAGGTCAGTTCAGGCACCCTCTCCACTATGCTAGGATTCTTAACTGGGGTCATCCTTGTGGATTCCTAGGAGTTTCCTCAGTTCCAGGTTTCTCCCTAACCCCAAAATGGTTTCCTCTATCAAGGTATCTCTTTCATTGGTCTTCCCAATGTGCTGGCCCAAACTCTTTATCCATTCATTTGCTTATGGACACCCAGGCTGCTCCCACAGTGTGGCCATTATGAATATGTAGAATAAACATGGGTGTCCGGGCATCGCTATAGCATGCTGAGTTAGCAACCTTCAGAAATAAACCAGCGTGACAGAGCTGAATTACCGGAAAGTTGTTTTTCAGTTTTTTGAGGGCTCTCATCTGCATGACTGGACTAATTTGCCTTTCCACCAGGAGTAAGTGTTTGCTTCCTTCCCCATCCTCACTACTGTTTCTTATTTGCTTTCTTGATGATTGCCTTTCTGACTGCAACGAAACGGAATCTCAGTGTTTAAATTTGTGTTTCTCTGATGACTAAGGATGCTGAACATGTTTTGATATGCTTATTATCCAGCTGTAGCTCATTAAAAAAAAACTTACTACATTTATTTATGAGGAGAGGAGAACAGACTTGTGCTGTGGCACACGAGAAGGTCAATGGACATCTTGTGGAAATTGATGCTCTCCTTCCAATAAGTGGATCCTGGGGTCAAACAGAGGTCATCTGCTTTAGCCACAAGCACCCTTCCAATGCCACTGAACCATCTCATCCACACACATATACTTTCTAAATTCAATGACTAGTCCTTTATCCCAAAGCAGCCTTACACTGGGGGAATTTACAAGCCAGCGTCACTCAGGAAAGAATGCATTATTCTCCCTTTGCCCTATTGAAGAGCCTACCCCCTGGTCAGGCCCAAATGACTAAGTCACCTCCTGTTCAGTGCTTACATGGTAATGAGGTGACAGCCAAGAACATCTCTGCCCTCTAAAAAGAAACATGAAGCAAGGAATAAGCCTGGGGAACATTCCTTTATGCTGCATGAATACACGTCATTGTGAATGGTTTAATAATAAAGAAGTTGACTGGCTAATAGCTGAATAGGATAAGGTTAGGTGGGAGAACCAAACTGAGAATGCTGGGAGAAAGAAGGGCAGAGTCTGGACTTCCCAGCACAGACAGAGGGAAGCAAGATGGGCGTGCTGTAGAGAAAAGGTACCAAGTCACGTGATAAAGCATAGATAAGAAATACAGGTTAATCCCGTACAATAAAGGAACTTCTGAAGGCATCACAATCCCTGACTTCAAATTTTACTACAGAGCTACAGTACTTAAAACAGCCTGGTATTGGCATAAAAACAGACAGGACCACCAATGAAATCAAATTGAAGACCCAGCTATTAATCCACACACCTATGGACACCTGATTTTTGACAAAGAATCAAAAAATATAAAATGGAAAAAAGAAAACATATTCAACACATGGTGCTGGCATAACTTGATATCAACATGTAGAAGAATGAAAATAGATCTATATCTATCATCATGCACAAAACTCAAGTCCAAATAGATCAAAGACCTCAACATAAAGCCAGCCACACTGAACCTCATAGAAGAGAAAGTGGGACATATACTTAAACACATTGGCACAGGAGACCACTTCCTAAATATAACCCAGTAGTGTTGTAGGAAGCCACTTGTTCATTTCCCTGCCACCCTGACCCAAAATAATCACACAAAAACGATATTATTTGTCAATAGCTTAAGCATATTGCTAGCTATCTCTTACATTTAGAATTAATCTATTTCTACTATTTTATATTTTACCACAAGGCTCGTGGCCTACTGGCAAGGTTCCAGCTGGTGGCTTGCATCTTTCTCCTCTGGAGGCTCCATGGCATCTCCCTGACTCCTCCTCCTTTCTCCCAGCATTCAGTTTAGTTTTCCCAACCTAGTTCTTCTGCCCTGCTATAGGCTCAAAGCAGTTTCTTTATTCATTAACCAATAAAAAAAACACATATATAGAAGGACTTCCCACATCACAGTAGCACAGACATTGAGAGAAACAATTAATAAATGTGGAACTCCCGAAGCTGAAAAGCTTCTGTAAAGCAAATGACATGGTCAACAAGAAAAATGACAGCCTACAAAATGGGAAAAGATCTTCACCAACCCCACATCGGATAGAGGGCAGATCTCCAAAATATACAAAAAACTCAAGAAATTGGTCATCAAAAGAAAAAATAATCTAATTTAAAAAGTGGAGTACAGACCTAAACAGAGAACTCTCAACAGAGGAACCTAAAATGGATGAAAGACACTTAAGGAAATGCTCAACATCCTTAGCCGTCAGAGAAATGCAAAGCAAAACAATTCTGAGATTCCATCTTAAACCTGTAAGAAAGGCCAAAACATTGATGACAACTTATGCTGGAGAGGATCTGGGATAAAGAGAACACTCATGCATTGCTGGTGGGAATGCAATCTGGTACAGCCACTTTGGATAGCAGTACGGCAATTTCTCAGAAAATTAGGAAAAATTCTACCTCAAGATGCAGCAATACCACAAAAGATATACCCAAGAGATGCTCAATCATACCACAAGGACATGTGCTCAGTTATGATCACAGCAGCATTGTTTGTCATAGCCAGAAACTGGAAACAACCTAGATGACCTCAACCGAAGAATGGAAAAGGAAAATGTGGCACATTTATACAATGGAGTACTACACAGCAGAAAAAAATAACGACATCTTAAAATTAGATGGATCAGGCAAATTGGTGGAGCTAGAAAACATCATATTGAGTGAGGCAACCCAGACCCAGAAAGACAAATATCATATGTACTCACTCATAAGTGGCTTTTATACATAAAGCAAAGAAAACCAGCCTATCATTTATAATCCCAGAGAACCTAGATAACAATGAGGACCCTAAGAGAGACATACATGGATCTAATCTACATGAGAAGTACAAAAAGACAAAATCTCCTGAGTAAATTGGAAGCATGGGGACCATGAAACTGGATTGAAGTGGAGGGCAGAGGAATGGAGGGGAGCAGAGAAAAATGTATAGCTCAATGAAATCAGCTTAAAAAAAGAGATACAGGTTAATTGAAATATAAGAGTTAACTAGTAACCAGCTGAGCATTTATACTTAATATAAGCCTCCGTGTGTTTATTTGGGAGCTGCTGGTGGGACAGAAACTTCTGCCCACATCAGCCAACTGAGAGGGCTTTCCAAACAGATAGGTAAGTAGATAGGCACACACGGAAAGAGCGTGAAGTATCCTCTTGTACCCTATTTTATACAGAGATTATTGATGGACTTAAGCCAGCATCATGATGGGGGCCACACAGACACCCAGAAGTGTGAAAACAGACCACTAGAATTTAGTTGTGAGAAGAAAAATATTGATAGCAGAATATGAAACCACAGAAGTATTATAGTGGAACTGTGGAATTAAGGAAAGGGGTCCATTCCCCTGATACATAAAATAATGTTTTTCCCAAACCCACAAAGGTCTCACATTTAACTCTGCTGAACAAAATTTTGAAATGGGGATCACCACTCTTAGCTCTCTGTATTTCTATTTTATATTATATGTCAGTGCTGACAGAAGAAAGCAGAGAAGGAAATTAGAACCTTGATATTGGGCTTTTTACCTCTCCGTTAGATTTTGATCCCATTATAACATATTTCCAGAAATACACAACAGTGCCAAATGTCTTTCTCTATCGCGAGGTGGTTTCCCCGTATATTAGCTGTCAGAGAGAAATTATTGTGCCTTCCACGTGGAGACTAAAATTCCAAACAATGGTTGCTGACAAATTTCTCTGTTGTTTCCTGACTCCACAAAGAAAATGGATTTTCCAGCCAGCTAAAATTAAATACAATTATTGCAGAAATCGAAATGCATCAGGCAGCTTTAACAGAAAGCACAGTGTGCGTTCTGGCCTTGTTATTGCACCAGTAATCATATTCTCCAAAATCAATTACAATAATATAACCTTCCTAAAAACTGACAGCCCACTGAATATGCACAGTGCAGAAACATCAGGGGACGCGGATGGAACTGTGTGGGCTGAATGCTGAGAGGAGACATCCGGGGATGGAATGTTCAGGCTCTGGGAAGGTGAGGCAGGCCCAGGCAGACAAAGAGAGAAGTCCCGGGCATTTAATTAGTATTTCTGACAAGTTCCACCCTGCCACAGGGAGACTTCCAGGCTTGAAACAGACAACATGTGTTGTGTCTCATGCCTCCACCGGACCCTAATCAGGGTATCTGTCTGAGCTCACTCCCAGTCATGGCCACCTTGTAGGTTTCCAAAAGATTGACTGGCTGGCAATGGGTTAGCAGGTACAACTCAAAAGCCTCAACTCTGACCCATATTGCCTTCTTACCTCTCAGAAAGCAGACATGGCTGTTCCTACTGCAGTATCAAAGAGGACAAATGCACACAAGGCCACTTCATGCTGAGGATTGGAAATGATGTCCGCCAGAGGCATTGCGTGCCACTAGCCAATGTCACCAGTCATCCTAGACTTGAGAGGCAGGAAAAAGGACTCGTTGATTCATAAGAGATGTTTTATAGTTATATTTTGAAGTTCTTAAATACAGAGACAGGAAACTAATGTATTATTACATTAATAGATTTCACAACAAAGGAAAAAGCCTGGTTGCCATTGGATGGTCTACTTGGCACATACGTGGAGATCATGTTCTTTGTTCTTGTTATTTAGCTTTTGTTTTAGATACAGGATCTCCCAGTGTAGCCCAGGTTGACCTCAACCCCCCAGTACTCCTTCTTCAGTCTCCTCAGAACCAGAGAGCACAGAACTTTATGACTATGTTCGGCTGGGGCCCATGTTCTTGCTGAGGTTTCGCCTACTATAGCCCTATTCTTAATGGCAAATGAGGTAAAGGATGTGGCAAAAGAATAAGAGGAAGATGCTGTCTATGTTTGCAGGACTTTATTGTCCCCCAGCCTCCATCCATCGTATGTTCAAAGTCTTCGGTATAGCCTTAAAGGGTGGCCTCAAGTAGTCAAACTTCCCTGCCCTTTGACTCTCAATGGGTGTTGCTTTGGTCATGGGTAACCCACCAGGAAAGGACTAAATTTGCGTGTTGAGTCTATATTTTTGCCTTGAGGTCACTGTGAGAAAAGCAGACCTCTAAGAACTGTGTCGATACTGTGTCCTCAGGCTGAAGCAGAAGCATGCTGATCAGCCAATGAACCTGTGAGTCACAAACCGATGTCTCTGGTATGTAACCCAGGTTTTGTATTCATTGCCCAGAAAAGTCAGCCTAAAGCAGAGGAGTGAACGAAAGGAACAAGAGCCCAGGAATCCAGCAGTTAGGAACCAATCACGTCTTTCACTGGAATTTGTTCCACACATGAATCTTCTAGAAGGAAACAGTCATTTGCCCCTCTGAGCAGGCCGAGTTTGGGTCCCAGAATTTCTCTCCTCAGTCATGCTCTAACTGTGGGTGTTTCTTGTTTGATGGCGGATGCTGGTATGGTCACTCACAGGAAGAGACCTTCACACTCTACTGCTGTTAGTGTAACAGGATGTGTCGGTGTTTGTTCAGAAAGAGTTTCATAGCCCCCATCAGTGAAGTGAAGATTAATATGCCAGAAAAAAAATCAGTGTTTCATTTTGTTTGTAGGCTGTAATATTTTTATTCAAAGAGTAATGGAAAAACTAATTGAGAACATTTAAGAACTACAAAGCAGTATCTAAACACTAAATAGTTACCGAGAGGAGACTGTGCAGCATCCCTGTTTTGTCATGCAAGGAGCAGCTCATAATAACCCTCATTAAACATTCTAATTATCTTTCTTCTCCTTGGTTCCCTCAATCATACAGTAAAGATGACTCTAAATGGAAACAATTTAGAAGAAAAAATCAGAAGGTATCATTTATCTGGGTAAATCAGATAAAATGTCTTGACAATTTGGGCAAAAAAAAAAAGACTGATTCTATATGAATACTTTTTCAATGACCCCCAAAGTTTTCTGCTCCCTAAAACAGACACTGACTTCTATATTTGCCCTGGAGACAGTCAGCATCCTCCCACACTAACCCTGCATTATCTCTCTTAAGATTTTTATCTAGTCAACAGAAAAATAATTAAGACAAGCAACATAGGGTGAGCCTTATTAAACAGCTCTGGTCAAGGCGTGGTCATTGTCTGAGCTCTAATTCTGCAAGGTGGTCCAAAGACGTCCTTAGTGATCACTCAAGGTGGTGCTTCTGCTTTGGGGGACAGCCTCACCCTCCTATGTCACTACCCCTCATCTGGGGGTAATCTTCCTATGAGACTCTGATCCCCTTGAAGTTCAAGGTTCAGGACCGTGACTGACACTGTTCCTCCAACCTTGAAGCAGGATAGGATAGGTAAGGTAGACACTCCTTGAGCAGTTAACATGCCTGACAGAGGTGTCAGACTTCCTCCTGACTTTAGTCACCTAGTGAGTCCAGGTGAGTCAAGGTTTTGTAGCAAAAGCTGTGCTTGCAGGCCACTTTAAAAGTCTCTTTGTCTTGGGGGGTGGGTTACTTCTGGGGCCTGTGCCCTCTGCATCATTGTGCATCCATCTCCCGAATGACAATCTAAGAACAGCACTTAATCATTAAACACTCGTTCGTATGTCTTCTCTGAATGCATTTTTAATCAAACTCCTCTCTCTTGCTTTCAACCAACAGACAATTCCTAAAGAAATCTGTAAGGAGAAAAAAGGAAGATGTGTTGCAATACTGGCCTATGTAAACAACGAGCATTCAAGTCTGTTCATCTCAAGTGCGCTAGATACACACCTGGGTCGTGATTTCACCCACCCTATGTGCAAAGGGTTCCCCATACTGGCAGCCTAAAAAGAGTCTTTACATAGACATTTAAAAATAAAACATCAGGCCGGGCGGTGGTGGCGCACGCCTTTAATCCCAGCACTCGGGAGGCAGAGGCAGGCGGATCTCTGTGAGTTCGAGACCAGCCTGCTCTACAAGAGCTAGTTCCAGGACAGGCTCCAAAACCACAGAGAAACCCTGTCTCGAAAACCAAAAATAAGAAAGAAAGAAGAAAGAAAGAAAGAAAGAAAGAAAGAAAGAAAGAAAGAAAGAAAGGAAGAAGAAAGAAAGAAAGAAAGAAAGAAAGAAAGAAAGAAAGAAAGAAAGAAAGAAAGAAAGAAAAAACATCAGCTAGAACAAACCCAGAGATCACCTCACCGCTGCCCTGCTAGAAGTGGGGCTTTCTTGCCTTTTGTCCCTTCGGGAAGGATTCCCCAAGTTCCTATGTTATTTTGTTCAATGCCTCACACTGATTATTTTGGGCCAATTTTTTTTTTTTTTTGAAGACTAGATAGGCACTTTTTACTTTAGCAAACCATTCTCCTTGTAGGGCTATAACCCGAGCCACAATGAGTCCCAAAGACAACAGGATAATAATTAATAATAATAACCAAAAAAGTTATATAGATATACAAAAATAACATAAAAACATTTTATGGACTTAATAGCCAATTTCCCAGAGATGAAAATGTCTGTGAGGAGGATTATGTGTGCTGCATTAACAAGTACTTACTAGAGCCTCGAGACCATTGTTAGATATTATTATCATTTATTATTATTTTATTATAAGCGTTTTGAGAGGATCTCACTCTGTAGCCCAGGATAGCCTGGAACTCTGTATGTAGCTCATGATAATTTCAAGTTCACACCATGCCTCCTCCCTCAGTCTCTGCATTACTGGAATTACAGGAAGGTGCCCCTCTGCCCAGCTGGTTGGACAGGACCCATTAAACTCATTTCAGAGCTGAGAATAGTAACTTAGATCTGTTGGAGGAAGGCCTGCTTGTTGGTTCCCGGCTTCCTGGCTAGCTTAGACCTGAAATAATCACATAGAAACTGCATTAATTAAAACACTGCTTGGCCATTAGCTCTAGCTTCTAATTGGCTAACTCTTATATTAATTTAACCCATCTCTATTAATCTGTATATCTCCATGTTGCAGAGGCTTACCGGCAAAGTTTTGGCATGTCTGGCTCTAGCAGCACCTCTATGGCATCTCTCTGACTCCACCCTTCTTCCTCCCAGCATTCAGTTTAGCTTTCCCTGCCTACCTAAGTTCTGCCTTGCTATAAGTCCAAAGCATTTCCTTTACTTATTAACCAATAAAAGCAGCACATAGACAGAAGGACTTCCCACACCATAGATCCACATCTACTGAGTCCAAGCCTTCCCCTGTTCTCAGGATACCACTCTAAAGAGCAAGACTACTTGTGGTCAGGTAGTCTCCACGTCTATCTTTAACAGAGGATGGCTTCGTAAAACCAAGCATTGTAGAGTCAAAGGCAACACTCACTGCCTGTTCAGTCAATGCTAATGAGACAAAATGGCTTCAGCAATGTGCTGAGCTCAGTAACTAGAAATCTTCAACTCCTTCGCTATCTGAATCCATTTCTAGCCAAACTTTTCTCTCTTGCGGGGAACCTAAAGACATTTTAAAAAATCTTGAGAGAAAAGAATAGAATGGCCTATACAAAGCATGAGCAGTTCAGCCCCACCTGTGGTCCCCAGGAAGCTGTGCACGGATGGGGGCAGGGAGAGTTAGGGCTGAGACGGCTCTACTGTGCTGCGCCACTCCAACTCCTTTCTGTAAGGTTTATTTTTTGTATGTATTCAAATATGCATACATTTATGTATAAAAACCTATATTTTTATCTGCAAATGGTAATGGGTCTTTCCTGTTAAGGTTTTAGGGTGATTTTTTAAAAAAGATTTTATTATGTATACAGTATTCTCAGTACTCTGCCTGCATGTATGCCCACATGCCAGAAGAGGGCACCAGATCTCATTACAGATGCTTGTGAGCCACCATGTGGTTGCTGGGAATTGAACTCAGGACCTTTGGAAGAGCAGGCAGTGCTCTTAACCACTGAGCCATCTCTCCAGCCCTAATTTTTAAAATTATAAATGAAGACGTACATAAAACCTGGAGAAATCAAATACCTCTATCTATGGATCCCTTTACTGGGGAGCAGAGACTGGGATTTGGCTAAGACGGCTGACAAATTCGAATTTCATCACTAGTATCTACAAAAACAAAATAGCCACATTGTGCTCTTACTAAGTGAACACAGAGACACTCAGTGAAGTTCTTCCATTCCTTCATACAACTCAGAACAGGGTTCTGAAGAGCTCTGCTCCTCCAAGTCTAAGACCACTCTTGGTGAGGAGGCTCGGTCTTGCTTTTCAGGAGGGTGATGTGTTCCCGGGATCAAGAGTTTGCTCCTCGACCTCCATAAGGCCCCTTTGAGCTCCCGATCTGTCGCTGATCTGTCACTGACCTCCCAGATTCCTAAACTGGTCTCTGACGTGCACATCTGTAAGCCTGGCACTTGGAGGTTATGATCAGCCTGGACCATATAGCATGGACCCTGTCTCAAAATACAAAAATGGAAAGGAACTTCAGATTCTTTATCCATCCAACGGAGATCACATCGTCACTTAAAGGACATGACTACTTTGTGGTCTAAATGAAGCCTGCCAGCATTTGGGAGAGCAGGCACAAGAGGCACAGCTCCCTGTCACCCTCAGCAGTAAGCTTATCTTCCCACCTCAATCCAGTAACCAAGATATGCCCCAAAAACATCTTCATGGGCTGACCCAATTCAAGGATGGAAGAAAACAAAAATCAAAATCAAATAAACAAAAAAAAAAAAAAAAAAAAAAAAAAAAACCAGGAAATTTGGAGCAGAAAGTGAAAGCAATCAATTGTTGAATCCTGATTTTACATTTGGAATTGTTCTTGCGGGAAGTCAAGTTGAAAGCGGATGGCAGCACTGCTGAAGTCATGCTGGGTGGGCTGGCAAGGGACCAACCAGGGAAGATACTCGATAGGCAAAGCTGCACTGGGGATTACTTCGTGTATTTGTTACTTTTCGTTGTTCTAATAAAAACATCGTGACCAGCAGCAACTTGAGTAGAGTTTATTTTATTTATTTATTATTTTATTTATTTATTTATTTATTTATTTATTTATTTTAGAGTTAGGTTATTGTTCCAAAGGGGGATCCATGGTGACCGGGGAGCCATGACATCCAGTGGATGTTTGAGGTTTGAACCAGGAAGAGGCAATCAGGGAAGAGGTTAGAGCGAAAGAGATAAAATCCCCACGTAAACAGCTGAACTGTCTATCAAGAGATAATATCCCAACTCTGCAGCTGGAATGCTTCCTCCCTGATCTTTGTTATCTCCCTGCACCAAAGGTCATCTAGGCTGAGGAGATGAAGTAATGACCAAAGGAAGTTAAAAAAAAAGTGTGGATCAGAAAAGGGGAGAGCCAGGGTGCTATAAAAGACCACCCAGAGTCCACTTGATGATCTACAGCTGAGACTACCTTTCCCAACATGGTGCTTTTCCACTTCAGTAAACACCCACTTTCATCCTTTCTGAATCTTTAGGGATGTCATTCCTGAGCATTCAGTTCTTTGTTGGACTCTGAGAAGAACAGGGACCCCTGGGCAGCTGACCTGTAGCCCTGATCCTTTCCTTCCACTTCGCCCGAAACAGCTGGTGCAGAAAGCTGAGAGGTCACTGCTTCGCCATTCACAGAGGACGGAGAGCAAAGCGGAAGAGGAACAAGGCTATAGACTCTCAAAGCCCACCTCCAGTGACCTGCCTCCAGCAAGACTACCCCTCCTAAATGGCTCCCTAACCCAAACAGCATCACCAACTGGAGATCAGGTGTCCAAATGCATAGCCTATGGAGTACATTTCTCTTTCAAACCATCACAGTTTGGTAGCAGGAGTAGCCCCCAAACTAAAAATGTATAAAGAAGTCCTGGCTTTTAGTTAAAGGTCTAGGAAGTATGGGCTGGAACAGGAGAATATTTTGATTAGGGCCATGTGAGTGGACCTTTTAAGAGCGAGGCCTTCTGAGTCACTTTTACACTCGCCAGAAGCACCTGCACAGTAGAGGCAATGACTGCCAATTTACATTAACCGGCCTTAATCACTAGCTGTGCAGAACCTCACACAAAATGCATCCGGCTAACAAAAGTGGTGGAAATGGACCTAACACTATCCAAGGGGCCTACTTGCATAGCTTGTGTTATGCCCTCATGTCTGAACTCCAGTGTCTTGTGACACATACTCAAGACGGAGACCATCAGAACTGTCATACAGATCCCATACCTATGACCAATAAATACTTAGAACTGAGTGGGCAGGGTCTGAACCACAATAGAATTACCGGCAGGCCAGCTGCCTGGCATCTGTGTGGATGCTGGGAGTCTAAACTCTGGTCCTCCCACTTGTGCATGAAAAAGAGGACAAACACCAATGATTCACGTTACTTAGGAATGACAAGCTGGTTTACAGCACCAGGGCGGCCACCATGGCCCACCAAGATGATGGCTGAGGGTGGCTGATGTTACCATCTAGGGGTTTTAATTGGGTTTTCTCCACCAGTGCACCCACACACTGAGGCAATGGGGATGTTCTATCGGGAACTCACCAAGGCCAGCTGGCCGGGGACTGAAAAAGCATGGGACAAAACCGGTCTCGCTGAACATAATGGTCAATGAGGACTACTG
Source organism: Chionomys nivalis (assembly GCF_950005125.1). Lineage (NCBI taxonomy): Eukaryota > Metazoa > Chordata > Mammalia > Rodentia > Cricetidae > Chionomys > Chionomys nivalis. The sequence goes on along the minus strand of NC_080090.1, from coordinate 44,394,553 downwards.
AGAACTGAAGAACAATGGCAATGGGTTCCTGATCCTATTGCACGTAATGGCTTTGTGGGAGCCCAGGTAGTTTGGATGCTCACCTTAATAGACCTGGATGGAGGTGGATGGAGGTGGGTGGTCCTTGGACTTCCCACAGGGCAGAGAAACCTGCTTGCTCTTTGGGCTGAGGAGGAAGGAAGACTTGATTGGGGGAGGGGGAGGGAATGGGAGGTGGTGGCGGGGAAGAGGCAGAAATCTTTAATAATTAAATAAATTAATTAATAAAAAAAAAGACCTCCAAAAAAAAAAAAAAAGAATTTAAAGGAGCATTGGCACAGGAGACCACTTCCTAAATATAACCCCAGCAGCACAGACACTGAGAGAAAAAATTAACAAATGGGACCTCCTGATACTGAAAAGCTTCTGTAAAGCAAAGAACACAGTCAACAAGACAAAATGGCAGCCTACAGAATGGAAAAAGATCTTCACTAACCCCACATCAGACAGAGGTCTGATCTCCAAAATGTGCAAAGAACTCAAGAAATTGGTCAACAAAAGAACACATAACCCAATTTAAAAAAAAAAAAAATAGAGCACAGACCTAAACAGAGAACTCTCAACAGAGGAATCTAAAATGGCTGAAAGACACTGAAGGAAATGTTCAACATCCTTAGCCATCAGAGAAATGCAAATCAAAACAACTCTGAGATTCCATCTTATACCGGTAAGAACGGCCAAGATCAAAAACCCTGATGACAACTTATGCTGGAGAGGTTGTGGGGGAAAGGGAGCACTCCTGCATGTAAAACTCTGGGATAACTCTAGTGCATTTCTGACAACTCTTCTGAGCAGTAGTGCTCCCTCCTCCCTGGGAACCAAGGACCTAACAACTTATACATGCAGGTACTGAAATGTTGGGAACTTTCCATCTCCCTAAATCCTTGTGAGTGTTCTCCAAATAGAGCTCTGTTCCTGAAATTAGGACAAGATAACTCACAGATGTCCACAGATGTTTTGACTCAGTCCCTGGGGAAGGGGCAAAGTGACTCTCAGATGTTTCCTCTTACCTCCTCTGATCTGGCAACCGCTCTCCAGCCAATTAATTATTGGTAATAGCCCTTTGAATAAGCCAATCATAATAGTTAGAAAACAACTCCCAGACTCCCCCCTTGTTTCTGTGGCTTTTTTTATTTTTTAAGTAGCCTGTACCAGCCATTTGGGGTCTTTCTGGCTTCTCGAATGCAGAAAGACCCTGTCATGACAGAATTAATAAAATCCTCATGCTTTTACATCAACTGTGGTGTGAGAGATGGTCTCTTGGGGCAATTCCTCCTGGTAGTTGGACTTCAGGGTCCAACATGCATTGCTGGTGGGAGTGCAAGCTGGTACAGTCCCTTTGGAAGTCAGTGTGGCAATTTCTCAAAAAATTAGGAAATAACCTTCCTCAAGACCCAGTAATACCACTTTGGGGTATATATCCAAAGGATGCTCAATTGTGCCACAAGGACATGTACTCAACTATGTTCATAGCAGCTTTGTTTGTCATAGCCAGAACCTGGAAACAACCTAAATGCCCCTTGACCGAAGAATAGCTAAGGAAAATGTGGTACATTTAAACAATGGAGTACTACACAGTAGAAAAAAATAACGACATCTTGAATTTTGCAGGAAAATGGATGGAGCTAGAAAACATTATTTTGAGTGAGGTAACCCAGACACAGAAAGGCAATTATCACATGTACTCACTCACAGGTGGTTTTTAAACACAAAGCAAAGAAAACCAGCCTACAAACCACAATCCCAGGGAACTTAGACAACAATGAGGACACTAAGAGAGACTTACATAGATCTAATCTACATGGGAAGTAGAAAAAGACAAGATCTCCTGAGTAAATTGGGATCATGGGGACCTTGGGGGAGGGCTAAAGGGGGGAGGGGTGATGTAGGTGTTGTTTCATTGGTTAATTAATAAAGAAACTGCTTGTCCTGATAGGTTAGAACATAGGTGGGTGGAGTAAACAGAACAGAATGCTGGGAGGAAGAGGAAGTGAGGCAGACACCATGCCTCTCCTGTCCAGGGCAGACGCGATGAAGCAAGTCACCAGGTCAGACATGCTGAATCTTTCCTGGTAAAACTGGTACTACACAGATTACTAAACATGGGTTAGGCAAGATGTAAGAATTAGCCATTAAGAGGCTAGAACTAATGGGCCAAGCAGTGTTTAAAAGAATACAGTTTCCGTGTAATTATTTCAGGGCATAAGCTAGCCAGGCGGCCGGGAGTCGGGTGGCAGGAACGCAGCCTGCAGCTCCTTCAATAGAGGGGAGAGGCAGGGAGGGGAGCAGAAAGAAATGTAGAGCTCAATAAAAATCAATTAAAAAAATAGAGACCTCAGATGCTCTGACATTAAAAAAAAAAAAAAAAGCTGGAGGTGGGGGCTGGCACCTACAATCCCAAGAATGGGGGGGGGGAGGCAAAAACAAGTGGAAAAAAGGAAAAGGAAAAAAAAATTAAAAGGGAAATTTTTGAGCATGACATACAGCAGAAGGGAAAATTCTTAAACACAGCAGACAAAATCAGCTGAAGAAGGGCTTTCATTAGGGGTGAGGAAATGCTTGCAGATAACAGCAAGCACACAGAAAGGGCCCTTTGCAAAGCAAGGGGTGGATCTGGGAATCTGAAAATCCAGCCTCTCAAGGGACTTGAGATGACTTCCTTTTCTAACTTAGCATAGGTCCGCTTGAACAAAGAGGGTACTTTTCTGTCCGGGAGAGTGGGCATGGCATAACAGAAGAACCCTGGAATGCCTTCCTGTAACAGGTCACAAAGCAGTTTTAGATGTGATGTAAATGCTGAAGCACTATTTAAAGATATGCAAGCGCATTTATCAAAACTCCTCTCACCACAATGAGAACAGATTTGCCCACGCATTAGAGCTGGTTTCACAAAGAGCCGTTGATGTACTTTGGAACGCAAATGAGTCACGGTATCCTGTTTACCTTCCCAACACCCTTCTGGCTCGATTCCCTTCAAGGACTCAAGCTTTCTTGGGGCAGGCACCTCTCTTGACAGCCAGTGAGATTTCTGAAATCAGCCATGTAACGGCGCTCCTATTGCATCGTTTCCTCTTATATTGGTCAAGGTACAGTCTGAGAAACAAAGCCACCGAGATGGGGGCTTCCTCTACGGATCAGACGCTACCCAACTGTGAGAACAGCTTAAGCGTCTTCTGTAATACTGCTTGTGACCAGCAGCCTGCTGGTGCAGGAGTTTGCAACACAGCAGGTGCAGGGAACGGAAGACAACTGGAAAGTTCCAGAAGCCAACCAGAACCCACAGACACAAGGAGGAACTGAAACCGTGACAAGTTCTTGTTTTTCCATTTTCATGGGAAGGGCCCCGAGCTAGCTAGGGTCATCTGGTGTCATGGAGCCAAAGATATACCTTTGCAGATTCAGGGCTCACAGGAAGGAAAAGCAGTTGCAGGCTTACCCACTGACAAACATTAAGATCCAATACATTGGGACTTGAGAGATGGCTCAGAGGTTAAGAGCACTGACTGCTCTTAAGAGGTCCTGAGTTCAATTCCCATCAACCACATGGTGGCTCACTTCTGGTGCCCTCTTCTGGCCAGCAAGCATACAGACAGAACTCTGTATATATAATAAATTTTTAAAAAAATTAAAAAAAAAAAGATCCAATACATCTTTCTTATCATTCATAAGAAATCTCTTACAACTAACCCTAAGCAAAAAGTTCAGCCAGCCAAATGGACACAACCATCCTACCATTTCAAACAGCTTATTACCCTCACTTCCTTGAAACTTGCTGGGTTCTCTGCAACCGAACATCTACCAGATCTTCTGACAGTATCTCCCAGTCTTCCACCTCAGAGGCTATTAGATTTGTTTAGTGCAAATGTGCTAAACTTCTACCTACTGGAATAGCTTTTCTTTCTCATCTTCCCACTTATCCTGAGATTTGCTGACACTTATGTATTCAGCCTGCTTCGGGTCTTCTCTCATGCATACTGTCTTACAGCTGACAGACGGAGCACCCGGTAAGTTGTCAGCTAAGCAAATAGATGCCAGTGGACATGAATACCGATTACAGTGTTTGAGCACGAGAGGATGGAGAACCACAGTCGGCGTCATTGTTGTTTTAGCCTGATAAAACTAACCCAGGTGTGGTGCCACTTGGAACCCACAGCCTGCTTGTTCTTCACAAGTTTGCGGCCAGCCCGAGCTACAGAAAATTTGGAGCCAGCTTGCGCTACAAAGTGAGACCCTCAAGGTGGCTCAGCAGGTAAAGGTGCTTGCATGTAAGTCTAAAGACCTGAGTTTGAGTCCTGGAACTCCTATGAAAGTGGGAGGAGAAAACCAGCTCCACAAAGTTGTCCTCTGACCACCACTGTGGCACAGGCACCCAAAGACATGACCCACTACCCCCACACAGATTTTGGAAACCAAGGACAAGGGGCTGGGGAGATGGCTCAGCAGGGAAGAGACAGCTGCTCTTGTAGAGGATTTGGCTCTAGGCACCCCTGTGGTGACTCACAACCATCCTCAACAGAGGTGCCAGGGGATCTGATGCCTTGTTTTGGACCCCCGGTGCCCAGGCTCACACATGGTGTGCATACATATATGCAGGGAAAACATTAATACACGTTATTTTAAAACTCTAAAAAGCATTAAAACAAGGACAACATTTTAAGTACCATACGGGAAAGCCACTCATTTCTGCAGAAAAGCAGTTAACCATTGATCCTCTTGACTCCATCTCAGTGTGTGAGCCACTGGGAAAGCAGAGCCCGAGAAAAGGCAGTTTGTTTGGGGATGACTTATGGGATAGGAATAAAACCATAAAAGCTGCCTGGGGACAGAGTAGTGGCTAAAGGTGTCTGAGCTGGGGCATGAAGCTCCATGTCACTGCGAACCTGAGGGTCTGCATGGAAGTGGAGCCCTCGCTCTCCAGTAGAAGCCGCCTGTCAAATGCTTCCACTCCTCCTGCTGGGTGTCACCTCTGGGGAACTTGCTCCTCTGGCTTGAGAGAACTCCCCAAGGCAGCAAGTAGAGGGCCCACTGGCTCTTAGAGCAGGAAGCTAGTAGAGCATGGCCACAGAACAAAAATAGACTGAGGGGAAAGGGGGCCTCATTTACCGAGAGTTTCTTTTCAAAAGATCTTCGTCTATTCTTCACAGCACAAATACACTCAGAATAAGAAATGTCAAACCAGTTTCACTTCCTCCTTCTGAGAAATGAACACTTGAGAGTTTGGAGAAATTCCATTAACAACACCTAGATCGGTGAACAGGTCATCACTGGTTGACAGCTGTCTTCGGAGGATGCTGACTGATGACACACAATCTTACACGTATCTTATCCTTCCTATATCCTGTAGAAAAATGGTGTCCCTGGAGTTACAACATGCAGCAACACAGCCTTGCTTGGAGGAGTTGCTCTAAATAAGTTCCCTAGAAGGACAGGAATGGAGGAAATAGCACCAAAAGTTATTTGATTCAGAGCATTAGGAAAATATAAATCAACAGTTCACATATACAGGTTATTTTGTCCCCCAGAAAACATAAGGCAATGTCTAGAGACAAATCTGGCTGTCACTAGTTGCCACAGAAATCTCACAGGAGATGTCAAGTTGCTGCAAGTACCCACAAGGCGCTGGGCAGCCCCTTCCCTAGCAAAAACTACCCTACTACAAACACCAATTGTGTTAAAGACATCTGATCATTGATAATAAACATGTATGTGCATATCATTTATACATTTACGACAATTAAAAGCCAATGTTTATATGCTAGCGATACAAAGTGTTGCGTTAGTACCACCAAACCCAAAGGAATTGGTGAGTCCAATACGCCGACCCTCGGGTTTCCATTCCTGCGCCTCCAGAGGAACATAATTGAGATCAAATTCTGGCTCCGTACAATCCAGGTTTAAAGTCGGTGGGAGTTTTTGATGGTAACAAGCCAGTGCGGTAAAAGCTGCCTCAGCCGCCCCTGCAGCCCCCAGCAGATGCCCGGTGGCTCCCTTTGTGGAGGATACGGCAAGGGCCCCGGCGTGATCTCTCAAGAGCCTCTTGATGGCTCTGTTTTCAGCAGCATCACCCAGTGGTGTGGAGGTGGCGTGTGCGTTAACATAGGATATCTGTTCAGGCAATACACCTGCATCTTTTACAGCAGCAGCCATGCATCTAGGAAGAAAAGAAAATTATCAAATGAAGTTTAATTTTAACAGGAGATTGTTCACCTGAAGAGCTTGTGTGAAAGAAATAAAGGTTTCCAAGTACACAGGGTAAGCTCCATCCTGAGTGTCATAGCAGAGACCCTATGATCCACAAAGCCAAAAATAGCTAGTATTTGCCTTTACAGGAAATCCCGTGAACTCCTGGCAGATTTAACTTGATAAACATAGCATGGTCTAAGCTAAGAAAGTAACATATTATCTTGGACTGTTTTCAAAGTATGGTCTTTAGTCTGGAGATAGCTAGAAATGTAGGCTTCTGAGTGTCAACCCAGATATACAGTCAGAATCCACAAGCAGCACACTAGCAAGACCTCGGGGTGATGCAGCTGAGAAATGCTGCTCTGTAAGGAACAGAACCCAACCAGACACACCTAGCAGGCTTCGTCTGTATTCTCCAGGTCTGCTAAGGGTTCAAGGGGAGACTGAGGAAGGGAGCAGAATGATTGCCAAACAGAAAGGGGTACACAGGGAGTCAGCAAAGACACAGCTCTACTGGGTTTGACTAAAGTCCATTCCATTTTTGTTTAAAGATGTTTGAATGTTTTCAAACATTTCAAGCAAAGAATTTAAAAAAAAATACAGTCTAAGATAGAAAAATATACATACTATACACCACGACCAGATAACTTTTTTTTTTAATTTGAATTCTAGTAGTGTCTTACAGGAAAAAAAAAATTCTGAACAGAACCAGTTTTTACCTGAAGGCACCTTCTCCTTCAGAATCAGGGGCTGTTATGTGACCAGCATCCCCTGAGAGTCCATAGCCCAGAACTTCTGCATAGATCCGGGCACCTCTCTGAACAGCATGCGCATGTTCTTCCAGCACCAGCACAGCAGCGCCCTCGCCCATGACAAAACCATCTCTCTCTGGATGAAACGGTCGGCAGGCCAGCTTGGGATCTGGGTTTGTGCTCAGAGCCCGGGCTCTAGAAAACCCAGCAAGAGATAATGGACTAATGCAAGCATCTGTGCCCCCAGCCACCATCACATCTGCATCACCGTGGGCTATAAATCTGAAGGAGTCTCCCACCGCATGTGCTCCTGTTGTGCAGGCTGTGGACACCGCGTGATTGGGGCCTTTGAGTTTATAGCGAATGCTGACCTGACCTGCAGCCATATTGATTAGAATCTTAGGGACAAAGAACGGGCTGACTTTATTATAACCTTTGGTCTGAAACATCAAAGCCGTTTCGGAAACAACTTCAAGAGGAACCATGCCCATGCCAATGGCAACACCAGTAGCCACCTGATCTGCTTCTAACTTCGGATGCCAGCCGGAGTCTTTCAGGGCCAACTCTGCTGCCCCGATGGCCATGATGGTGGGAGATGACATGGACTTGGTGTCCGATTTGGACACAAAGTTTTGTTCATAGAACTGACCTTCCTCAGTACCTCTTGGCACATAAGCAGCCACACTGCAAGGAATACTCTTGTACTCGTCACCAACTACAGAAACAATCCCACTCTCTCCTCGGAGAAGCCGATCCCAAACTAGCTGAGTGCCAACACCAAGTGGGGTCACCAGCCCGATGCCTGTGATGACAACTCGCCTACGCAACGCGGCTGCTGGCAGGGCTCCAGAAGACTGGCGTTTGCTTATTAACCAACAGCATGACGCTGGATGTGGAGGAGAGCCTGCGGCTTTTAGAAATTTTTGTAAGCCGCTGGACAACATGGTTGAAATTCACAAGAGCAGAAACACGTTTATTCCTGGAACAGACCACAAGAGACAGAAAGGGCCATTTAAACAATGGAAGGGTCTAACGATTACCCTAGATGTGCTTGCCGTCATGTGCGAAAGGCCGCAGGGAAATGCCACCCTCGTTTGGACGCAACTTTCGTGTTTAAGCTACGAGGGACCTCAGGCAGCCAACTGATAGCCAGCTCACTAGTTTTCAGGAAAATTGGACAAGGAAAGCCTCGAGGCCAGCCCACTCTGATCAGATTACAGCGGGCATCCTTCTTTGGGCTCACCGAGGGTTACTGTACGGTGTGGGCTGAGTCTACGTGGCACTCCCACGGCCATCGCGGGCCTATTCTGGGAGGCGCCCTCTACCTACTTCCGGAGGCCCCGCCACAGCCCTCGCAGCCGTGGCAGGCAGGCGTCCGCACTTCCCGGGGTCAGCATTAAGAGTTCTCAGGGCTCCACGATCACGCCACACCCTTCACCCCCACCCTGAAACCCGGGTGCACTCAGCCACCAGGGCCAACCGCGGCCGCTACCTGAAACAAGAACGCCGGCACCCACCTTATGCGCATGCGCACACTGGCCCACTGATGCATTTCCGCCCGGAGACGGGCGCCTGGCGTCAGAGGTCGGACAAGCGGGGCAGGACTTCCGCCGGGCTCCGGGCTGAGTTCGCCTCTCAGCCTCCTCTAGTTGAGACACAACTGTGACGCACCGACATGTCGGTGTTGCCAGAGAAGGGATGGAGTCATTTCCTCGGGACATTCCGGGGAGGACAAAAAGCTGTAGTCTCAGTCAGGCTCCCTGATATCTGGGAGGAAAGCAGCGAATAGAACTCTCGAGAATGCCACACATGAAACTGAGGTCGTTTGAACAGATCATCCAAATGCCACGCAGCCACTGAAAACAATGCTGCGAGTGACTGTTTCGTAATGTGCAAAGACGCCGAGAGCATTTGTTAGCAGGCGTCAGTTGCAAAACAGAATATAGCGCTTTTAGACTTAAAGGTCTGCAAAGAAACTGGGCATGATGGTACACGCCTGCAATTTCAGCGCTTGGGAGGCTGAGGATCAGGAACACAATCGTCATCTGTGTATCCAGTTCAAAGCCAGCCTGGGCTACCTCCCTGCTGACCCTGTCTTTAAAATCAAAACCTGAAGTCTGTTTGTGATGGGCAGTGGTTGTGGTGTCCCGGCTCCATTTTTTCCTTGCCCTTATTTACATAGTAAGCAAATAGTGTATAGTAAGTTAATGATGCTTCTGTAAAAATAAAACTTTATATTGCTGACTTGTGGAGGGAAGTGACTGGAATATGCCCAATATCTGACGTGGAAACAAGAAAAACACGTTTATTTCTGAACTTATGAAAGTTTAACTTACTCGTTCAGGGCAGACTGAATCTGTAGTGGGAAAGTACGACACGCAGCAACACAGCAAGGTGGTGCTTTTTGACCAGCTGCTGAAATCTGTCCCAGGTGTGAGCTTTGGTTTTTCTTCTTTGGATGATGGATTGACCGTGCCATCTGCACCTGAATCTTTTACTCATAACGGTGTCCTTGTGGGTGATACCTCTTGTGGCCATTGTGGCCAAGTATACACAAACAGTAGAAACGGATTTGGGTCAAGTTTATCTTTTTCCTCATTACTCCTGGGTATGATTTGTTTGAAAGTCTACTTTGTCTATAATAATGTTTAAGGAATCCAAGTTTGTCCTTGATCTCAGGAATCTCCACTTGCTTAGTAAGATCTCCCTGCAGTGAAAATAATGTTACTCCTTCCTGTCCTTTCGGGTCTCAGAAGGTGCTGGGGTATGTAGACTGTGGAACTCTAGCTATGCAGCCCTGGAGAAGTTATGCCGTCATCCATGCTGCAGTGAAACTTGCTGGTGGTGCAGATGTTTTTGGAGCCTCCCACACTCCTGTAAGCAACTCCTCAGCCACACTCTGTAAGTAGCCAAATAAACTTGTAGGTATTCCAAAGTGGACTTTGGGATTCCTGCTTTGATTTATTGATCCTGCCCTGTATTTGTTTATATCTTCCCAGGGAAAGAATTCTCCAAGCAATGCATACAGACATAAGTGATATAACAAGACTATGATCTCTACTTGTGTTTCTCTCTCTGATTATTTTATTTCATCTGGAAAGGGGTAAAGAGTTTATAAAATGTGAGTTAGTACTGTATTTCTTGCTAAAATATCATGGTGTAGCGAACACCAATCTTCAAATTTGTATTCAAATTGCTTATCATAGCCTCCTTTAAAAGTTCTCTTGTTCAAAGCTTCATCTCCAAATACAGTTCCCAAGTAAATAAACTTTCTGTCCAACAAGTCGGCCTTCCCACTGCTTGTAATATTATTGGAACACAAAGGAGACAAGGTGGTCAGTGCTACCTCATAAACTCAGGAAATGCTTCCAACAAGTGGGCCTTGATTTCAAGCTATGAACTAAACAAATGCATGGCTAATACCTGGATGTAAATATGTATTCAGTAGGCACAAGACACCAGGTCCATACGCCAGTGTCAAATTTGAAAAGTTAGGCTCACTAGAGCTATAGGACCTGAATTACATTATCAGAACACACACTCTCTCTCTCTCTCTCTCTCTCTCTCTCTCTCTCTCTCTCTCTCCCTATATATCTATATCTATATATCTATCTATAATATCTAGATATCTATAGATATATAGATATTGGTTTTGGTTTTTAGAGACAAGGTTTCACTGTGTAACCCTGGCTGTCCTGGAACCCATCCTGTAGACCAAACTAGTCTTGAACTCTCAGAGGTCCACCTGCCTCCCAAGTGTTGGAATTAAGAGGTATGCCACCAGGGCTCATAAAGGTTCGTGTTATGGATTAGATAAAATGCTGTGGTTCCCCTGAGGGTCAGCGGCAGGCCACAGGGGCAGCCAGGTCCTACCACCCGAGGCCTCTGTGGGTCCCAGGCGGGAGGGAGGCAGCTAGTGAGAGAGACCTCAGCAGATCAGTGGAGCAGCTGGTCCCAAGAGGAACCATGGCAGGTGACCTGAGACAGATAGGCATGCCATGTAGAGAGAGAGTTTGGGTATAGTTTATTCAGTGGGTTATGGAAGGAAAGGAAAGGGGGAGGGGGGAGGAGAGGAAGCCACAGCCACCTCTTCTGAAGAGAGACCTCTTCCAAAGAGAGGTTAGGGTTAGGGTTAACCTCTCTTAAAGGGACAGTGTCTCTTAAAGGGACAGGACAGACTATTACATTCCCATCTCTTTTTTATAATAAAAAGGCAGAAGGTTAGGCACAACAGGTTAAAGGAATTGGGACAGTGGATTCTCAAGACTTCTTCCTTATTTGAGGGCGTTGTGTTGGGGGACAGAACCTGAGAAAACTGGATGCTGGTCACATCCTAGGGTAGCTGGTCTCTTTGCTCCTATCCGGTGTTTGTGGTATGGAAATATAATGGTCTGTCCTGTCCCTTTAAGAGACAAGCCCTGACCACTCCCCCCCCCTTCTACCAAGGCAAGAGGATCTTCCTTCCCCTTCCAACCTACAGGCTCTCTCTCTGTCCAATCTCTCTTTGAAAGAGGTAACTGCACCCTCCATTCCTGCCCCCAACTCCCCACTCTCTTTTCTGTTCTCTCTCTCTCTCTCTCTCTCTCTCTCTCTCTTTCTCTCTCCTCTCCTCTCCTCTCCTCTCCTCTCCTCCTTCCCTTTCCTTCCATAACTCACTGAATAAACTATACCCAAACCCTCTCTCTGCATGGCATGCCTATCTGTCTCAGGTCATCCACCACGGCTCCTCGTGGGACCAGCTGACCTGCTGACCCGCCAACGTCTCTCACTCGCTGCCTCCCACCCACCTGGAACCCACAGAGGCCTTGGTGGTGGGACCTGGCTGCCCCTCATGGCCTGCTGCCACCCCTTGAGGAACTGTGCCGTTTTATCTAAACCATTACAGTTAGCCTCACAACCATTTCCATACTCTTACAGTGGAAAGAAAGAGCCAATTCTCAGAACTTTTCCTGTGATCTCCAGATGTCATGGCTAGGGCATGTGTATGTATGTACTTCACACACACACACACACACACACACACACGAAAATAATTTTAAAGCATTTTAAAATAAAAACTTGTGGACTGGAGAAATGATGTCGAGGCAAAGGGCTTATAGTTCAAGAGGGTTAATGGCTATAACTGTGGGGGCAGCATGGCAGCAGGCAGCAAGCATCGTGGCTGGAACGAGAAGCTGAGAGCTCACATCCTTCACCGTGAGCACGAAGCCAAGAAAGCACACAGAAAGTAGGACAAGGATATATATAACACCAAAGCCCAACCCTGGCAAGTTCTCCCAGGAAGGCTGTTTCTTCTAATGTTCCCACACTACTACTGATGGGAACTGGGAGTTCAAATACTGGAGCCTATGGGGAGCATTTCTCATTCAGTCCACTATGTCTCGCTCCCTAGTCTTCAGAGGCTCGTGGCCATGTGATGCAAAGTGCATTTAGTGCAACTTCAGTAGTCCCTGGAGTCTCTCTGTCTCAACACTGTTTGAAAGCCTACAGTCTCTTCTAAGATGCAAAGCATCTCAGAATGTAACTCTCTGTAAAATCAAAAGGTAAATCACATATTTCCAACATATGACACAGAATTTCCATTACCATCCCAAAAGGGTGGGAGTGGAACATAGTAAGAAAGTCCTGGACCAAAGCATGAACAGAATAGCAGGACAAAGATGCTCTGCATCTTCTATCAAGTGCTTAGATAGCTCCACCCCTCCAACGTTCCTGCCTGTAGCAAACATCTCTCTCCTGGGTTGGTCCTGCTCCGTATATGCAGCTCTCCTTGGCAGATTTCTCACGGTATTGACATCTCCAAAATCTTGTGTCTGCAACTTGTGGAATTGTGATTGCAACTAAGCTTCCCTGTCACAGCTCCACACATGGGGTCCGTCATGCAGGGACTCTCTGGCATGTGCTGCCTGGTCTCAGAGGTTCTCTGAAGCCACAGAGGGAGGATATATAAACCCCTCACTCTTGTCTCCTTCATATCTAAAGCCAGCACCATGGGAAAACACAGCCAAGCACGGCTACAAGCTTAGGGTGGGGCCTTGAATCACATGAGCCTCAGAGCTTTTTGATTCAGCTGCTTTCTAGGATCAGAAGATTGTTATGGTAAAAATAAAACACTGCAGAGTGGTGGCAGTGGGCAGTGGCACAAGACACCCCCTCTCTGCTCTTCCCCTTCTCTCCTTACCTGCTTTCCCTTTCCCTTCCATAACTCACTAAATGAATGCCCACTTTCTCTGCATGGCATGCCTATCTCTGTCTCTCACCCACCATGTGGCTCCCTGCCTGGGACCCACTGACCCTCATGGCCCTGTGGGCTATTCGGGGAACTGGGAACTGCGGCGTTTTACCACCGCAGCTTCTCATGGCCTCCATGGCCTCTGCTGCAACCACTTGGGGAAAGGCGCTGTTTCATTTTTACCATAACAAAGATGCCTTAGGTTGTCTTTTACATGGGAGGCTTGGCTAGGTGGAGGCTTACACAGATCACCTTTTTCCTTTATTCCGGGGCAGGACAAGCTTCTCCTCAACCACGCTAATCTTCCACTCTCCAGCAAATGCCTTGGCTGCAGCATTACCCTTCCTAGCGCTCCTTTCTCCACAAACTGCATGTTTCATCTTGTTTTCTGGCCCAAATCTCCAAACTCTTTCCACAACACCCCACCCACCCATCGACACCAAATGGCCAAGTTCATCACAGCAATAGCCTACTCTCAGTACCAATTTCTATTGTGTTTCCTCACAGTCTATATTAAGTTAGCAGCTTTCATAAGACTAGAACTTTACAATCTATAATTGTTTGGAATTGAAGCTAATAAAGAAACTGAATTGGTCATTCTGAGGGTAAAAACTGAACAAGTTTGTATCCAGCTGTTAATGCTGTCTCCTGGGAAGGCAAAACATGGTCACAGGGCGAAATGGGAACAGGAGGGAGCCTAGGAGCTAGCATTGCCCTTGACAAGTTCTAAGGCGCTACAGCCACAAGTTCCTTTTTGGCAGAGATAAGGAGGGCAATACCCTTTTTAGGCAGGAAGAACTTTCTCTAAGCAACCTGAGGGAATGGGAGCTTTGTCTGAATGCCTAGCCTGGGGAAAAGGACTTTGTAGTTTTATCTCTGTTAAGTATGAGCCTTAGAAAACAATTTTTCAATTGAAGTTTCCCTTAGTATCATAAAAAAATTATGACTCAGTATATTCAAATAGCTTAAACCCAACAAAGTTAGCAAAGACAAGGAGGTTAAATATGCAGTTTTTGAGCCTGAATAGACCTTGAACAAGGAAATGCATTTTTTTAAAAACATTAGTTAATATTTTTAATGCTTTGACCTTTCAATATAGTTTTTTACATTGTTATCCTCCCATTACAAATTTTTTCCCATTGTTATTTTACAGCTGCAGTTTTGCCTATGTTGTGAATCTCAATTCAAACATCTGACATGCAAGTGGTCCCAGACTACCCCTGTCCAACCCACAAAAGATTAAGATTCATAGGCGTGGATGCTGTTCCAAGCCCTCTGTCAAACTGCCTAGGTTATTGTCTTCCACATCACAAGAAATGAATATTTCCATTTCTGATTAGTTTTTGG